>NC_056743.1:1858307028-1858486633 GCF_019279795.1 Protopterus annectens | reverse complement strand
ACTAAAATAACTGGCAGCAAACATGTGACACATTGCTCCAATAGGATTACAGTGTTTTATACATACACACTCATGATGTCACCTATCTTCTACTCTGATAGTCCCCTTAACCTACTCTTCCACTGTAGTGGCTTGGCCCATATGGCATGACAAATTGTGATTCACTATCCTCAGCCTCAATTGCATCGGATTGCCTACTAATGCTTGGTTACATCTCTGACAGAGCGCTTCCACACATAGCAACCAGTATTCAGTAGCCATCTTGTCTTCAGCTTGCCATTCACCTGCATGTCGAACTAGCTGTTAACGATAATTACAATTTCTATGTGTATTTTAAATATTTCTCTTGTTTTAAAAATGCAGCGCATTTTCGTGCCGCTGCGCTATGCTTACACACCGGAGGTCGGGGGAGGACAAATAGACTTTTATTAATTTCCAATGGAAAAATATGCCTCTGGCCTTATATTTGGCCATTGGCATGCTTCTTCAACTGAATGCATCCTTTATTTGAAGCTGACATTGCTCTGTTTAGCTACTTGCAGAACGTAACTCGGTTAACATCCGAGTACATTTCTGCACATAACTCTACTCTTGTACGGACAGCTTACTGTTACATGTATCGCAGATTTACATCATTTGCATAGCTTTCACCTACAAATGGGGTAATTTGCATATCCTAACATTGTCCGTGCAACGTTCGGTTTAGGGGCTGTCTTACACGCCCCTACAGGATATAGCTGAATAGCTCGGCAGACATCTTGCCTTGTTCTACACTTCCTCTACTCGTACATGCTGGCCAAGGCTCCATGACCCCTGGCCTAAGCTTTGCTGTGTGCTAATATGTCTATTTGTGGAGTATGCATGGCTGTAGGTATGTTTTGACCTGCTACGTCTGACATTTCTACACAGCAGCTCCCACCTTCATCATTTGTAATGGTGACAGCCCTATAGGTACTATATATACAGCTGTGGCATTTGACATGTCAACACATACCTGCGGTCAATACTAAACTGATTACTTCAGCACTTTTCATACCTCCAGAGTTTTCTTGTAGTAGTATAGTCGATAATACTGTTTCCTATAACATGTATCTGTTTCTGATACAAGATATATCATTTTATTACACCACTACACACAAGAAGAAATCACAGGCCAGATGCCATTACATTCCTTTTGTAGGACACACCCGCCAAGAGTGTTGTGTTCCTCACAAAAGCCAACAGGTGCTAATCAAACCATATTATGCTATCATCTACCTTTTGGGTCATTTCCTGTTTTTTCCAGCCCCTGCTATAAAGCACGCTTTGGCAGGCTTTTCTGGCATTAGAGAACTAGGCATAGCTCCTCATGGTCCCCTGCAGAGTTCCTAAGCCAGCAGAGAGCAGAAAAAGCAACTTTCTTGATCATAAGTATTTTTTAAACTTTTAGTTTGCATTTTTCGATCTTTTGAGCTTTTAGAGCTACTGTTTGTGCCTATATTACTGTTTTATTACCTTATTTTCCTGTTTTTGTGAGCTTATATTGTTGATTGCACTTGTGGGCTAAAGTATTGCTCAAAAGTAACAAACAGGCTAATACACTCAAGTGTACCAGCCTTTGATAGCAATTTAGTCGAAAACAAAGCATTTACTGCATTTTTTCTGTCTGTTTGCAAAAAAACAAAAACAAAAAATATTTCTCCTTTCCTAAACTTTCCTAGCTAGTTGTTCCAGTGATCAGATTTTGCTGATCCCTGGGCTTTGTATTTGGTTTCTGTGTTCCTCCATTTTCTTGTGTGGCCAGAGGTAGTTTCTTTACTCACCAGTGGGAGTGGGGAGTACTGAGCTGCTTGTTTGTCCTCAGAGGAGTGGTTAGAAGCAGCAACTAGTAATTTGTCGGCCATTTTGGGTCATTTCCTGTTTTTTCCAGCCCCCTGCTATAAAGCACGTGTTAGCGCACTTTAGCGCGATTTAGCGCGGAGCTGCTACCGTTGCACACTAGGGCAGCGCCGGTTAATCAGATTTAAACTATTAGGGCTACCTAAAGTCCACTCTTCAAATTTTACCTTAAAACTACCTTCCTCAAAGTATACTACTGTTCTATTTAGTGTATCCTACAACTATAAATTATCTCTACTTGACTCCCAAGTAGACTATTCTCTATCTGTATAGCAAAGCACTTGCTCCTACAGTACTTATCACCTCGATACAGCACTCTTGTTATAGAAAGTACCCCAAAAGCAAACCCCATTTCTCGGTCACCCACATCCCCCAGAACCTTTTCTTAAGTTTTTCTGTCTATTCCTTCTAGCATGTCGAGGGATCAGTTGCTAATGTCCTCTCCTGCTCAGCTGGTGAACCTGGGAATATTGAGGCAATGTTACAATTGCCTCATGTACCTGAACAACCCTCTCCTCCTCCCACAAAACACAAATACATGCGAGAGATGCAACTATACGGCCAAACTGGAGGCTGAGCTCTCTCAACATAGGACTGGCATGACCAGACAGGAGGAGAAGGTAACCAGACACACTATAGACCCAGTCTCACATAATACCACCACAACCTCAAATCATACACATAAACACACAAAGACATACTGAGGCTCTGATCAAAATCTACCAAAACAGCAGAGGCCACCAAAGCAGACACCCAAACAACTACCACCTCAGAACACAACACCTGCAACACATAGACCACACAGTCAGAGTGTCAAGCAGTCACAGCCCTTAAGGCCAAACACAATGTCAGACACACTAGTCATTGGTGACTCCATAGTCAGACACACTGGCGTCCGCTCACCAGACTGAGTAAGGAGAAGGTCACAGTAAGCTGCCTGTCGGGTGCTAGAATCCGCCACATAACGCATGCACTCAGGTCTCTCAACATCAGGTACAAGTACGACTCAATCATTGTCCACGCTGGTGTTAACGACCTGAGGCGTGCCTCCTTGGACTACATGAAAAGAGACATAGAGGAGCTCTCTGATTATGTAGCCCAAGCAGGTATGACCCTGACCTTGAGCAGTATCCTACCTTCACCAAGAATGATGCCACAATACAGAGATAAGATGATCAGCTTTAACAATTGGCTTAAACTCTGGTGTCATTCAAAGGGGATCAATGTCTGTCTGCCTGGGATGACATGCTGGACAAGCCACGCTGCCGCAAGGGGCGGCTTGCACTTGTCACCCTGGGATTCGGATTTTGGCAAAGGCTCTTGCCACTCCCATAGTGCCTTTTTAGGCAAGGCTCAAATTCTAAACCTACCACCCTAGAACAAAACAAAGAAAAAACTAAGGGTAATGCTGCTCAATGCCAGAAGTCTCAACCTCAAGATGCATGCACTCGAGGCCCTTCTCAGTATGGAGAACATCGATGTCGGTGCTGTGACAGAAACCTGGTTCAAGGCTCCTGAGAGCACCCCAGCACTATCAGGTTTTACCGCATATCATGCGTTCGGCCCCAAAACCGGACAATACCAAGAAAGGAGGAGGGTATCCATATTCATCAAGGACACCCACACCTCAAGATTGTTGGCATCGCCGCGATGCATCGGAAACCATCCAGGTGCAATTAACCATAGGCAAGACTGCTCTGCAATTTTAGCATGTTACAGGCCACCCTCGCAAACTCAGGAACCTCATATGGCCTTCCTGAAAACACTGGAGGATAAATGTATCTCCGAACACCATCATACTAGGTGACTTCAACTACCCTAATATAGACTGGGAACACTACTCAAGCCCAAACACTCTAGCCCAAAGTTCCTGGAATTCATAAACTCAAATGCCATGGAACAACTAGTCACCATCCCCACAAGAGGAGAAAACATACTTGATCTCATCATCACGAACATGGGAGCACAATGTTCAACGCCGAAGTATACCCCTCACTGGTGAGATCTGATCACAAACTAATCTCGCTGGAGGTCCTCATCCCGCCCCACCGAAATGAAAAGACCACAGTAAAGAACTTCTCGAAAGCCGACTTCACACTTCTAAAGACTAGTGTGGTCTCCTTTAAGGCCCCTGAGCCGGTTGTTAACATTACTCAAACCGCTGAATCACTTACAAATGCCTTCTACCAGCACCTGCAGGGCTGCATGGATCAGGCAATCCCAAGCAAAACAAAGACTCTTTGTACCAAAGGCAATCGTCCAGTCTGGTGGACCCCAGTCATAAACAAACTCTACAACAAAAGGAGAAAGCTACTACAAGATAGAGCAAAATCCTTAAAAGGTAAGACACCGCTGATCACTATAAGTAAAAAGCTAAGAGCTCTCATAAAATCATCCAAAGCTAATTTTGAGAAAAAAATAGCTAAGGACTCTAAAGACAACCATAAGGCATTCTTTAGCTATGTCAGAAACCTAGGAGGAAACTCCCAGATATGCTCAGAATTAGTTCATAATGATGTGAAGATTACTGATCCTACAGACATTGCCAGCATACTGGATGACAGGTTCAGTGCAAACTTCTCCCCCCCCTCTCCCCCTAAAGGAGAGATATCTATACCAAATGATTGTAGCCCCCCAAACATCTCTAACGCCCAGGTGAGAACTGCTCTCTCCAAGGCAAAGAACACAGCATCCATGGGACCTGATGGTGTCCCCGGCTGTGTGCTCCATGAACTCAACGAGGAATTAAACCCGCAGTTAGGACAGCTGTTTAATCTTAGTCTCACCTCCGGATACATACCCAGGGAGTGGCGCACAGCGACTGTGGTCCCACTCCACAAAGGCGGTGCCTCCACTGACCCTGGAAATTACCATCCTATTAGCTTGACAAGCCTTATCTGCAAAGCCATGGAGAGGATCATAATGGATCTCATAAATAAAGACATAGGGAACTTGCAGACTTTGGATCCAACCCAGTTTGGCTTTGTCAAAGGCAGATCATGCCTTTTAAACTTGGTTGATGTTTTCGAAACAGTCACCAAGGCCATTGACGAGGGAAAGGCAGTCCATACAGCCTACCTAGACCTGGCGAAGGCTTTTGATACAATACCTCACTCGGGTATCATTGAAAAACTCATCAACTTAAATGTAAACCCATACATTACAAGATTGGTTGCAAACTGGCTGAGTGACAGAACCCACAGGGTCAGAGTTGCTGGCGCCATGTCAGACTCAAAGCCTGTCACAAGTGGTGTCCCACAGGGCTCAGTCCTGGGCCCACTCTTGTTTGGCATCTACTTTTCTGAAGTACAAGCAAACACAGGAGGGTTATGGCTGACAAAGTTTGCAGATGACTGCAAACTGGGCCGTAGTTGAAAACACATCCAACACAGATATCCTTCAGAAGGGTCTCACAGAAGCGGATAACTGGTGCCAGAGCCATGGCCTAAAGTTAAATGCCAAGAAATGCATAGTCATACCCTTCGGGAAAAATAAGGTTACCCTAGCTACCATATAGGTGGCAATCCCTGAACACAGAAGAAGTTATTAGGGACCTGGGAACCCAGGTTGACAGTAACCTTTCATTCGACACTCATATTGCTAAAGTAGTTAGGAAGACCTTCTACATTGCCCACCTTATCATGAAGGGATTCACATCTAGATCAAGGGAAGTCATAGTCTCCCTATACTCATCACTCATCAGACCAATGATTGAGTACAATGCCCCATTCGGAATGTATCTGACCCGACACTTGCAGCAGCTGGAGAGGCCACAAAAGTTCCTCACCAAAAGGATAAAGGGTCTCAAAAATCTGTCTTATGCTGCCCGACTGAAAGAACTCCAGTTATATTCAGTTGCTTACCGCTTGCTCAGAGGTGACCTATGCCTGACATACAAGGCCATGTCAAACCCAGATTTGATGAACATGCTTTATCTCAAAAAATCTAGATCCTCAGAGCCACAAGGGCGGGAGACTTAAACCTCGACACGGTTATTAATAGGACGTGCTGGAGGGATAGATTCATCACCCAAAGACTCCCTATGCTGTGGAACAAAATCCCGGTTTATGTGAGGCAGAGCACCTCGCTGGCCTTGTTCAAGAGGAATCTTGACCAATGGATGGGAGATCGCAGATACACCCCAGGGGTTACCTCAGTGTCACTGCTCGACAGAGGCACAGCAAAATAATGGGCATAGTTTCTCCAAACTAAAGGGGTGGCGTAAGCCACAAAACTATGGGCTAGGCTTATAAATGCCCTCGGGCAGATAGCCTAGTATGAACCTATGAACCTATGAACCTATGTGTTCGCCGGTATTTGTGCTTTCCATCAGTGCCAGAACTCACATGCGAGTGTGGGAGACTAAACACTGTATCGGGGACACTGCATAACACCCTGAGGGACACTATTAACCTTCCACATTGACTGTCACAGGGTATAAGTATTCATTCACATTTATCGAGATACATGCTTTTGACTTATACATGTTTGTCATTTGTCATTCCGTCTTTCTTCACACCTGTCCACCTGATATCACTAGTTCTGTACATTTAATTAGGACAGGGTTACCGTCATACCTCTCAACTGTACACATGTTGGGTAAATGTCCCGAACTTAGACTTATAATATTGTTCCTTTTTTGTTATTATTGTGCCTTTCTGGTAAATTAGTGGCTGGTCACTAAGGACTGTGAGGTTAGATAATAATGACAGACATTAGTAGTTTATAACTAATAACCCTCAAAACATTCATACTAATGAATTATCCATTATTCTATCAAGATTCTAACGTTGTCAGAGGAATATTTAACATAGTCCCTATTTCTACTTATTTAAATATGCCTTTGTCTAGATGTCTTATTCTAAAAGGTTGAGAGGTATGGTTACCATCTTATTCGTATGCAAGTACGTCCATGATAATCACTTACATGACACTGATATAAGTCCCCACGTCTTCCCCCAATGGTTTACACAATATCCAGTAGATGGGTTCTTCATTTTTGGAAGGCATAGGCGTGTGCTATACCCACATAGGAATATTAATCACTCCCATGGGGCGGACCTAATAAATCTGTGCCAACCAACACCTGTGAACCTAGGCCCATTATTGCATACCCATGATTCCCATACCTGATATCCCTCCACAGTAGTCATAAGACACATTTAATGTGAGTGATAATAAAGTATGAAGATACTTTACTACTAAGCACTATCCACTCTCCGCGTATCGGGACATATGTCATACATTCTGTCAACCCATGTGTTATTACCCTTCCACAAGCTACTGTTGCATGTACAGCTATATTGTAGCTGCGGATGTGACTTTCTTTGCGTCAATGATTACTGGCCGTTGCTTATAGACAACCACTTTTTGGAGTCCTGCAAAGGACATCTATATCCATGTTTAAATAGTAGAACTTGCAGATTTGGCACACTGGTACTTTCCGGGCAATGGTTTGGAAAGCATCAGTGTATTTACCTTTCTTGCATGCCTGTATGTCGATCCATAATAGCTATGATGTAGCCTATTTATGTACATGTGTTATATCTACAAGGACAAATGTTTCTGTGTTTGTTATGTATATATCGATTAATGTAATTGTGTGTGTGTGTGTGTGTGTGTGTGTGTATATATATATATATATATATATATATATATATATATATATATATATATATATATATATATATGTCTGTACATTCTTTATTTCATATATTTATTTAGTTTAGATCTGTGGATATATATCTATACACAAATATATATATATCCATAGATATATAAATAAACGTGTAGAAAATAGCATTCATTTGTTATGCTGTGAGCGGATTACACATGTGCAGGCGCACTTGCATATCCTTATTGTGGGTTATATATGTTTACTAAGTCTTTGTGATTTTGTGGGCTTTCTTAATTGTGATGGTACCAGTACAATATCTGTAATCCGGTTAACGGACATATGCAAAACACACGTTCACCTTTACATATTTAAATGTCTTTACAGCACACATGCATTCATTAACTCATATGTGCTGAAGTCGTAGTTGACCCAGGACTGCATTCACGTTGGCCGGATGCTGTAACCACTATACTATTGGTGTTCTGACTCATTTATATGCATAACCATAGTACATAGCTACATTAACATACGCCTCACCACTTCACTTACAACACAGGCATCCATTCTCCTGCTGGGAAAAATGCGGTACTACATATTGCACATTCCCTATTCCCTACTTCTCTGGACCCAAGCTACATATTTAATCACTCCAAGGATATGCAGAACTCCAAGGCTTATAGTCCTGGCACATACAAGTCTTTGATTGTCAGGGTGTTCCTATGGTGATCTGGGTTTAGGCTTGTCCGCCTGGTGAACGGAACTGCCCTGACCGAGTTCAAATGTCAGATGAAGCACTTGAACAGAATTTGTCCATTTTATAGAGGTTTACCTGTGTTTACAGACACAGGTCTTTCGGCACCTGTCAGCAGCTTTTTATGTTGGCAATACATAATATGGGTGGGGGTGTTTACAATACATAATCCACGGTGAGGGGTGTTTCCATTCACATTTGACTATTTCCTGTATGCATTCATATGAGGATTATTATTTTGGACTTGAATTAACTACAGGTATGCAGTGGTACAGTAAACAAATGTGAAGGTTTGTTACTGTAAATATGTACGGACCTCTGTAATACACTGTTGTTTTCTGGCAAATCAGTAGCTAGTCATTAAAGACTGAAGTCAGAACATAATGACAGGCAGTTGAGTTTCAGACTTCATACTCTTCAGGAAATGAATGCCAATGTACAAACTGTTATTCTATCAACTTTCTCTGTTTCTTTAAAAATTGTTCATACTTTTGGGCCTTTGTCCCACTTTTATTCACGGCTTTGTCCAGATATCTTGCTCTCAGAGGTTGACAGGTATGGTCGGTCACACCTACACACACATTAAGTGTCTCTCACACAGTAGATCAGTTATCCTGTTTACGTCAGTGCCTTCATTACCCTTATACCATTTGTCACTATGTGAATGTGTGCAATATATTTCCACTTATTCGTGTCGGGACACATGCATCACGGGCAAGTGTTTGATCCTGGGTGGTAGGTTATGCATGACTACTTAGGGCTGGACAGTGTCATACACTTCTAATGCACATTCCAACTTCTACCCAGATATCTACAGGACTGGACTTTGTGTCTTCCATTCTAATGTTTACACAGGTTACTTATCCCATGAGGGATATCCAAAAATTGTACCGATCCACAACAAGAGGTATAGAGAACATTGTTTTAGAGTTACGAAAATGTGCTGAGGTCATGTGCAATGCTGCAACTGCCTAGGGTGACACTACCTACTACATATGCATAGTGGTCACTATGTGTAGCTGTGGCTGCACCACACCAGTAGGCCAAGTACGGCTGGATTTGGTGGATGTTCAGGTATGGGAGTGGGTTGTGTGATGTGGAGGGGATGCTGGGTAGTCCATTATGCATCCAGGTGTGTTGCATTTGTTAAGGCCAGTTCCATCCAGGTGTGTTGCATTTGTTATGGCCAGTTACATCAGGACCAATCTGTGGGTATGTGCCGGTGACATATCTATACAGTTGTATTGCACATTTCAATATTCATCTGTTTGTGGGATTGTGTTCTACAGTATGGCCTGTCTGGTTGTATTGCAGCTGTTTATACATGTGTTTGTGTTTCTTTCAGCTTCACCCGCTGCTCCCTCATACACCTCCGGTTCACCTATTCTGCATACGACACATTATCGCCTTGGAGGATTGTACCATTACCCATCAACCCCACACACACACAGATTCCTCACACACCATATATCTGTGCTTTGGTTGTTGGCCCATGACACGGCCAGAGGAACACATTGACTACCTTACATGTGTCTGGTACCTGTATGGTTGTGTGGACTACCCTGCCATGTTTGCTTTCCACATGCTATACCTCACGCACTTAGGTACACGCCCATACTTCTCTTTCATTACATGTTTGGTATACCCGGGTACTACCCGTTCGACTGTGACACATCCTGACAAGTTCGGCTTGTAGCGCTGACTTCCGGATTTTGGCGGCCTGTTGTACTCATTGGTAGGATGCCACCTTTTCCTATGTCCAAGATGGGATATATTCCATACACATATCTGACTGTAGTGGACAACACCTCCCCACAGTCGATGGTAGGGTTGCCACCTTTTCAATTGGCCAAATTGGGACATTTTTGGTACACACATTACATTTTACAGGCCGACACATACCCACGGTCAGTAAACAGGATAGAACTTAGACTGCTAGCCTATATAAAAGCTTATTCTTGTAGCAGTTCAGTTGCTTATTCTGTTTCGTATAACATTTATGTAATTTAGATACAGAAAACCTGTTTAATGCAACTATTACATGATGTACAGGGAATAATTTTGTCCTATAATCTCAGGACATTTGCCATTGTTACAGGTTTTTGTCAGGACACAAATGCCCAAAGAGGGACTGTCGCTCGCAAAGTGGGACAGGTGGTAATCCTAGTCGACGGTACGGATAATACTGTTCCTTTCAGCCTACATGTGTCCTTATTGTTGTGGCTGTTTGCATGCTCCTTCTGTGTCGTTTGCATGCTTATTCTATTTCCTATCACATTTGGTATGTGAAATACGGACATACCTTTTGTATGTGACTATTACATGCCTTGTGGGATATAATTTGGACATACGGTCGCTAGATATCTACATTTCTCGTGTATTTTGTTATGGACAGATCTGCCCAGCTGTGTACTCTCCCTCACATTATGGGGCAGCTGGTGACCCTTACCACTGTGCTGGACATACCTACTGGTGGATCGCTAACATATGATGCGTTTCACTTCCACTTGGTATGGCTATCTACACTGCCTTGGACTACGGCCACACGGTCTTCCATGTCATTTGTTCGTGGGATAGGGACCCATTATTCCCTACAGTGTATTTCTGTTTGCTTCGTCACTTTGTGTTCACAGGTACTTTCTTGCATGCTTTGCATATGTTTCAATATCCAGGGACACTGACATGGTTACTATCTTGCAACTTGTTATACGCAAGCATTTTAGGTTGCACATTGACAGCTGCCATTTCCATGCCACCGTGCGGCACTTCGACACGCACTATGCACTTGCACTCCTTTCCTGTGCACATGGCTGTGTCGGCAGCGCACCTTCATTACTATGCATTTGGCGCTACTGAGCCATCCTCACACCACATGGTCGGTGCAAGCCTAATGCCAGCCTTGCATCGAGCTTCATGAATCCTGGGGAATATCTATAAAGGTAAAACTTCAAGCCTTGTGTATGTACATATATGTATAAGAGCCATATAGAACAAATATATGTACATGCGCATCTATGTATATAGATGGTGTAAATCTAAAATCTGAAACATCTTTACAGATTATAATGAAAAAATGAAAAACAGTCTATGTAACAAAAAGTATATTGTATAAAAAACATTCTATCTATCTTATATGTTATATAAATCTATCATAACATCAGCTTAACTAATATATATTAATCTATTAATATATATACTTTTTGTTACATAGATTGTTTTTCTGATGAAGCATTCAGTTTGAATGTGAAAGTGCTTACTGAAACGTTTCTTTTATTTGATAATTTTTACCATTTGTATTTGAATAAATGGTTAGCTTCTCATTGCCATGTTGTGCCTCAACTAGCTTATTTTTTGGATTTGATTTCTGTGCTGCACTTGAGGCACTTTACCCTTGGTTGCAGATTTTTTATAGACATAGCAGTGCTAACATTACTACTGACAACAAGCACACCTGCAGGCATAGCTGCACTCTGAGGGCTCACTGTCATTTACCTGGTGTGTGGGCTGTGTCACCATTTATATGCCCTACTGGATGATACTCAGACATGTGGAATGTAACTGTGGATTACCGTCAGTACAGCACATGTTATTGAGGGCTTACAACATGCAGTAATGGCATACGCATTGTTTTTCAAACATCCATCTGTTGACACATTCATCCTACTGCATTGCTACTCACCAAACTGGTGTCTGTCAGTCCCTCTACAGATGTGCAGATGGCAGGTGTCCAGCTGGGATACGTAGAGGCAACCTAAGCTTGATAGACACTGACATGTGTGGCCAGCTGTGTACTACCTGTCACATACAGGGGACATCACCCTGTATGGCCACATATTACTGGTACCTACACTACACTACCCCAGCCAACTGAACATGCTTGGGTACAGGCCTCCATCACAGACACTAACCACGTGTTGTATGACATGTTGCGTACATGTCATCTGGACCACCTTGGTGGCCATGTGTAGAAGGCACCCAGAGGATTGGCTGATGCATGTCACTCTCACTCTGCCAGTCACTAATGTGGTGTCTGTCAATAGAATGCCTGCTGGCATATGGCAGGTGGCATGAAACCAATGTACACACACCCCCTACACATCCAGTCCCTCCATGGACAACAGTTAGGCACACACATATAACCACCTGCAGCAATGCACCACAGTACTGACACATGTATGTGTGCAGTACTGAGGATAGCATTGTTTGTGTGCTAGTACATCTGTAGTTGGAAAGTCCATGACTGCCTTCACAACCACCACCACTCCCATTGCCATAGTCAGATGTGGCCACTGCTGTATTGGACATGACATGTAGCCTGTTACACTCCTCTCCCTAACAGCTACATGTGCCTTGCAGTACCAGCACAACAGTGTTGTACAAATGGGTCGGTAGGCATGGGAATCCCATTGAGGTCTGCCACGTGTGTGCATGTGTGCATGTCTGCATATCTGTAAGGTACAACATTCCGAGGCCACATACTCCTATTACAATACACATTGCCACATAGTAGTACTGATATTGTTGTTGTCACCCATATGTGTGGCAATGCAATGCAACACCTTACTATGCCTGTGGCATGTGCATTACATGCATATCCCTGTGGTACCACAGTTGTGATATGCAATGGGTTGTTTTGGTGTCATGGCCAATGTGTGATAGTGAGTATGTCAGAATATCAAGATGGGTACCAGTGTGTACAATATCCAGTGGGGGATGTGGGTGCTGTGTACATGGCCTTTACACCATGGTACACCTGGTATATGGCCCACATGCCACTATCTGGTGGCCACTGTCACCATCACACATACAGGTAACAGATAACAGGATGCAGCCCAGTTACACATGTGCTGTGTGCAGCC
Source organism: Protopterus annectens (assembly GCF_019279795.1). Classification (NCBI taxonomy): domain Eukaryota; kingdom Metazoa; phylum Chordata; order Ceratodontiformes; family Protopteridae; genus Protopterus; species Protopterus annectens. Next base: position 1,858,473,528 of record NC_056743.1, on the reverse strand, counting down.
TACCTGTAACAAATTGGACACACGAGCTAGTTAGTTAACAACAATACATCCAGGTCTCTAAGGTGTGTGTCTACCTGTTATGTGTCAGTCAATGTGTATATGATGGATTGACACACTATGTATTCTCCATATACAAACATTACATCCCCCATTACCATATTGTACGTGTCTGTGGATGTTCTGCATGTAACACGTGACCTGGTACATGCCTCACCCTACAGATGGTGTTGTGTGTGCAATGACAGTCACACAGTTCAGTAGAACTACATACATGGGTAGGGGTCTAGACACAGTGTCACCAAGTAAGGATGTGTGTGTATGTGGATGGGTTGATCTAAGGGTGCAGATTATACCTGTACCAGCAGGCCACCCGTCAATGTTACACAGGGAATAACTGTTATACATAACTGTGACATGTGTGCAACTGTACACCAGATATGTCACGGCCATGGTGTCACCACAGTGACATTCTCTTGTGGAATATGACTGCAGACCATCCTCCTACTAACACATGTATGCCTACAGCACAAAGGATAACAGTATGGAGATAACAATCAGTGTTACCAACAGCTGAGATGCATCAAAGCTGCATGGCTACACTACATGACATGTATGCATTACACATTACCCCTGACAACATCTTACATTGCAGTACATTGTAGCACTCTATTACAGCCACAGTGTGCATCAGAACCATATTAGCCTGTCCCTGCATCAATGTTATGGATGACAGGGATGTGACACAAGTATCATCATATGTACAGGGTGTGTGAAAGTCATCATAGCTGCATGGCGTCACTACCTGACATGCATGCATTACACATTACCCCTGACAACATCTTACACTGCAGTACATTGCAGCACTCTATTACAGTCACCATGTGCATCAGAACCATATTAGCCTGTCCCTGAATCGATGTTATGGATGACTGGGATATGGAACAGGTATCATCATATGCACAGGGTGTGTTGCTGGTGTGCCAGAGGCCGAGGGTGGTCCAAACATGTGCCACCATGTGTATGGGTGAGGAGTGTGGTTCTTTGCTACTAAACCAGCACAGCTCCTGATGCCAAACAGCAGGACTCAACACCTCCGAAACACATGTATGCTTGTTCTGGAAGTCAAAGGCAAAAACAACAAGCTGCTACTAAGCCAGCACACTTCCTAATTCCAAGCAGCAGGACTAAACACCTCCAATAAGCACAGTCAGAGAGGTGAAACTCATCAAAGATAAACTCAGCCAGATAGCCAAATTGAAGTTGTTTGTTTATTGGCGTCTTGTTTGCTTATCCCTTTGAAATTTAAACAGACCTGCTTCAGTGAGTTTGGCTATCTGGCTGAGTTTATCTTTGATGAGTTTCACCTCTCTGACTTTGCTTATTGGAGGTGTTTAGTCCTGCTGCTTGGAATTAGGAACTGTGTTGGCTTAATAGCAGCTTGTTGTTTTTGCCTTTGACTTCCAGAACAAGCATACGTGTGTTTGGGAGGTGTTTAGTCCTGCTGTTTGGCATCAGGAGCTGTGCTGGTTTAGTAGCAGTTTGTTTTTCTTGCCTTTGATCTTCAGTTGTGTTTTGAGTGTGGTTCTTTGACTGGGGCATGGTGATGTGGTGTGTACTGGTATGGGGTCACCCTAGGTGTGGTTACATAGTGTGTGGTTATGCATGCACACAGTTCTGCCATGTGGTTGCCCTATACGGGTGATGTTGGACAGCTGCAAACCATACCTGGCAGGGTGTGCAGTTCACTGCCTCTGGCAATGGACATGCTGACTGTGCCTGCCAGGGGTTCCATGGGCATGTGCAGGTACAGAACTTGAGGTGCTACTGTCCCCTGATGATGACATATATCTGCTGGAACCATGTCCCACCTGGGGAGTGGCCAGGGCCATGTGCACAAGGCCTGCTGTGGTGTGGTGTGGACAGCAGCCCCAGTGGTGTGCTGGGGCTGGTACTGCCACTACGGGAGCGGCTGGGTGTCCTGGCACATCCACGTTGACCACCAGCTGCTGGTGTTTCTGGCCTACGTCCACATGGCCATCGCACTACTCCCACCACATGTTCAAGCACAGACATACCTTGGTTGAGGAGGCCCAACATCTCACCCCACCATCTATCCATGACCTTAGTCTGTTCACAGATGGACATGCGAGTTCATGGAATTTGCCAATTACAGCTGCAAAAGCCGACCTCTGCAGCTGCAGTCCCTGTCTGGTATGCATTTCCATACATGCCTGTGCCTCCATTATGGCCTGAAACATACTCCTGGTGGTACCAGTTGTGGCTCCTTTGCCAGGGGCATGATGACCTGCGGTCTTCCCATGAGCACCATGGTACATCTGCTGATGTGGTGGCCTTCTGGACATCCGGCTATGCTGACTGTGACCTGACACAGTTGGCATGGACACCACAACTTTCATGGTTACTGCCATCAACCGCCAACTGTCCCTCTGCTATGGCCACATATGATGGGGTTTGTAGGGGCATTATAACTGTGTGCAGGCTTAGGGTGGCTAGGAGGGTGATTACACATGTTGGTGCAGTGTCGGCCTCTGACAACCCCACCTGTGCCTCACCTGTGCCATCATCATCATTGGTGTCTGTAGGGACACCTACCTCAGTTTGCATGCAGGAGGGAACCTGACACACCTTGCCACCTGTGGGGGAAACAAATACACACTTTAAGACATGTACAGCATTGCATAGCAGTACACACACTCACACACACTCACACTGACAGTACACCTTACTACCTCACTTTCCCTGGGTTTACAGACAGTCCCACATTAAGTTACATATGTTCCGAATCCTGCATGGCACTTGCTAATGTGCAGTCATTACTACTACTACCCATTAACATATCATACCTCTCCATGCCTACACATGTGATCACAATACCTGACCTGTTACTCCATCACATACCTGACGTGGGTGGAGTAGGTTGTACATGGCCTCACTGCTGTCATCCTGTATTACCCTGTGTATGGGCAGCAATGGTTACATGGCCCCCTATATGGTTGGGGCTGCTACATTCACTACATATGTCACACACCAGAGCCTCATACTACAGTCTTGCTCAGTCCATGCCACATCTGCTGCACAAGCGACCCATCATGCGGACAACAGTACTACCTGGATACACTCACTGATGTGTTGTGGTAATTCCCCATTGCATTTGTAGTGCTGCATATGTGGGTAGCCAGTTATCTATCTGCTGCTGGCAATATGATGTGCATACCTGGTATGTACTTTCCCTCCCAATACATGTTCCATACTACAGACCTTGTGATGCTATCAGCTGTCTGGTGTTCACATATCAGACAGGTTGTCCTGGTGTCCCATGTATCACTCCATGCACATGTACATGTACAGCACAATCCCAAAGGGAAGTACCGCCATGTGATCAATCTCACTATTGCCTGTGCATACATGGACACCCATACACACAGACACACATGTACACACACATCTGACATGCATTGTCCACACTCCACTAGATTGCACTTACAGAAACAAACACACACACACACACACACACACACACACACACACACACACACACACACACACACACACACACACACACACACCTCACACTCCTACATGTGGGTTTGCACGCACAACATTTGTACACTCAGTCCTCCCAGTACCCTTCTGTCAACATCCATTACATATGGTGCTCAACAGTATGCAGTGCAACTATAGTGACTTCATGCTAGTGGCAGTATACATATGTGTGAGGCATGGGCTGTGCTGGTAGATGATAGGTAGTGTTACTGTAGACCTGTTATGCACCCTGTCTTGTACTGTGCACCATACCTCACAGGTGTTGAAACCATTACTGCATATGTAGTACTGTGTCGGTTATATCAGCTCCACTGCTCACAGCCCCTATGTATTATATCAACTCATACCTGGGATGATATGTGAACAGATATAATTTGTGAATGCCTGAAGTCTGTGTTACAGATCACAACATCAGCAGTGCATGTATGACCAGTACAAAACTATTACACTGACAACCAGCGGATCTTACCATGGCTGTGGGGGGTGCCCTACACATGTCCCAGACCTCTGCATGGTTGCAAGGTCTACTCATGTCCACATCCCTTGGAGTGCACACACTGCTGTCATTAGTGCTGTGGGGTCAGGGTTACGTCTGCCACATTTACTTAACCTGATTGTGTGCAGCTGCAGCCATGCTGGTGTTGATTCACACATGTCCCTACAGTAGGCCATGTGTCCTGCCATACTTCACATCCCTGTGGACACATTGCACATTGATAGGATGTTAGTTATCTTACATGTGTCTGTTGTACCCTTCCGATACCCCAGAATGGTCTCTACTGTGATGTAGTGCATTTCACAGCAACAAATTGTGAATGTGTACAACATGCAGTATTAGTAGGTGTGTTAGATGTGTCCATGGAATATCTCATAGCTATTACATGCCCAGTGTATTATCATGCATGAACACGAACCAAACTCACCGGCTATGGGCTGCTGCCGTGGTGGTATCCTGAAGGGACCTACACATGAGTGTGAGAAAGTTGATGTCAGTGGCCGCAGCTGTGGCATTCGTAAAGGGTGAGTGCAGCATTATGTTACATCAACAGTAGAATTCCATAATAATGCAGCTTATACACAACTGTTTATTACTACTACACAGCAGCAGACTATGTATATGACATCTCAGATTTGCATGATGTACCTGTGCAGATTCAGATGCATACATAAGAGTGGTGTACCGATGTGCCCTGGGGCCTTACCTGCACACCCCTCAGCTGGTGTGTCGGTGGCACCCACCTCCACAATGTGCCCTGCCAGGTGTTGTTGCTGCAGGTGCACAGGTGCCACAAGACTGCTGAGAAGATCCTCCACATGGGTGAGGGGTGGATGGGTGGGTTGTCCCCCATAGTGAGGTGGTCCCTCCATATGGCAGTTGCACGCCAATGTACATGGCGAAGCAAGTCGGTGCAATGATGCCGGACCAGCTCATAGCTGCAGTTATGCAGTCCGACATCATTGACCCTGTTGACTAGCTCATTCCACAGGGCGGTCCTCTCCTGCTAGTCATGGGCTGTCCAGCCAAACAGCTATTCATAGTCCTGTACCAGATGGTCGATAATTACCTTAGTCTCAGCTGTGTTGTATGAGGGCAGACGACTGTGTGCCATGTTCCCTGGAAGACATAAGGATGGAAACAGGTCTGAGCCACCCATACAGCAGGGTTACCATAGTTCTTAATACACATATTTGTCTCACCCCAGCATATCAGCTACAACAAACCGTTCACAGAATGCAATTCTTATTTCGGCTGCTTACCTACCATTGGGACATATGTTGTATTGCACCAAGCTTTGTACTATGTGTTTGTGCCACGCTTTGTGCTATGTGCTTGTAGCCATGTTCCCTGTGTTGACAATATCTATGCTGGTCTGTTACAGACTATTTCACCTGCATGCTATTGTCATTGCCACTATCTATCTATCTATATATATATATATATATATATATATATATATATATATATATATATCCATGTTCATATAAGTGTAGATATATGTGGTACATTGTTGATATACCTACATCTAGATGAGTGCCTGTGTATCTGTAGACATACACATCACATTCTGCATTACACAGATATTTATCTATATGTGGGATGCATACAGACAATCTGGTCCAAATTCTTTAACTGTCTTTCATTCACAGCTTCACTGTTCTGCCTTGCTGCAACACAGACAGGTGTCACATGTGAACACAGACTAACATTATGGTGGTATATATGGTGTGAGATTGCTGGTAAGCCTATTATACATCTATGACATTTGTGCATGCTACATTATACATTAACATGACTGTCCTGCAAGTGGTGTGCTCTGACACCCATGTGTCTATCATAACAGCAGTACTTCCACCACCAGCTATTGCCCACACTAACATAACACACACAGATATTATGGCGGCCATCTTTGTCATTCATTGCTGATTGGCACAGTTGGTGGGTATGTCCCACTGCCTACAGGGACAGACAGTATTGTCCAGAGCAGTTGTTCAGCGGAACATCATTACAGGGACAACTACAGATGGCACACAAACATTCAACATCATATATCCTATTAATCTATACCACATACTACATTAAATTACATATAGTTATGTTTTACATACATTTATTTTTTAATGATGGGTGTGACTCCTTTCTGGTTTTGGCTTTTAAGTTTTTTTTTTTACTGTGTGTGTGAGTGTGTTTCTCTTTCTTTCTTTTCTCTCTCTCTCTCTCTCTCTCTCTCTCTGCTAGAATGATTGAGTTGGTTTGAATGGATTGCAACATGGCTTTTGTAGGTGATGCACATGATCAGATGATGGGCTCTGCACCAATCAGTGTGCAACAGTTGCTAACTGAATGCAGCCTGCTCTGTAGTGATTCAGATAATCACTGTCATGGCAACCCAGTAGCATAAATTGCTGACTCATGTGAGCGTTGTCCCTTAACTTTTCCAGTATGGAGGACATCTTTCCTGTATGTGGGCAACAGTGTTACAGACTGAAAGTTGCAGTACCTCTTACAGCAGGACATGCAGACACAGGCCAGCTACACAATTGTAAGAGGTTCCAGACCTACAGACAGAGTGAGCAATGTTGTAATGTGCATTGTATATTGTTGTTCTTGCAGTGTTTGCTTGTACATAGTAGTTTAGGTTGGAATGCAGTTTGTCTGCATAGCTCTCAATTGTGGGCCTATCCACATGATGGCCAGTGGATGGTCTGTTTGCTTTTGCCTGTGCACCACACAGGTCTTGTCCTAGATATATCCCTGGCAATCTGTTGAGTTCTATCAGTACAAGGCTACATCCATTTGTGTTCCTGATGTCTTATTCCTGCATAAGGGTATGTTGCAACAAATCCTGTAACACCAGCAATTTTCAGGGTGTGTAACAGCAATATTGCAAGTATGTCCCTGTGTTCCTGCCTCCGTCCTCCACATATATGTCTGGCTTTATCCTGCTGTGATACGGTTAGGGGTTGTTAGGTAATGGCCTATCATTATTTACTGCTAGCATTCCTGCTATCATCCCAGTCATATAGTGGACTACCAAAACATTTGTTGGTCAGGGTCCATACATGTGACAGATACATATACATTACCACAAGTAATACATTTCCCCCTAGGCCTTGACCACAGGGTGTAACTGGAGGCTGCTGAACTACATCTGTTATTGTTGATTGTTACTTATCTTTATGGTAAATCTTTTGTCTACAGTTGTATGAATTGAAGGGCTTGGCCTGGACAGCATAGTATGTTATATATCCACACTGCCTGCATCTACTACTTTGTGTGGGCCTTGCATTCCTCACTGACTGAATAATTCATATTCTATGTGCTGTAAGTAATGGCATGCATTATTGTATAGTACACAAATAAAAGTTGTCTGTGTATACATACCTGTGTGTCAAGTCATGTCCTTTGAATTGTGAGTGGGTATATGTGTAATGTAAGTATTCCCTTTATGGGAATGGTTGCCACACTACACATGTCACAGGTACCAGTTACAGGGCTTGTGGCTGAGGGATATACTTTGCAGCCAGTACGCCCACACTACTTCTACATATGTACGACTACTAATACCTTTTGTCTGTGTATATGTGTTGTTGTGTCTTTTGGCTTTTCCCAGTTAGGGGTCGCCACAGCAGAACTCCGGTCTGCTACTGATTGGTAGTTGATTTTTACTTGCCAAGTTACCAGCCCTGACGCACAACCTTAAACGAAGGTACGCCCATTCATGCATGTCTCCACACAGAAGACGCTCTAGCTGAGAATCGAACTGGACAGCGTCTTACTATGAGGTGACAATGCTACTGCAGCACCACCACCACGGTTCTTTTTTCTGTGTATATGTGTATGTACCTATATAGCTCATATATCATATATATATATATATATATATATATATATATATGTATATATATACCTGAACATAATTGTCAATGTAAAGATGTGTGTGCATATTTGTACCGTTGTAATGTGTACCCCTTCCACATTGTACATTCCCTATGGTAGAATGACTTTTCTGCATGATATGTTGCAGATATTGCCCTGAGATATACTGGTGACTTGGATCACTATTGGAGCATTGTAGCTGTGTTGTTGAGGGCCCTGACGTCATGTACTGCATGTGCTGGATAGTGGATTGCACAGCATATCCATTAGGCCTGGGGGGTTTACATAGCAGTAATTACCAGGTATCCCTCATTCGTGCCCCCACCCCCATTAACTATTCTTATGGTCTGTTATGTTGTACTAAGTGGATCAGGATTTTATTCCCATGTGGAAATGCTATACACATGTCTATCTGTAAATATATATATATATATATATATATATATATATATATATATATATATATATATATATATATATATATAAATATATCTATGCATAATTATATGTGTGAAATCCCCATATATAGAGAGATAGATATGGACAATGATATATATCTAGATATGTATATATCTATGTATATATATATATATATATATATATATATATATATATATATATATATATACTGAATATATTTATTGATCTATGTACGAGTGCTGTTATATGATTATTTGTGAGTCATACATACACATAGGTTCATAGGTTCATAGGTTCATACTAGGCTATCTGCCCCAGGGCATTTATAAGCCTAGCCAGAATGTGTTTGGCTTTTGCCACCCATTTTAAATTTATTTTGCTATGCCCTTTTTCGAGGTTAGTATACTGTGCCTCTGTCTAACAGTGACACAGAAGTGATACCCGGGGTAAACCTACGATCTCCCATCCACTCATCAAGACTCCTCTTGAAGAGAGTCAATGAGGGAATCTGCCTAACCTGGACTGGGATTTTATTTCAGAGTGAAGGGAGCCTCTAGGTTATGAATCTGTCCCTTCAGCATGTCCTATTTATTTCAGTGCTGAGGTTCAAGTCTCTTGAGCACGTAGCTCGATGGGATTTGGATTTTCTGAGGTGCAGCATGTCCATTAATTCCGGGTTGGACATGGCTTTATACGTCAGGCACAGATCGCCTCTGAACAGGCGGTATGCCACTGAGTAGAGCTGGAGTTTCTTTAACCGGGCAGCATATGGCATCTGTTTGAGCCCTTTGATTCTCTTGCTGAGGTACTTTTGGGGTCTTTCCAGTTGCTGCAGATGTCTGGCAAGGTACATCCCAAAAGGGCATTGTACTCAATTATGGGCCTGATGAGGGATGAGTAAAGAGGCGCGATGACCTCCGCTGATCTAGATGTGAATCCCTTCATGATTAGGTGGGCTATATAAAATGTTTTTCTAACCACTTTGGCCACGTGGTTGTCAAATGAGAGATTGCTATCAACTTGGGTCCCCAGGTCCCTAATTACTTCTTCTGTACTTAATGGATTACCACCTATGTGGTAATTTGTGGGGACTTTGTTTTTGACAAAGAGGATGACTATACACTTTTTGGCATTTAGCTTGAGGCCATTACTCTGGCACCAGTTGTCTGTTTCTATGAGGCCCTTTTGGAGGATGCTTGTGTCGGCTGGAGAGTCGATTATGGCGCCCAGTTTGCAGTCATCTGTGAACTTGGTCAGCCACAGTCCTTCCGTGTTGGCCTGTACCTCAGAGAAATATATACCGAACAAGAGAGGTCCCAGGACTGAGCCTTGTGGGACACCACTTGTAACTGGTTTGGAGTCTGACATGGCTCCAGCAATTCTAACTATGTGGGTTCTGTCCTTGAGCCAGTTTGCAATCCATCTAAATGCATCAAAAACCAAACTTATGGTATTTACCCCCTCAACAACTAACACCATTGATAGAAAACTATTCTCCATCACTAATCAGAATAACACACCTCTTGAACTAGTATCTGAAACGAAACTACTAGGAGTCCAAATAGATAATCAGCTTAAATTCAATAGCCACCTACAATTAAACATAAAAAACCCCCCACCAAAAACTTGGCATGCTCTACCGACACAATCGATTCCTCACTACATCTACTAAACTCACTCTTGCTACTACATTTCTCATCCCTTCCCTTCTTTATGGTGCCCCTCTCCTAACAAACCTACAATCATCTCTCAAAACTAAACTGTCTTCCTGTTATAATAAAATTGCAAAATTTGCCACTAGTAACATATCATCTACCCATCACTGTACATCTCTTCACAAACTCAACTGGCTAGAGCTTCCCAACTCTCTCTCCTATATTCAGCTCACTTTTGCTCACAAACTCATTTTTCATCCATCTCTCTGTCCCTCTCTCAGCTCTACCTTTAAAATGCACCTGCCACAAAGAATTCTAAGATCTAATAACCAAAATCTAATTGAGCTGTATAAACCCCTTCACTCTCCAGGAATAAAACTCCTGTCCTTTGCCCTGGCACGACTATGGAACTCCCTTCCTCCCTTCATCCGTATCACCACCTACCTCCCTGCTTTTAAAAAATCACTGCACTCACATCTAACATCCTCTTGGGAATGCTTCTGCTCCCACCCCTCATAGCCTATTCTCCACTTACTACATTCAACTTATTCATATATTACCAGACACCAAATAATTAAGTCAACTGTAGTTCTCTAACCCTACTATTCCTCTGAAGAAACTATATATATACTACCACAATGCTTTATTTTTCTAAAAAGATTTTTAACTAAACTCTTTCTTCGCTCCTACTTAAATCTGGTTTGTTCTACAAAATAAAACCTAAAAATTACTTTGTAACAGCTTAATCTTTATTTAGTTTGCAACCCACAAATGACTGACATTGTAAACTGCTGCAATCTTTTGTTACCACTGCTTAAAGCTTTGTGTTTAACCTACTAATAATTTGAAATTGTAAGCTGCTGTAATAATTCTTGTAACCTTTGTTTTGGAGCTTTTCTCCCCAGGACTCCATTGAAAGCGGGTTCTTATTGGCCCAATGGACTATCCTGGTTAACCAACTGCAAATAAATAAATAAAATAAATAAATCTAGTGACATAGGGGTTTATATTTAAGCTGGTGAGCTTATCTATAATGCCTGAGTGGGGGATTGTATCGAAGGCTTTTGCGAGGTCCAGGTAGGCTGTGTGGACCACCTTCCCCTCGTCAATCGCCTTGGTGACTGCTTCAAAGAAATCAACCAGGTTTAAGAGGCAGGATCTGCCCTTAACAAAGCCGAACTGGTTATCATCCAGTGTCTGTAGGTCCCCAATATCTTTATTTATGAGGTCCATGATGATCCTTTCCATAGCTTTGCAGACCAAGCTAGTCAGGCTTATGGGGCAATAGTTTCCAGGATCAGTTGAGGCACCACCTTTATGGAGAGGGACCACTGTTGCTGTACGCCACTCTTTGGGCACATATCCTGTAGTAAGGCTGAGATTGAACAGTAGTTTTATGTTTGGGTTTAGCTCTTCTTGGAGTTCATGTAGGACGCAGCCTGGGACATCGTCTGGTCCCATTGATGCTGTGTTTTTTGCTTTAGAGAGGGCGGCTCTTACCTGAGCATCTGAGATGTCAGGGGGGCAGCACTCTCCTGGGATAGATATTTGCCCTTTTTGGAGGGAGGGGAGAAGTTTGCGCTGAACCTGTCGGCTAGGATGTTGGCAATGTCTGTGGGTTCAGTGTATTTTTTGTCATTTTGGACTAATTCTGAGCATATCTGGGAATTACCACCCAGGTTCCTAACATAACTAAAGAAAGCCTTATGATTATCCTTAGTGTCCTGTGCAATTTTTCTCTCGAAGCTGGCCTTAGACAATTTTATGAGTGCCCGTAGTTTTTTGCTAATACTGATCAGAGATGCCTTCCCTTTTTGGGATTTTGCTCCATCAATTAGTAGCTTCCTCCTTCTATTGTATAGTTTGTTTATGGCTGGGGTCCACCAGACAGGACGTCTGCCTTTGGAGGATTGGGTCATGGTTTTATTTGGGATCGCATGATCCATGCATTCCTGAAGGTGTTCATAGAATGCATTTATAAAGGATTCTGCGGTCTGGACTGTATTTTCCACAGGCCAGGGGGCTTTCAAGGATTCCACCTCGGTTTTGAGGAGTGTGAAATTTGCTTTAGAGAAGTTTTTCACTGTGGTTTTCTGGGCAGGGGATGGGGTTGGGATGTGAATATCCAGTGAGATTAGTTTATGGTCTGATCTTACCAGTGAGGGATACACTTCTGGTCCGGAGCATAGAGTCCCCATGTTGGTGATGATCAGGTCGAGTATGTTTTCCCCTCTTGTGGGAGTGGTAACAAGTTGTTCCATAGCATTTGAGTTTATAAATTCTAGGAACCTTTGGGCTAGGGTGTTGGAGCTAGAGTAATGCTCCCATTCTATGTTTGGGTAGTTGAAGTCGCCCAATATAATGGTGTTTGGAGAGACCTTCATATTTTCCAGTGTTCTCAGGAAGGCCGAGTGGGGTTACTGGGTTTGGGAGGGTGGCCTGTAGCAGGCTATAATCTGGAAGGCAGTTTTACCCACTGTTAGTTGCACATGGATAGCCTCTGATGCTTCGTGCTTTGCCACCAACCTGGAGGTGTGGGTATCTTTGACGAATATCGATACTCCCCCTCCTTTTGTGGTTCGGTCCAAGTTTTGGGGCTGAAAAGCATGGTATGAGGTATAACCTGGTAGTGCTGGGGTGCTCTCGGGAGCCCTGTACCAGGTTTCTGTTACTGCACAGATATCAATGTTCTCCATGTTAAGGAGAGTTTAGAGTGCATGCATCTTGAGGTTTAGACTTCTGGCGTTGAGTAGCATTACTCTTAGTTTCTTATCCCTTGTGATACCTATGGAGGTGGGTTTGTCTTTTGAGCCTTGCCTAAAAAAGGTACTATGGGGGTAGCAAGAGCCTTTGCCAATATCCGAAAGCCCAGGGGTGACAGGTGCAAGCCATCCCTAGCGAAGCATCGTGGCTTGTCGAGCATATCATCCCAAGCTGACAGGCATTGGATCCCTTTGAATGACACCAGTACTTAAGCCAATTGTTGAAATTGATCATCTTGTCTTCATATTGTGGCATCATTCTTGGTGAGGGTAAGATGCTACTCAAGGTCAGGGTCATACCGGCCTGGGCTACATGCTCAGAGAGCTCCTTTATGTCTCTTTTCATGTAGTCCAGGGAGGTAAGTTTCAGGTCATTCACACCAGCATGGACAATGACTGTGTCATATTTGTACTTGCCTTGGAGTGACCTGAGTGCTTGTGTTATGTGGCGGATCCTAGCGCCCGACAGGCTGCTCACCATGACCCTCTCCTTGTTCAGCCTGGTGAGCGGGACGTCAGTGTGCCTGACGATAGAGTCACCTATTACAAGTGTATCAGGTGTGTTGTTTAGTCTTAAGGGCTGTGACTGTTCGGCACACTGGCTTTGTGAGATATGTGTTGCACGTATTTTGTTTTGGGGTAGTGGTTGCTTGGGTGTCTGCTTTGGAGGTCTCTGCTACTTAGGCAGATCTTTATTTAGAGCCTCTGAGTATGTTTTTGTGTGATTATTTGTTTGGTTTGCTGTCGTGGTAGGTCTATGTGAGACTGGAATTGTAGTGAGTGTGGTTTCCTTCTTCTCCTGACTGTTTATGCCAGTACTGAGTTGAGAGAGCTTAGCCTCCAGTTTGGCTATATGGTTGCATCTCTCACATGTGTTGGAATTTGTTGGGAGGAGGAGAGGGTTGTCTGTGTACATGAGACAGTTGTAACATTGCCTCAAGATTCCCAGATTCACCAGCTGGACCAGAGAGGAGATTGACAACTGACCTTTGGACATGCTAGAATAATATTGGGAATTCCTTAATAATTGAAAACAAGGGCCAGTGGGGAGTGAGGGTGTAGTGTTTTTAATTTTTGGTGCTGACTTATATAATTGCTTTAGTGAGCAAGTGCCAGGCAACTTAAGTGCAATGTGTTACAGGTAACTTAAATGCAAAAACGACAAACAGTAACTTTCTTTCAAGTGAAACAAGGAAATAAGTACAGTAAGCAATGCCGATATCACTAGTGATCCACAGAAGCACTGAGAAGCCGCGTATTAGGTGGAATTAGCGTTCCAGGGAAATAACAAGCAAAAAAACAACAAGCATATAAACAAAGCTAGATTCAGCAGGCCTGGATCTAGTCTATGCTACAGCAAACAAAGTGTAACAATTTAAGTAAGATACAGTTCAAATATTCAGGCACTATAAACCTTTAACCAGAAATTCCCAGCTCAGAAGGGCAGAGTCCAGCCTCTTCTCCCACAAGAGTGCAGACCACGAACCTTCTTAATGTAAAATAACTGGCCTGAAGCCCAAGTGCTTAAACCAGAACTAATACACTTTAAGAATAACAGACACTGGGCTCTCAATCAGCAGTTCCCAACTTAGAAGGCTGAAAGCTACCTGTCCTGCCACCACAGTGCATGCCACAAACCTTCCTAATGTAAAACAACTGGTCTGAAGCCCAAGTGCTTAATCCAAAAGACTTAGAATGATAGCTACACTTTAATCAAGTTACTACCAAGCAGTAATAAATACAATTGAATACTTTAGAGAATGCCTGGATTAGTGCTCAAGTTACACAAACAAAGCTAGATCCAGCAGGCCCGAATCCAGTCTATGCCACAGCAAACAAGGCGCACCAACTTCAGTAAGAAGCAGTTCAGATATGCATGCACTATAAGCCTTTAACCAGAAATTCCCAGGTCAGAAGGGCAGAGTCCAGCCTCTCCTCCCACAAGAGTGCAGACCACGAACCCTCTTAATGTAAAATAACTGACCTGGAAGCCCAAGTGCTTAAACCAGAATTAATACACTTTTAGAATAACAGACACTGAGCCCTCAATCAGCAGTTCCCAACCTAGAAGGATGTAAGCTACCTGTTCTGCCACTACAGTGCAGACCACAAACCCTCTCAGTTCAAAACAACTGGTCTGAAGCCCAAGTGTTTAAATCAAAAGGCTTAGAATGAGTTACACCAAGCAGTAATAAATACAATTGAGTACTTTTAAGATGATGCAAAAGTAAAATAAATATATAGGTATATATATATATATATATATATATATATATATATATATATACCTATAGCTGTCTATCTGTCTACATTTACAGATATATATCTGTCCATATGTCCATGCATGTTCAGCTTATATGTTTGGCTGTACCTCATTCTCTTGGCAATTGACACAGATGGTCGTAGGATTGAAGTCAGTCACTCGTGCCGACACGTTCGTGTCAGACTTTTCATCTCCTTCAAAATATGTGTTCTAGTACATATAACTGTGTAACTAGCAACATTTTAAGTGTATTAGAGCAGTATTTGACAGATATCCCTTTTTGTACCCACAGTTTGGCACACTTTGTCCAGAATTCTTGCATTACGAGGTTGTGTGGTACGATATTACTACATTTCCTGTGCTGTTGACTGATTGTGCTGGATGATATCGTTGTGAAACTAAAAGGGCTATGTACATCTGCCATGGCTTACTGGTAAATCACTTTGTGTATGATGTGCAGGGTCTAGAGTTCGGGCCTTGCAGAGGCTTTATATTTTGTTGCTGTGCAGAACACTGGCAGTGGGATACAGAGTGATTATGGGACATTTGAGCAGTTGTATGCGGGTGTACGCGGGTTTGCATGGAGCTAAGCTATGCTAACCTCCGGGTACGTTTCCTTACACTCAGTTAGCTTTTCCTTTGCTTAATCAGTGTAGGCAATGCTTACTCCCATGCAAACACACTTACACATGCTTACTACTGCTTATCTATGCTTACTACTGCTCATTTGTGCTTACACCTGCTTACTAGTGCCCTATTCATTATGACACTGACACTTCACATGTGCATTTAATGCAGTACTCCTGTTCAAGTATAAATATTATTTAGTAGGTTATACAGAAAAACAATGTTGATATACAGATTTCACATGGAAAATAGAATGTGCTCCAGTGGGACTCAAATTGAGAATGTCTGCGTGTTAGGCAGTTGCTCTGCTCATTACACTATTGCTGTTCTGCTTCATTTGCATATCTCTACCATAATGTCATACCTATGCTCCCTTTCCCCGGCCCCTGTGCTTCATGTACACAGCATCCATCCATTCTCCAGTTGCTAGCCCTGCCATACCACACCTCTACACATTTCCCTCTCTGCACGGCTCAGTACTCTTCCATTATACTGTCTCGACCCAAGCTTCTGCAGGCTCTTCATCTGTTTAGTCCATGTACGTTCAAGCCTTCCCTTGATCCTCCTCCGATACTGGTGGAAACATCTATGTGACCCACAAAGTTTGGTTCATCCCACCAGGGATGGACCTGTTGTTGTGTCATGAGTAGACTTTGCTGGTCTACACTGTTTCTCCCACTGGTAGCATCCTGCCAGGGGTTTGAGAAGCAGTGGTTTGCTCACACACCAGGCCAGCCTCATCTCCCAGTTCCGCGGATCCAACGCCACAGGTGTGACATTCTGTGCAAGAAGCAAGGCCACATGCCCCTCACGGCGTGCTCCATTTTTCATTCCTGTCTTCAGTATTATGCAAGACTACTGTTTTCACAATATGTATGGACAGGCACTGTTCACTGATACTCATAGACTGCTTGGAATACTGTGATTGAGCAATGTGCACATGTTTGGTGGTATTAATCTACATACTTGCATACATTTCCTACACTGTTGACTGACTGTGCTGGATGATATGTTTGTGATAACAGCAGCTGATTGTATATCTGCCATGTCTTCGTGGTAACTCACTTGGACTACAGTGTGCAGGGTGGGGGGTTGGAACCTAGGAGTACTGATTATTTTGTTACTGGGAATGATGAGAGCTGTTGGCTACAGAGTGCCTAAGGCACTGTGGAGGAAGTGTAGGTGGGTATGTGCTGGTGTGCGTGAGGCTTAACCTTGCTGACCTCTGGTTATGGCGTCTTACACTGGATTGGCATCCACATTGCTTAACCAGTGTGGGCATTGCTTACCGCTGCCCAAACAGGCGTAACCCCGCTTGCTGCCACATACCCCCATGCTACTTCATGTATTTAGTTCACATTTGATGTTTGGGACAATCCGACTGGATGTTTCCCCATTGTTAGTGGTGGCCCGGGGAGTGGAGCTCTACAGTACATCCCAGCTACACATTACATGTACTACTGCGGTGTACACATTCATAGAGAGTAACAGACTTACCATAGCTAGGTACCACATCCTTCATGCTTAGTTCACATTAACCTGTCAGTATTATACATGCTTAAGTCAGGTTTACATGTCAGGTATGACTGTTGACAAAGGTCAGTTTAAGGTGAAGTGGGATTCCAATTTAATAGTTCTGGATAGGTTACACTCAGGTATTCGGGTTAGGTTTAGTTATACCATACCTGTGTTGTAGAGTAGAAATGAATAGTGAAGGAGTAAGTAGGAAGGTAGAGGGGAGGGCATTTTAACTATATAATAGGCCCTTGGACTGATTGGTGAGGGAGCAGTAGTGAAGGTGTGCAGGATGTTGGGATTTGTATGTGAGGCAGGACAGGAGGTGTCATTTTCACTAGTTTGTGTAGGGGTATAGAATGTTAGTTGGGTGGTTGGATTTCACCAGGTGGTGAGCAGGTGGTGATCCATGTGTGCTTGCGGTGTCCCTTCATGTGTTATTTACATGTGTTGTGTGGGACAGCTGAGGTAATACACATGGGTAGGGGGTTCCATATTTTGCCATTATAGTTGTGAAGAGGGTGTTGCCTACTTGTGACTATGAACATTACTAGTAATGAAACAGGGGTCGATAGGTAAGCGGTGTTAATGGGCCACAGAGAGGGACAGATAGTAGGGGATTTGTCCAGGGATCTGCAGGAAGGCTGACGGGAAGGTCCACAGCTGGCCATTTCTTCTACAGCGACAGCTATGTATATACCCTGCATTTGGAGGTAGGTTTGGACACTCACACCCCTGGGTGGGGGCGAGGACAACAATAATACCTTGTGATGCCACTTAGTTTGGCTTACATGCCTGCAGTGGGGTGTTGCGACCATGTGTTCCTTGGTGTTATTTAGTGGGATTTGCAACAACACATCTGGTTATACTGTCCTTTGCCATGTAAACTAGACTTTGCTGCAGTGGGACTCGTACCGGGCTTGGCTGCTTGTTAGGCGGCAGCTCTGCCCAATGCACATTATTGTGTACAGCTCTGGGGCGGTCCACATAGAACTGCTCCAGCCAACACCTGCATGCCTAGGCCCATAATTTCATACCCATAGTTCCCCCCCGCCTCCTCTACAGCACTCATCCTTACTTCGGGTGCAGGTCGGGTCTAACACAACTACACATTGCCCACTCTCCATTCCTCAGGACCCATCACGTACATTGTTTCACCCCATGGATCATCAGGCTTCCTCAACCTTGTAGTTCGAGAACATGCATGCCCTGTCATTGCACATCTGTGTAATGCCAGGAAACCCGAATATGCATTAAATTTTTGGGTTGTGCCACAAGGAACGTTCTTGTCTTTGTTTCAAGATTAGACTTGGCTGGTCTCTCCCACTGGTAGTATCCTACCTGTAGTCTGGGAAGCAGTGGTTTGTTCACTTTTATTGTGTGTTTGTATGTTTCACCTGTCTGACTGCGGGGGGGGGGGGTTAATGCTACGTGTTACTCTTTTGTTGATTGGGCCCCTCACCCCCATTAGCACGGCCTGTGAACATATATAATTCTTAACTGCTGTATCATATCCTAGTTATATATATCTGTATATTAACTCACACACACACACACACACACACACACACACACACACACACACACACACACACACACACACAGATATATATATATATATATATATATATATATATATACATATATATTGCTGTATATGGTTCCCTATTACATCCTCGAAGATGCACTTACTCAAATACGTAAATGCCGACACATCTTCATCGAACCGCGTAAACTTCGATTGTCCCGAAGAGCGAAATCCAAAACGTCAAATCGACATGGTTGGCCCTTTCGTGGTATAGCTCCATAAGGTAAGTGTGTGATAGTTACGAACCTTAGCGTTAGGGTGTGGGTTAAGGTAAGTGCATAGATGGTAGTGTATGTGAGATTTAGTGTAGGGTTAGATGTAGGGTTTTGTTAAGTGTATGTGTGTGGATTATTTATTTTGTTTGGGTATAGCTTGTTAAGGAAAGTGTGCGATAGTTACGGACCTTAGTGTTAGGGTGCAGGTTAAGGTAAGTGCATAAATGGTGGTATATGTAATATTTAGTGTAGGGTTAGAAGTAGGGTTTAGTTTATGGTTAGAAGTAGGGATTTGGTTAGTGTATGTATGCATTTATTTAGTTTGTTTGGGTAGGTAGTATGTAGCGGGCGGTGCGGTGGGACAACTATGACGGTTCGAGCTTTTGAATTTCGTAGTTTAGGGCATTCACTGTATTCGCAGTTCACAGAATATGTGTCGGTGTTTATGTATTCAGTTACTAGGGCTTTTGAGCTTTCAATATAGACCCACTGTATATGCATCTAACAACATGTGGATGTATGGGTGTCGGCATATGTATATATCTATATGTGGGTATTTATTTATATATGTCTGTCTATGTATGTATACATTTGTACTACAGAGAGGGAGAGGTATATCTCCATGCAGTTATAGGTATATATATATATATATATATATATATATATATATATATATACACACACACACACACACACACACACACACACACACACACACACACACACACACACACACACACACATACCTCTACATATTTAGCTGCATATCCTGTAATGTTGACTGGTATTGCTGGGTACTGTGTTTCGTGTACATACAGGCCAACCTTGTGTACCACGTATGCTTTGTGATACTTACAACTAAATCCGTTAGTGTACTCGAGTCACATGTGAAATCTGTTGTTAGTACC
The DNA here is from genome assembly GCF_019279795.1 of Protopterus annectens. NCBI lineage: Eukaryota > Metazoa > Chordata > Ceratodontiformes > Protopteridae > Protopterus > Protopterus annectens. The sequence goes on along the minus strand of NC_056743.1, from coordinate 1,858,453,633 downwards.
AGGTAATCATTCATCCCATGAGGGACAGCCTGAACATTGGGTATGCAACTTTCATCTACACCCAGAGTTACATAGGTACCCATGGCTATGGGCCTGGACTACGGCGTGCGCCAGACCTAGGATACTTGGGTCAGGACAACATATGGGATGGGTCCCGAAGGAGGGGTGTGGAGAGGGGGCAATGTGTGGTGGTGTGGTAGCTACAGGCCGGTAACTAGGTTAGGGATGGTGGCTGCATGTGTGCAGTGGGTGGGGGGAAGCGGAACTGTGGGTAATGAATGTATGGGTCGGGGATGGTCTTGGTTGGATGGGCCGGTACTGCTCGAGCTCCTAGTTGGTGGGGGAGAGGGGGATGTGATGTCAACATGTAAAACATAACCGAGGGCTAATTTAAATCCCTATTTCAATGACACACATGCAATAAAATGAGCTTAGTAGTGTATTGCAGGGCGGACATGTTTGTCTGGGTGGGGGGTATGCCAATTCGTACGTGACGTATATTGTTTGGGGCCTGTCAAGCCCATTCACAGTGCATGTGGACATATATGTGCCTGTTAATCTACCATTGCTATCTACAGATATCTGGCCATATATACCTCTGTGGGCATATATATTTGCTTACATATGTCTAACTATGTCTGTATATACCTACGGAAACATATATCTACGTACATATATGTAACTGGCTGTGTATATGTGGACATATGGATGTTGACATATATATATATGCGTAGTTGTCGGCTTTGCATATATATCTGTTCATATATTTGTATATATATATATATATATATATATATATATATATATATATATGTATATATCTCTGATATATATATATATATATATATATATATATATATATATATATATATATATATATATAGATAGATATATATCTATATATATATATATATATATATATATATATACATATATATATGTAGATATATGTGACTGCATCTATAGATATGTTGTATCCGTTTAGATAGTAATATATTTGCACACATACGTCCATCTAGCTGTAGGTATACATTCAGTGTGCTGTTGCATGACTGGGCTGGGGTTATGCTTCTGACAACATACAATTTATGCATATCTGGCATGGCTTAGTGGTAAATCATTTTGTGTATGGTGTGCATGGTCCTGGGTTCTGGCCTTACAGAAGCTGTTTGTTTTGTTCCTGGGTAGAACACCGGCCATTGGATACGGTGTGCTTAAGGCACTTTATAACTGTTGTAAGCGGGTATGTGCAGAGGTAAGCACTGCTAACTTCTGGTCACAGTGATTTCCACCCATTTAGCTTCTCCTTTGCTTAATCTGTGTTGGCAGTGCTTAACCTCACACAAATGCACTTGCACACACTTACTAGTACTTACATATGCTTACTACTGCTTATCTGTGCTTATGCCTGCTTACTGCTGCCTTATTCATTATGATACTGACTCTTCACATGTGCATTTCCTGCAATACTCCAGTTCATAAAAATGTGTGTTATTTATTATTATTTACATTTGTTGACCAGGAAAGTCCTACAGGTCCATTTTCAGTGGAGACCCAGGGAGAAAAGCTCCACAAATTAAAATATTACAGAGATAGTTACAGATGAAGAATCCTAGCAATTAAAATATTACAAACATAGTTACAGATAAAGAACATAGTACATTCAGTAGATAACTAGCATCTGTTCTATCCACGAAGTCATAGCAGATATTAATTGTTACAATAAGAAGTTACTGCCATATAATAAGTAGATAGGCATGGAAGTATCAGAGCTTGTTGTAATCAAAGGTAGTTTGTGGGGTGGAAGAGAGGTAGAGGGTAGATGGAGTGGGAGAAGTTAGAGGGGAGTGTTACAAGGGCATAGCTGGCATGTTTTTAGGTGCACTTTAAGTAAAGCTTTGAAGTGGGTGCATGATGGTAGAGAGGGGTAGGGTGTTCCATAATTTGGCTATAGCACTGGAGAATAGTGCTTCTCCAGCAGTGTTATTGGCTCTAGTAACCTGTAATTTATTTTTGTTGCTGGATCATAGTGGTTTGGTGTTGAAATAGGGTTGGAGTAGATACTGGAGGGATGGGATCTTTAGAGGATGGTTAACCAGTTTGTGGGTGAGTGTGAGTTGATACCATTGAAGGAGGTGAGGGAGTTCTAGCCAGCCTAGTTCAGTAAGTGAGACACAGTGGTGACTGTGGTAGGATGGCCCGGAGGTGAGTTTGGTGATTTTGTTGTAACAGGTCTCGAGATTATTTAGATAGCACTGCCTTAGGTTGGTATATATTGGAAAGGCATAAAGTAGGGTGGAGAGAAGGTGTGAATTTACAACTGAAATCCTAGCTGCTTTGGTGAGGAGTTGTTTATTTCTGTATAAGGCTCCTAGTTTTTGGTGGACTTTCTTTATGGTCATGGATATGTGAATGTCAAATTTGAGATTGTTGTCTATTTCATGTCCTAGCAATTTGGTGTGATCTGTTGGGTGGATAGTGGTGTTGTTTTCTGCTTTGATGTTAAAGTGAGGGTTATTTTGAGTATGTTTGGTAGGTTCGAAAATGAGGAGTTTAGTTTTGTTTGGGCTGAGTATTAACTGGGTATTGGATAGCCAAGTTTCAACAGAGGAAAAGGCATCCTGTGTGACCTTTTGCATTTCGGGTAGGGACTGGGCTGAGCAGATGATGGTTGAGTCATCTGCATATTGTATGAGTGTGCCAAGTTTGGTGGCAGAGGCTAGATTATTGATGAAAATAGAGAAGAGTAGGGGTCCAAGGATGGATCCCTGGGGAACACCAATAAAGACAGGTAGTTGGGGAGATATCATTCTGCCATACAACAGATTGCTGGTGGTCAGACAGGTAACTTTGAAACCAATTGGTGACTGATTGAGAAAAGGATAGGTTACTGAGTACAGAGAGGAGTTGTTTGTGTGGGACCATGTCAAATGCTTTATATAGGTCTAGGAAAGTAGCAGAGGAGAGATGGCCATTGTTTTTATGGTGAAGGATAGTGTTAGTAAAAGAGAGTAAGGCAGTGGTGGTGCTATGGTTTGATCGGAAACCATGTTGAGTATTAGAAAGGAGGTTGCTAGTAAGTGAATGCATCTCTCTAGTATTTTGGAGAGTGGAGATAGAATCGCAATGGGGCAGTAGTTGGTTAGTTCTGTGGAGGGGCCGCCTTTATGACGGGGAATGATGTGTGATATTTTCCATAATGTAGGGCCGTAGCATTCTGACAGAGATTGGTTAATCAAGATGGATACTGGGTAGGCTAGGGCATCAGCTGCAATTTGTAGGAATTCACTTGGGAGGTTGTCTACTGCTAATTTTGTGGGTTTAAGTTTAGTTAAGAGTTTTCTTATGTTGGAGGTAGGAATGGGAGAAAATGAGAAGAATGTGGGGAGATTACTGGGTGAAGGTGTGGGGTGTAGGGGAGGGGGTTATGTTGTCTAGCTAGTGACAGTATGGTTTGTGTGAAGTGTGTGTTGAATGAGGTAGCAATATTTTCTGAGGAGTGAAGAATGTTAGGTGTAGGGGTATTGATTTTACCTGGGTGGAGGATGGAGTTTATGGAGGTTCAGAATTGTTTGGGGTTGTGTTGGGAGGAGTTGAGGGCAGACTGGTAGTATTGGATTTTGTCCTCCTTTATTAGCTTTTTGATTCTATTGCATAGTTCTAGGAATTTCTGTCTAGCTGAGCGAGTTTTGGTTTTGCACCAGTGTTCCCAGGCTTTTTCTCGGTTTTTCATTTCTGACCTAGTGGTTTCTTGTAGCCAAGGGGAGGGTTGGTCTTTGGTTCTGGTAAGTCTTATGGGGGCATGGTTATTTAGGATGCTTAGGAAAATAGTTATGAAAAATTGGACTGCGTCATCTAGCTGAGGTAATTTAGAGGGTGCCAGTTACATTCTTTGAGGGATGAGATGAATGTGATTGGGTTAAAATGTATTTTTTTACGTATTTGATGGTAGATGACAGGTTTAACTTGGTATAGGTGATTTTTGAGTAGGAATGTTGGGGAATGATCATTGAGGCTATCTGATATGCAGCCTGCTATATAGGACTGGGGAATCTTGCTGACTAGTATCCAATCCAGGGTAGTGTGCTTGTTGGAAATTTTATTTATTCTGGTTGGTGACTGGACTAATTGGTTGAAGCCATGAAGGTTTAGATGCTGGGTTGGATTTTGCTTATACCATGTTTTGCCATGTAAAATAGACTGTGCTGTGCTGGGACTTGATCTGGGAATGCCTGCTCGTTAGGCGAATGCTCTGCCCACTACACTATTGCTGACATGCTTCATTTGCATGTATCATCCTTGTTATTGTCTTCCGCCTTTTAGGCTGCTTTCATCATGGCTACACATTGGGCACACCCACTCAGTTACGGTTAGCTGTACTTGGAGCTTTAGACACCAATACAGGGGTTTCATCTTTTCATCTTTATGTCCTGTTGCTGTTGGTGGGGATATGTGGACACCTATGAGTGGTATTACTCATTTATTTCCACTTTCTGCTGTTCAACATTGCAGGGGTGTGTTTATTCTGTGGGCTCTGCTCTCAGACATGCCCCCTGTACTCATACATGCTTCGTGTAAGCCTGGGGGCATGACCAGCGTGCCTTCATTACTATGCATGGCGTGCTGCTGTCCTGCTCCTAAGCGGTCACTTCTGTGCAGGACTAGACTAGTCCTGCTGGGAAGATTAGTAAATCCGGGGTCTAGTCTTAATGACATGACTTCTTTATACAGTGCATTGAGACTGACAGCTGATCAATTTAAGTGTTTGTGGGTATGTGATTGAATTATTAGTTAAAGTTATTATCATATAAACATAAAAAACATAAAGAGGTTATAGTAAATATTTTAATAGGGATTTTATTGTTTATTATTTGAAAAGGTTTTTATTGCTTTTCTTTTTTATAGTGATGATTCTTTTTTTAAGTATAATGGGCTTAATTAACTGTTTTATGATATATCTTATCTTACTGGCTATTTATTTTGAATTTTTAGCATTTAAATAAGGTGGAGTAATGTCTTTTCTTTCCTCTGATAAAGTCCATGTTGTGTTTTTTGGATGAAAGCACTCAGATGTTAATAAAGGTTATTTTTAGTTCATTTAATTATTATTTATTATTTTTACCCCATCTCTTCTTTGGGAGAGTTCTGTATGTATACACACTGAGAAGTTTCTCAGTCTGGTGAATTATATTTTAAAATCTGACTTTTAGGCTGAGATCTTCTTTGAAGCTTCAAGGAGGTGGACGTGCTTTTTGTCTTTGCTGAGAGTTACCACAGATAACACACCAACAGACCATGTCAGATAATGCATACCACATTGCTCTGTCAGAGGCACTAAACATAAATGAATGTGTGTTCAAATTGACGAAGGCTTGCTTCCACTGTCTAGTTATCTCCAGTGATGACCGCTAGTATAATCCAGAAATGTGAAACAAAATATTTGCTGTGTGCTCAGAATGACACAATATGATGGTTTATAAGCAAATACAGAAGAGTATTATTATTCAAAAAACAGAAGCACCTGAGTCAGCAGAGGAGGTGCTTGTTGAGGAGTATGTGAAGTTGTGACATTCAGGGGTTGCTACACAATGTCAAGGTTGTTGCAGTATGCTGTGGCAATGGATAAGAGGCAGAATCTGGTTCACAACTATTGATCAGAATAGACATAGTATATAGTAACAATGATGCATGCAACACTACAACCAGGTTATACTATGTGATGCATGGACTAGCTACACTCTGCATTACATACAGGCTAGCCTGGTAACATAGCAATGAGGGCAGGCCACAGTTGTCATATGAACAGCTGGTAAGGGCACAGGTATCAGCAACAGTTTGTGTGTGTGAGTGTGTGTGTGTGTGTGTGTGTGTGTGTGTGTGTGTGTGTGTGTGTGTGTGTGTGTGTGTGTGTGTGTGTGTGTGTGTGTGTGTGTGTGTGTGTGTGTGTGTGTGTGTGTGTGTGTGTGTGTGTGAATGTGTAGGTTACTGGTGTGGGTGATTGTGCGTCTTTTGACCCATTGATTCGGGAGCCATGAAGACTGGTTAGGAAGGGGGTGGTGTCACTCTTGTAGTGTAAATTATCAAAATGAGGTGGTACTGATGGGTATGTGTGAGTGTGCATGAACATAGCACCCACCAAGAGACACCACTAGGATCCCCGATGGAGCATCTGTGTTAATCATGTACATTCTCTTCTATGGGAATGTCCTGTCTGGGGATTTCACTTGCACAATCCACAACATGCAGATGACTGCAAATTGGGAGCCATTATTGAATAACCAGATGATGTGGATATTCTACAAAAGGGCCTTACAGAAACAGATGCTTGGTACCAGGGCCATGGGCTCAAGCTCAATGCCAAGAAATGTATAGTTATCCCCTTTGGGAAAAAACATGTACCCATGAATTACCACAAAGGTGGCAGTACACTAAACACAAAAAGTGTGATAAGAGACTTAGGGACACAGGTGGACAGTCTCACCTTCAATATCCATATCACCACAACAGTCAGGAAATCCATCTATGTGGCACACCTCATCACTAAGGGTTTTTCATCCAGAAAAAAGGAGGTCATTGTCCCACTGTACTCATCCCTCATTAGATCCACTATAGAATGCAATGCCCCGTTTGGTATGTACCTATCAAGACATCTGCAGCAACTGGAAATACCACAGAAATACCTCACTAAAAGAATCACAGCCCTAAAGCAGATGCCCTGTGCTGACCATCTAAAAAAACTCCACCTATACTCTGTCGCATGTCATCTTATCAGAGGTGATCTCTGCTTAACATACAAGGCCATGCCAAACCCAGAGATGTTGGACATGCTACACTTAAAGAAATCCCAATCTCTCAGAGCCACATGTTCCAGGGTTCTATACCTTGTCATCACAATGAACAAAACATGCTGGATGGATAGGTTCCTGACCCAGAGACTCCCCAAACTCTGGAATAGACTGCCCATACATGTCAAGCAGAGCATCTCTTTGGTCCTCTTCAAAAGGAACCTTGATGATTGGATGGGAGAAAGGAAATTCACCCCAGGGATCACGTCAGTCTCCCTGCTAGACAAGGGTCCAGGGAAGTAAATACTGTGGGAAGAAATAGCCATTAGATTGTTATGGCTAGGCTAGATAGGCTGTGTGGATTGCCTTACCCTCGTCCACGGCTCTGGAAACTGATTAGAAGAAGTCAATCAGGTTCAGGAGACAAGATCGGCACTTCATGAACGCAAACTAGGTGGGGACCAGTGTTATAAGGTTTCCAATGTCTTTGTTTATAAGTTCCATGATAGTATGTTCCATGGCCTTGCAGATCAGGCTTGTCAGACTGATGGAGCGGTAGTTCCCGGGATCCAAGGTGGATCCCCCCTTGTGGAGTGGGATAACTGTAGCTGTGTGCCACTCAGTGGGCACAAAGCCTGAGGTGAGGGTATGATTAAACATGACACTTAGGTGAGGTGCCAGTTCATTTTGTAGTTCATGTAGTACACAGCCTGGGATGTCATCTGGTCCCATGGATGCTGTATTTGTAGCTTTGGAGAGTGCGTTTTTTACTTGTGTGGCCATTATTACTGGAATTTGTCAATCTTCCGGTATTGAGATGGGCCATTTAGGGGGTGAGAGGGGGTGAAGTTGGCACTGAATTGATCTGCCAGGATATTGGCAATATCCTTGGGATCAGTATATTTAATGCCATTCTGTTGTAGCTCAGAGCAGATCTGAGCATTGCCATTTAGATTCTTGACATACTTATAGAATGCCTTGGGATTGTCTTTGGAATCTTTGGCAATTTTATTTTCGTAACTAGCTTTGGAGGATTTTATGAGGGATCTCAGCTTCTTACTGAGGCCGGTAAGGGAGTTTTTTGCATCCTGGGATTTTCCTCTTTTCTGCAACAGTTTCTTCCTTTTGTTGCAAAGTTTGTTTATGGCAGGGGACCACCAGATTGGCTTCCTTTTTTTGGAGAAGAGCATCTTGGTTCTATTTGGGATGGCACGATTCATGCATGAGTGGATGTGCTCATACAGTGCTTAGTGTAGGACTCAGCAGTCGAACTTTCAGTTCCCATCTGCATGGGTGTCATGAAATTTGTAACTTCTGACTTCGTTGTAAGTTTGTAATTCTGACTACATTTAAAACTGTTTGTTTTCAATTTCATATAAACTCTTCCCAATCTTTGCTCAGCCCAGGCATGTCTGCCCTATCCACTGTCTTTTCTGCTTTTTTCTTAGAAAATATCTGTTCCTCATCTTATTCCTTTACCCAAAACCCCTACAACTTACACTTTTTCTATACTCCTCTTGTCTTTTTCCTTTCTGTTTGCTTACTGGCAATGTCAGTGAATTTCTTCAGGATGACCTTGCTGCCATTAAAGCAGAGCAAGGGTGGGATGAATGGTGTAGCCACTCCAGGCACAATGTATTATAAGGTATGACTGAGAGATGCCAAGCAATCCATAGTCCATTACTGGAATTCATTTCTAACCCAGCAGAGAAATTTCAGTACACAATGGATGCATGACTTTTGTGGTCAGTTTGTAACAAGCAACTTGCTGGAAGTGTAACAAGGAATTTGCTTCAGTTTTTAAATGGAGAGTTTTTTTCATAGAAATGGACTTGGCTTACTCCTGAGCTATTGAGGTAAGAAGCAGCTGATGGGGAGACATATATATATATTTTTTATCTGTACGTTGAGGAGGGGAGCTCAGGATGAATGGACCTGGCTAGATGAATGGACCTGGCTACCAGCTCTGGCTACCATACAGATAATAGATGTGTAGATATTTTGTGTCAGTCATGAATGTAGTATGTACTTAAATTCTCTGGACAGATGTGATACAGAAATACCTTACTAAAAGGATACAAAGCCTAAACAATATGTCCCACATGGACTGACTCAAAGCCTTCTCACTATACTCTGCAGTCTACAGACTGCTAAGAGATTATCTGTATCTGGCATCTAAAGCATCCATTGACCCAATACTGATGGATTTACTGCACAACAGAAAGTCAAATGCCATCAGAAGTATTCAATCTAGGGATCTAAACCTCTTCTACAACATTAACAAAATGGGTTAGAGGGACACATATATCTTGCAGAGGATACTGCTGCTATGGAACAGATCCCTATCCACATAAAACAAAGTTAATTCCTTCCATATCCAAGTGCAACTTGGATCTATGGATGTGAAACAGAAAATTTATCCCAGGATCACTATCTCTACTACTAATGGATGCAGGCAGTTACTTAATGCTTTATCCCTTTCAATGGTCCCCTGAAAGTATCTATGCTAAGATCCCCACCAGGACTGAATAAAGTTCTCATTAGGGGTAATATATAATTATCAATAATGGGATTGGTAATGCCAATTTCTAGTCAAATGGAAAGGTTATTTCAAGTACAAAAAAGGAAGATTGGCTAGGCTTAAAATGGCCTACAAAGACAGGTAGCCTAGTATTTACCTATGAACATATGAACCTATGATCAAGTTCTGACCTGCATCTAAAACAGAAGTCTGTACCTCCATTGCTGTGATCTTGTCTACTAAGGTGTCTCATCAAAGATAATTTAGAAAAGAGGCTTTCAGGCAGAAGTGACAGTTTTTCCTCAGTCATGGTTTAGTGATGAATGTGTTTTATACATGATACAGCATATCTATAAGGAAAAGTATGTTTATATACTTATGTGTTTGTTTGTTTTTGTTTATTGGAGTAGTACACTGATTACAGGCAGCCATTTGCAGGTACAGCCTGAGTGAATACATTCACAGAAACAAAAAAATAAAACTTTTTCAACATAAATATTTCCCATGAATCATACAAAAATAATTACAAACTGAATGTTAACACAGTGTGCAGAAATCAGCTATGAATAACACATTAGAATAGCTTGGCACAAGATACACTTGAGACTATGGAGTTATATTCTCTGAGATAGAAGAAGCATTGGTAGAGGAAGGGGGTAGTTAGGTGATGTGGCCCACAATGGATCATCTATATTCAGCTTTGTCATGGAGCTATTTGCTGACTTATGTAAGTTGGATGGTAGGGACTGCAGGGATCACAGGGATTTTGGGGCAAGAATGGATAATGACTGGTCTGTGCAATGTGGTTTGGTTTGTGAGGCCTACACAATGAGCTCAGAAATAAACTGCTCTAACATCAAGCAAAAACTTTATTAAAGCAAAACTTTCAGGTAACAACCCTTTCTCAATGCTTGCATTAAAAAAATTAAGTTTTTGCTTGACGTTGAAGCGGTTTATTTCTGAGTCTATCATTATTTTTCCAGTTACCACAGTATTGACCTCATTACCAGCCTACACAATGAGAGCAGACTGACAGAGGAGACCTACACAATGAGAGCAGCCTGGCAGAGGATGCTGTTGGGGTGGATTTTAAGTTGAGTTTATTGGAAAGAGGTAAGCAAGGGTCTAGCTGTGAGAATTTGAAGAAGAGAGAGCCTAACAGTAGTTCTGCTCTGTGTTCATTTGAGAGTCATTTGGTTTTGATTCAGTGATGCTCCTTGTATAAGAGAGTTTGAGATGAAACATCATATCTGGTTTTCACTGGATTACAGATTGGATGCATTTTTTAATGAAGCAGTGGCTATAATGGGAAGACAGTATTCAAATTGTACTAGCAACACTCCTTTGTCTACTGCAGCTCTGCCAGGACTAGTTAGATAGAGGGAGATTGTCCTGACCCAGAATAGCTGTGAGTTATTTATTTACCTTTTTCATATGGTTTTGGAAGTTAAGGAATTGGCCAAGCCATAATCCTAGACATGCAGACAGTCTCTACAGTATCACCTGTGAAGAATCAACAGACTGCACCAGACTTCCAGCTCTGGAACACACAATTACTGCAGTGTCCTAAACATATGAATATCTGTGTGGGATTTTCGATCAATAATCTAAATAAAAGACTAACATCAGTGATATAGTGAATAAGGTATACATTTACTTGCCACAAGCTGTCTGCCTCACTTATTCTTTCTTAATTGCTTTATAAAATTAGTTGTACTAATGTTTTGACTTCTCTTCTCTTGGCGATACAGTTCATTCTTCACATACACCTTTCTTCTTGATTTGGCAATTTTCCAAATAACGTACTGCTTATAGACACAGAAAATCAACTGATTTCATCATTTAATATGCGGAGGCCTTTAATATTAACCTGCCCAAGCAACAAGGACCTCCGAAGCTGAAATGCAAACAAACACCAGTCACAACCAAAGTGACACATAGCTCACAACACCAGTGTGTCACCCAACAACAGCCCCTAAGGCACGACAATGTACCCAACACTTTAGTCATAGGTGACTCTATAGTCAGGCACACTGATGTCCCACTCACCAGGCTGAACAAGGAGAAAATTACAGTCAGCTGCCTGTCGGGTACCAGGATCTGCCACATAACGCATGCACTCAAGTCACTCCACAACAAGTACAAATACAACTCTGTCATTGTCCATGCTGGAGTGAATGACCTGAGACGTACCTCCCTGGACTACATGAAAAGAGACATGGAAGAGGTCTTGGATCATGTGGCCCAGGCAGGTATGACACTAGCCCTGAGTAGGATCCTGCCTTCACCCAGAATGATACCACAGTATAAGGACAAAATGATTGACTTCAACAATTGGCTAAGCTTCTGGTGTCATTCAAAGGGGATCCAATATCTGTCTGCCTGGGAAGAAATGATCGACAAACCACGATGCTTTGCCAGAGATGGTCTGCACCTGTCACCCATGGGATTCAGGTTACTGGCTAAAGCCCTTGCCAGCCCTATAGTGCCTTATTTAGGCAAGGTTCAAAGGATAAAACCACCACAGTAACAGATACATGCATGCAAAATCTGAAGGTAATGCTACTTAATGCTAGAAGTCTAAACCTCAAAATGCACTCTCTTGAGGCACTCCTAAAAATGGAGAACATCGATATCTGTGCAGTAACTGAGACCTGCTTCAAGGCTCCAGAGAGCACCCCTGCAATACCAGGCTACAACTCTTACCACACTTTTCGGCCACAAAACCAAGACCGAAACACTAAAGGTGGAGGAGTGTCCATATTCACCAAGGATATTCACACCTCCAGGCTAGTTGCCCAACACATTGCATCTGAAATTCTCCAGGTGCAACTAACACTAGGTAAGATTGCAATCCAAATTGTAGCCTGCTACAGAACCCCAACCATGCCCCAAGATTCTCACTACACCTTTCTAAGGTTCTACCTGACTTCGTCGACAGCGCAGAAGACCGACATCGGAATCCGGAGCTCCAGAAGATCGAAATCGAAGAAGACCGACGCGAATCGCGAGTGGCAGAACATCGACAATGCAGAAGACCGACACGACGGATGACAACACCAACGCCGAGGATGCCGACATGGGGAAAGGCTGTGTGAGTATGCGGTAGTGACGGACGTTAGGGTGCGAGGCAGGTAAGTGTGGAGAATGACGGGCTGTGGGGATAGTGGGTTAAGTGAGTTAGGGTTAGGGGTGGGTTAAATGAGTTAGGGTTAGGGAGGCATAGGGTGGGTTAAGTGAGTTAGGGTTAGGGAGATAGGGGTGGGTTAAGTGAGTTAGGGTTAGGAGATAGGTGGGTTAAGTGAGTTAGGGTTAAGGGCGGGTTAAGTGAGTTAGGTTAGGAGCGGAGGTAAGTGCGATAGTGACGGACCTTAGGGTTAGGGTAAGGTTTAGTGTGGGCTTGTAAGGATTTTGGTGTGCTTGTGTTGTGTGTGTGGTTTGTGGAATGGGGATGTGTTTTGTTTTTAATTGTTATTGTGGTGTGTGCAGTGTATGGGGTTTCGTGTTTGTGTACCGTCGGTTATTTCGTTGTCGGTTATGTGTGGTTTCGTGTTTATGGACTGTCGAATATGTGGTGTCGGTGATGTGGTTGTCGGTGTTGTGTGGTTTCGACTATGTCAGGTAGAACCCTTTCTAAACATACTGGAAAATATTAAGATACAACCAAACACCCTAATACTGGGTGATTTCAACTACCCTGCCATTAATTGGGAAAACTACTCGGGTACCAACTCCTTTTCCCAACGGTTCTTGGAATTCATAAATTCCAACACCCTGGATCAACTAATCCATTGACCCACCAGGGGCTCCAATATCCTAGACCTGGTCATTACCAACATGGGAGATAGATGCTCCACACCAGTGGTCACCCCCTCATTGGTCAGGTCTGACCATAAGGAAATCACCCTTGACATCCACATCCCACTCCCACCTCCAGTAAGGAAACCTCCGTAAAAAACTTCTCCAAAGCCAACTTCATGCTACTGAAGTCAGAAGTGACAAATGTCACGACACCCATGCAGACGGGATCTGAAAGTTCGACTGCAGAATCCTACACTAAGGCACTGTACGAGCACATCCACTCATGCATGAATCGTGCCATCCCAAATAGAACCAAGATGCTCTTCTCCAAAAAAAGGAAGTGAATCTGGTGGTACCCTGCTATAAACAAACTATACAACAGAAGGAAGAAACTGTTGCAGAAAAGAGGAAAATCCCAGTATGCAAAAAACTCCCTCACCAGCCTCAGTAAGAAGCTGAGATCCCTCATTAAATCCTCAAAGGCTAGTTACAAAAATAAAATTTCCAAAGATTCCAAACACAACCACAAAGCATTCTATAGTTATGTCAAGAATCTAAATGGCAATGCTCAGATCTGTTCTGAGCTACAACAGAATGGCATTAAATATACTGATCCCAAGGATATTGCCAATATCCTGGCAAATCAATTTAGTGCCAACTTCACTCCCCTCTCACCCCCTAAAGGGCCCGTCTCAATACCAAAAGATTGCCAAATTCTGGTAATCACGGCCACACAGGTAGAAACCACACACTTCAAAGCTAAGAATACAGCATCCATTTGACCAGATGACATCCCAGGCTGTGTTCTACATGAACTACAAAATGAACTGGCACCTCACCTAAGTGTCATGTTTAATCATAACCTCACCTCAGGCTTTGTGTCCACTGAGTGGTGCACAGCTAGAGTTATCCCACTCCACAAGGGGGGATCCAACTTGGATCCTGGGAACTACAGTCCCATCAGTCTGACAAGCCTGATTTGCAAGGGCATGGAATGCATTATCATGGAACTTATAAACAAAGACATTGGCAACCTTCAAACACTGGACCACACCCAGTCTGGGTTTGTGAAGGGCCAATCTTGTCTCCTGAATCTGATTGACTTCATCGAATCAGTCTCCAGAGCTTTGGACGAGGGTAAGGTGGTCCACACAGCCTATCTGGACCTTGTCAAGGCCTTCAACACCATCCCCCACTCTGGAATCATAGATAAACTTACTAAGCTGGGCATAATTCCCTACGTCACTCGATGGGTTGCCAACTGATAGAACCCAGACTGTAAAAATAGCCGACTCCAAATCCAGCTCCAGACAAGTGACAAGTGGAGTACCTCAGGGTTCAGTTCTGGGACCACTCTTGTTTGGCATCTACTTCTCTGAAGTACAGGCCAACACCAAGGGTCTCTGGCTAACAAAGTTTGCAGATGACTGCAAACTGGGAGCCATTATTGAATCCCCAAATGATGTGGATATTCTACAAAAGGGCCTTACAGAAACAGATGCCTGGTGCCAGAGCCATGGGCTCAAGCTTAATGCCAAGAAATGTATAGTTATCCCCTTTGGAAAAAAACATGTACCCATGAATTTCCACATAGGTGGCAGTACACTAAACATCGAAAGTGTGATGAGAGACTTAGGGACACAGGTGGACAGTGGTCTCACTTTCGATAACCACATCGCCACAACAGTCAGAAAATCCTTCTATGTGGCACACCTCATCACTAAGGGCTTTTCATCCAGAAAAAAGGAGGCCATTGTCCCATTGTACTCATCCCTCATTAGACCAATTATAGAGTATAATGCCCATTTGGTATGTACCTCATAAGACATCTGCAACAGCTGGAAAGGCCACAGAAATACCTCACTAAAAGAATCACAGGCCTAAAGCAGATGCCATATGCTGACCATCTAAAAAACTCCACCTATACTCTGTGGCATATCATCTACTCAGAGACAATCTCTGCTTAACATACAAGGTCATGTCAAACCCTGAGCTGTTGGACACGCACCATGTAAAGAAATCCCAATCCCTCAGAGCCACATGCTTCAGGGATCTAAACCTTGTCATCACAATGAACAAAACATGCTAGAGGGATAGGTTCCTGACCCAGGACTCTGGAATAGACTGCTCATACATGTCAAGCAGAGCACCTTATTGACCCTCTTCAAAAGGAACCTTGATGATTGGATGGGAGAAAGGAAATTCACCCCGGGGATCATGTCAGTTGCTTTGCTAAACAGAGGTCTAGAGAAGTAAATATTGTGGGAAGAAATATCCAGGGAATTGTTATGGCTAGGCTTGCATAGGCCCTAGGGCCGATAGCCTAGTACCAACCTATGAACCTATGAACCTATAAAAATAATGATATCTTTTTCATTCAACTATTTCTGATGGCCAGAAATACATCTATCAAGGATACTTGACATTTTAAAAGCAGAACAAAATGTCTGTAAACACCTCAGTGTCCTCTAAGTTTAACTTATATCTTACTTGTGCATTCTTGAAATTTTCTGAGAGTAGCCAATGGTGGACTTAGCACCATGTAATCTATTTCCCGTAGGTGTGATCACTTTACTCCTTGATGTTTGAACTGCATCAGCTACTGTTGTACATAATAGATCACAATTACAGTCATCCTTTTATCAGTTAAAACAATGTTTGACCAAGATCTCTGATACTATAGCTTTCATTTATATTTTAGTTAACCATCTGCCAGCTGTGCTCCACCACAGGATTACTATAAATGTTTCCTGGGTTTACTTAAACTTATTTTGTACATAATCCTTTACATTTATGGGTACACCCTTCAAAGAATGTCTCCCTTATCAGGTAATTCATTTTATGATCATCCTATCCATCACACAGCCATAAAAAAAAAACTAAAACTAAGAATTGTAGCACTTGTAAACACTTTTCAGTAAATTTTCATTTGACAATGTCCTGCTTCACTTGTTATATGTTTAAATGATTAATTACTAACTTTAAATTCTTGGCAATAGCAATACTGTATAAATAAAGTGCATGTGCTTTCTGGCTGCAGACAGAGCAGGAGTGTTTATTCTTGGTGAATTATTTTTGCTGATTTCAATTATGCGTAATCTTCCAAGTAAAAAACACAGATTCTAAAATAGAAAAAGCTTCCTTTTTCTTCTTCCCTGTTTCCCTTTGTCTTTAAGGTGTTTATACAGATTTCTCACTTCATTGTTTTCCATGCCTTGCCTTACCTACAGTTTGTTAATTAAAAACAAAATCAGTTGAGTGCGTCAGAAAATGCTTCAGTCTTGATTTTTTAAAAAGCAGATTTCCAAACAGGAGTATTACAATGTGTGTGTGTGTGTGTGTGTGTGTGTGTGTGTGTGTGTGTGTGTGTGTGTGTGTGTGTGTGTGCACCACAACAAGAAAGTTGATTGTGTTAGCAAGAGGGTGCTGGAACTCCCTTGTATGAGCTGTGGGGTGCTTTGTCCACTGTGAGAAATCAGATTTATTCAAATTGATTAATGTTTGATCACTGTGTTTTTTTAAATCACAATTCTATTTCATTCATTTTCCCTGGAGTCCTTGCTTTAAGTATAGACTTTCTCCTCTCTGCTACATGCTTACTTTTATTTGCTGACTGCACCACAACTTTTTACTAGCCTCTCCTTCTCTTTAAGTAAATATGTCAGTTTATTCTTCCTTTAGTTATTTTTCCTGATACTAATGTTAATTAATTCAGGGCAATATATTATTGCTCATTACTGCTCCATCTCACTTTCATTTCCTGGTTGTGTTAATAGCTTGGCTCATTTCAGTAGCTTTTATTTCTAGCTTAATACAAATAAATGCAATATTGCTTTTCAGTCTACAAATAACAATCCTGACAGTAGAACACGTTAAAAATTTGAGCTACCAAGTAATGGAAGGTGTTTATTATACTAGCAATAGTATCTCTTAAAAATATTTCAAAATTACCAAAGAGGTAGAATTAATTGCTCCATTAGCAACTTTTGCTCAGTTTTCAAAAAACTTAAATGTATAAACGTGCTCCTGGCTATATGAAATGAACATTATTAATCTATTATAAATTACATTCAAGTCCAAGAAAATGATTTGTAAACTGACTAGTTGTTATTCTTGACTGTGAACATAGTAATTCTGAAAATTTAAACTGAGTTGCATATATCCTAAATAAAGTTATATCACAGCAGGCCAGTATTTTATATAGACCTTGTGATAGCTAAGTTCAGCCATTCTCCAGATAATCTTGCATTATTTACTCATCTAAAATAATTCAGAAGAAATTCAATAAACATACAATTTCATTGAAAGGCATTACTACATTAACTGATTCTGGAAAGTCACTCACTTCTTAAGTAAATGGTGTGAAAATGATAAGAAGGTTGGTAAAAGTGTTTTAATCTGTTAGGAGTTTGTTTTAAGATGACACATGGCCCTCAGGATGCACTGCTAGATTTCATCAAAAATTCATTGCATTTAAAAATGCTGCTGTAATAATAGCAATTTTGATTTAGTCAACGAATGAGATTTTTGAAGAAACAGAAAGGTCATATTAACGAGTAGATATAATAAAAACTGTGTATGAAAGACTTCATAATGCCTTATGCTCTGTAATTATTATAGTATGAAAAATAGCCTAGTGCCAAATAGCATAGTGATGGCTGCTCATGGCATATGTATAACACTACGAATCAGTGTAAGTAACATCACCACAATAGTCTCATAAAATACATTAAAATAATGTCAGAAAACACACAAACAATGTAAATGTCTCATTATGTACAATTAACTTGAATTGCACAAATGCTGAAGTCACTGCAAGTCTAGTTCTGTTAAACTTTTCTATATATTTTGGAGACTCCATCTCTGTATACTCCAGGCACATGTTCAGCATCTCTTTTTCTTACCTATGGTATCTTCCAAATCTGTCATAGTGATTTCACTGCCAAAATTATGGTTTTCTAAAAATTTATTTAATGCTTGTTCTATTTCCCTGCCTTCTATCTAAGGTCATGGAAGTAGTTACCTTATCATGGCTGCTACACACTGGTCTGTGATGATAAGCATGGAGTTCATAGAGGCCGAGGAACCATGCCAGCACTACTTTCAGGCATTAACTCTCTACATGCAGACATCATCACCTGAGTTCTGTTCTACTAGTAGACTAAAGACCATGACCCAGTCTACCAGCACTTTAACTTACTCATCTTGGCAGATCTAGAATACACCTTAACACAGGTCAGTGGATTACCTGCTACTTCCCAAATAAGTCAGATAAAGTATAAATGAGCTGTACACGTTGCCATTACTCACTGAGCATATTAAAAGAGTCTATAATAGGTTTGGTTCTATTCACCCTTTGTACTAATGCATTGACCAATGACAATTCCATTCTGCAGGCATACCTTTACATAGATAATGAGGCTATACTTAGAAATGATGACTGATATACTCTACAAAGATACCTCCTAAGTAATGTCTTGGCCTTAACACATGAAAGGTTCATGAGTAAGCAGTCAAAAAATTAGCTTTTCAAAGACCAAGGTAATGTTGCCTGGTTATTTGCAAAACTAAAATTTTTATATGGGGGTCAGAGTTCATTAGACAGCAGGGTGTAAGTAGAATCCACATGTATTCCTGACATACCAGTATATTTTCATCAGCTCCTTAATAAAATACTTGAACCTTCACATTTTGGAGATAGTGCCACAGTACATTGAGGATCTCTTAATTCAAATCTCTACAATAGAAGAGCACCATGCAATTCTGTGTGCAGCATGCTAAGGGCTAAAAAAGGCAAGGCTTATTTATTGACATTGTCATTGCTTTTATTTTTTTCCAAGATGGCAGTGTGCACAGTTGCAGGGGGTCTATGCTGGCCTACTCGCTGCTTGTTTTCTGTGTTTTTGCGTTTGTATGCATGTTCTTTACTGTTAAGTTTAGTCAGGCTGACCTTAGATACAGTCAGCATGATCTTTTGCATATCATATTTCAGCACCATCAGGCTGTTACAAGTGAATTCTTGCACTCATATGACATACCAGAGGAACTAGCAAGAACACCAGACTCTCTTTGGATATTGTCAGTCCATACAAGAGGCAACGGAGGAGAAAACACAGGAAGCAAAACTGTGGCTGCAGGTCTGGCCTACGTCATAAGTTAAGGAAAAGTCTTCACAAACAACTTCTTCCCAGCATATTTATTGCTAATGTCAGATCTATCACAAACTTAATGGACAAACTTCAGCTACAGATTTTTGTGAATAAACTTACAAAAGACTGTTGCACTTTATTATTTACAGAGACATGACTACACCTGTGTATACCAGATGCAACCACTGAGCTGGCAGGTCACATAGCCTTTTGGTGGGACAAGAATAAATACTCAGGTAAGAGCAGGGGGGGGGCTTTGCATCTGTGTGAATAATAGCTGATGTACCAATGCAAAGATTGTAGACAGTTACTGGTCTCCTGATCTGGACTATATGACAATCAAATACAGGCTCTTTTATTTACCTCAGGTGTTCACTGCTGTTATAGTTGCAGCTGTTTACATTCCACCAGATGCTAATGTCTGCACAGCTGTAGGTTACCTGTTTGACACCATTAACTCACAACAAAACATCCATCCTGAAGCTCTTCATATCATAGCTGGTGATTTCAATCAGACAGACTTAAAGTCAGTTCTCCCCAAATTTCATCAACACTTCAAATTTGCAACCAGGGAGGAAAATATACTAAGCAAGGCCTACTCAAATATCATGGAGGGCTTTAGGGCAAAGCCACTGCCTCATTTAGGCCAGTCAGATCACTTGTCCAACTTTTGACTCCATCATACATTCCTGTTAGGAGAAAAGACCAGATTACTACAAAGATTCTTAAAACATGGCCGGAAGGTGCACTATCACAGCTACAGGATTGCTTTGAAAGACCTAACTGGGACATTTTCAAGGATCAGAATATGGAAGAGTACACATCAGTGGTACTCTGCTACATAAAAGCCTGTGTTGATATTGTCACTGTCAGCAAGCGTATTTGTGTGTATCCTAATCAGAAGTCCTGGATGATGAAAAAGTTTAAATCTCTTTTCAAGCACTAAATACAACCTTCAGGTCTAGCAACAGAGTCCTTTACACCATGGCTAGAGCCAACCTAAAGAAACCCATCAGATAGGCTAAAGCAGCCTATAAATGGAAGATAGAAGGCCACTTTACCAACAAGGACCCACAACACATATGGCAAGGTATTCAGCACATCAGCAATCATAAAACCAGTAACTGTAGGACTGTTGATGGAGACACCTTGATGGCAGAGGAACTTAATTATTTCTTCACCCACTTTGAGGTGGAAACAATAAAGACAGTCATGACTAGGCATCAATAGACAGGCCACAGCAGGCTCACATCATCTATACCAGCCGCCTTTAAGCACCCCTTCACAGTACAAGAGCATGATGTAAGATGTGTGCTCAAAGTGGTTAATCCAAGAAAGGCTGCTGGCCCTGATGTAGTGATGGGATGCTGAAAAAATGCTCAGACCAGCTCTAAGTGATCTTCACAGAGATCTTCAAACTGTCTCTAAGTTTACTATTCCATCTTGTCTGAAGTCAACTACAATTATTCCACTGCCAAAGAAACCTGTCATCAGTAGTCTCAATGACTATCATCCAGCAGCACTTACTCTAGTCATCATGAAGTGTTTTGAACAACTGGTTCTGTGGCACATCAAGGACAGTCACCCAGTTATCTCAGATACACACCAGGATGCTTACAGAGCAAATAGGTCTATGGAAGATGCACTGTGCCATCCTGAGCAGCAGGATAGCTATGGGAGGATGCTCTTCATAGACTTTAGTTCAGCTTTTAACACAATTATCACAGATAGACTAAGACAGCATTATACTGTATTACTGTTCTGATGAGTTTGACTACAGTGCTGTCATACAGTCCTGAGATCTGCATGTGATGGCATGTCTTATGATATGCACCATATGTATGTATTGGAAAACATTAAGGAGAAAGGTTATAAAGTAGTGGCACACACTGAAGTTTCTGACATCACAACCTTTACAATAGAATACTCTAGAAAGTATTGTCATGATGATGCTATCCACTTTGTCATTTGGCATGGCAAATATGACACGTACAATTATCAGTTCAACAACACAAATGCCAATATACTAGGAATGAATGCAGCTATGCACCCTGTGCATCAGACATAAAGCTTTTGTATCCATGAATCCAAAACAGAGAAAACAGGGATATGGCACAGTTATCAACACTTACTCAGGGTACTTGGGGGCAGGAGGCCTAGGCTGACACAAAAGGTTAGTGAGTGTGTATGAGGGCGAAAGGGAAGAAAGCAAGCTATGTGTTTGTCTGTAGGGTTCTTCCATATGAAAGTGGTGTATGAGAGTCTGCATGAACACATCCAGGCTTAATGCTAGCTCTCTGTCTTGGTATGATTGACAGGTATGAGTAGTGGTAGAGATGGCAGTTCACCGTTGTTGCCCTGACCATGTAAACTGGTTCTGCTAGGAGTTACACTAGCACTTCCATGCCCAAGGTCAGCTGAAGTGCTGCTACCTGAGCATGACCAATGTCTGCTGGATGTGCTTCCTTCAATGGAACACCCAGGACAATGACCCCATGACCTGTCACCTCTGGGTGTGCACAGCACACTCTCTGATGGACCAGTGAAAGTGTTGCCACTACAGAAGCATGATCAAGAATGGCTACATTGGCTATCAGCAGATGTTGTGGTTGACTTATGCCCATGAGGATGCAGTTCCCCTCCCAGCTGGTGTTCCATCATAGACCCCCCTTATTCCAATGTGTCATTCATCCGATCTAAGGAATGGGTGACACAGTACAGGCAGTCACATATGTCAGAGTGTGCCACATTCACAACCCTGAGCATTTGTCTGGAGTACCTTTCTGAATGTGCCTGTGCCTCCATGATGGCCCTAGACATATGCTGTGTGACACTGGAAGAGACACCCGAAGCAGGTGGAGGAGGGACAACATGACACCTCTGTGCATTCTTATCAACCTTCCTGTATGGCACCTTGCTAACACTTTCGCTACAGCCAGACTCAACAGGCACTGAAGCCGTAGTAGCCACACTTCCCTCATCAAGGTCTTCGCCCTGCACCTGACCTATATCTGTGGGCTCAGTGGACTGGGTAGGCATAGGCCTACTGGCTGGGTCTGGGGAAAAAGGAAGGGGTGGCTGGATGTCAATCTCTGTGTCCATTTCAACCTTTCCACCTCCATCTTGCCTCGGTTTTGCCACCATCATCATCAGTGTCTGATGAGACACTGATATCAGGTGGCACAGGGGGGCCCACACTATCATTGTCATGATCACCTATCATAAAAATGGAGAAACACAGGCATACATTAATACCTGCACTACTATGGTGCAATATATGCTAAACAACTAATAGTGCTACCACTATTACAGACAGTACAGCAATACACACAACAGGCCTAAAATGACAGATTATATTTCTACACATTGATCTGCAGTACTGAAATGACTTGATTTTTCTTACCATCTGCAGGAGGCCTACATTGCTGGATTCCTGATGGTCCTGAAATAAGTTAAGCAACAGGTAAGGCCAACATTATCAGATTTAACAGTAAGACAGGAGGTACTACATGTACACCTCTCAATTAGCAAGACATGTTACTTTAACAAGAACATGGAAGACAAATCCAAACTGAGCTTATCATAGTACTAATATTTAATTCCCCCCAAAAAACACATGTGACACAGAAGTAACTTTTATTTCAATTGTTTTACAATACAACAGTATTGAACTGGCCATATAACAAAGCCTACATGGAAGCTCTTCTTGGGACTGAGAAGGAGGTCCACCCACATCAATGGCATATTGTGGGCTACTCTCCTGTGAGTGGTACTGTTGCAGAAAATTCACCAGGAATTTCTCATGGGGGTGAGAGGTGGTTCTGCAGCTGGCCCACCCCTGGTTAGCCTCTGGTCTTGGCGACAGCAGGCGCATGCACCATGCAGATGTGAGCATGTTAGTGGCCCTGTGGTGCACCTGCTCATAAGTACAGCCATGGCCGTCCACAGCATTAATGTCAGCAATGATTTGCTGCTATATTCTCAGCCTCTTGGGCATACTAGGATGACCCCTTCAAAGAAGAAAAGCACCATGTTGATGGAGCGCATCTACTATGATTGTGTTTTCTGCCTCACTGATGGAGAGCTCTGCACCTCAATGACATTTTCAGTCCTAAAACACATCAGAATGATAATACATATAACTATCACATAACTACAAAGTAACAGTTACCAGATAAAACAGTTAAGGTAGGCAGTCAGTAGTACCCACTGGAAAAACATAACACATACAACATATGTGAAATACTAACAACAGGCAGGATGCAAAACAAGGAGTGCAGCAAGGCAACATATCCTTGTATGTGCCATAGCAGTAACTCAACTGTGCCACCCCCCACAATTAAACTCCATTCTAGTTTGTGACATAACAGTAACTTTTCTTTGCTCCCCTAACTCACTAAAGAACAGGCACATTAAACATTTTGCTAATAAAACCCGTTTGAAATGCTAAACATGCATTCAAGGGACCTGTCCCTGAAACATTTGTACATATGTATCACACAGCTTACTATTTTCATGTATTGTCAATCATTTGTACCTCTGAAATGGTTTGACAAATATGGCCATACCATCAGTACATTTCTAACTAATGCACACAGATAAACAGTGTAAAAGGCATTCATGTTATTCACATTATTCATTAATATATTCCAGCACATGCATTATTTAGGTAAAAAAATACAGCATGCTTGCTGGAGTTCAATACTCCTCCGTAAAGATAGCTTGGGAAATATTTCCTTTTGCTGAACATGTAGCAAATATCCTCACCATCAGTTTGGCTAGATACACATTTGCCTTTTTTTATAATGGAGTAGATTATTAATGGACTGCATTTGTCTATGCTAATTTTCAGAGATGCTAATTACAACAGAAGCAGCTGAATTCCATGCTAATCAGCCAAGCTGGTGGAGCTATTCAAGAAGTTATAAAACAACCATTTAGACTCAATGCTGTTTTTTCCTGTGTATGTGAAAAGTAGTGGAGTACAGACACAGAAAGGCTACACAGATGGAATGTTAGAAGCTGCTGCTGCTGCTGCATAACTCCATTTGTATGTTCTATCTATAGGTTGCAGGCAATGCTGCTGCTGCTTCTGCTGCCAATAGGCCTAGATTGAGACAGAGAAGAGTTTTCAGGCCACATTTAACTTATCACAACATACATGATATGGACATTGTGGAGTTCTTCAGGGTGGACAGGCACACAATACAAGAACTCGGCAACCTCTGCTGGCCTCAACTCAGAAAAGAGATATTAACTCCCCATGTATTGTCTGTGTACTGCTTGCATCACACTCAGCCCTGAACTGACACTGTGTCAACTGCTGCATTTACAAGGTAATTACTGAATGTGTACTGTATTGTATAATAACATTATGACATGTCATTGTATTTCATTACTTGGTACAGTAAGCAACTACAAAGTGGGATATTTGTATAGAAATCAATGTCACATGTGACATTAGAGAGTTATTTGACTTGTATGTGTCCATTTGAAAGTAGTAGTCCTGAGGCTTCAAAGATTCATGCATTGATACCTCCCCAAAGTAATGATGATCATTGCATGCCTTCAGTTTAGCACCATATTCTTGAAATGGGAAACCATAACAGAGACTTTGAAAGTAATGAGACACCTGGAAGTTTCCAGATTCACCACCCTCACAAAATTAAACTAGCAGGATACAAAACAAGGAGAGTAACAAAAGCAACATAGCCTTGTTTATGCCATAACAGTAGCTCAGCCTGGTTCCATCATCCTTGAAAGAACATTATACCTTTGCATGTTCCATGACAGGAACCCACTTTTGCTCCTCCTCACACATTTGAAGGTGAATGATATAGACTGGCTTACACATTGCATGTCTCTGAGTACTGATCAGATAACTGATGAATGACCAAGAAACACAGAAAGGAAGGACACCGTTGTACATTTGCAAGGAATTATCATAGCAGGTTGTGTAATCAATAAGTGCACTACAGCCAAATATATTACAAAAAATACATTTATAAATAACAGTTCCTGCTTTGATGTCAGTGTACATTCAGTTGTACTTGGTTTTGTAAGGAATTATGTCATGATTTGCTGCAAAGGTATTTGTGGGGCAAAGATGGTTAAGTCCCCCTTCCTGTTTTGTGACACTGCATTGCAGTGAGAGTTGGGATCCAGACCTATGTAGTCATATGTCAAGTGTACTGACAGTTTTTACTCTGTATGTCAGATTGATTTTCCACATTTTAACTAATTCTCCACATCTTATATTTTTGTCCTTTTTGTTTTTGGGGGGACACTGTGTAATGTGTCGCTTAGCACAAATAGATTTGGTTATGTGCATCTTCAATACACATAGAGTGGCATGGCACAAACCACACAAATGGGCCACCCAGATACCAGACAGGGCCCAGACAGCCAGAAACATACACTGAATACTTTCAATTAATACCATTGACAATCATGCAAACACATTTCTTAGTAGTGCGCACTTTCATGCAACGTGTTTGAGTGATGGTAAACAATGCACAACACTTTCAAATGTTACATATCCAGAAAGTGCACACTCCCAGTAAGTGTGATATCTGCAATTGGAGGGAAAAACATCATTCTACATTGGTCTTAATCTGTGATAGGCATGTCTGGCATTCTTGGAGAGTTTTTGAGATTCTGTGTTGAAAGATGGGTTGTCCAGGAGTCCAAAATATTTGTTGCACTCCTAGTAAATGAATATAGGACCAGGCTGTGGTAGAGGGACTATTGTGGCACAGATTACAAGGCAATGGCATGGAATAGTCTAGCTCGGGCCCTGACCAATGCTACCAGTATCCCCTACACTGGTGAACACAGTATTAACCACTATAGAGACCTGAGGATGAAGAAGAGGGTTACCCTTGACTGTTAGATTGAGGAATGAAGGACAGGGAGCACCCCACAAATGTGTAAGGATCACTTACAGAGACTACTTGTCAGAGTTAAAAGCTGGATATAGTCAGGATTGGTATGTTAATGGTATTCTGTTCTGTTTATTTTTCTGCAGCCATCACAGACTGGGAACTGAATATGCAAACCCTGCCACTACATTGTCATGGATGCGAGATGCATGTGGTATGTATTCATCCCATCAGTGGGGTTATTTTAGCACTAGAAGTTATGACCAATTTATGTGTTAATTATAAAGTTTTATCAAATTGAGCATTATTTTCTTAACTGTAATAGGGAAGTATACATGCATTACTCTGGAGGCCAAAACAATACTTCATTATTACAAAGTAGTCATAGGTTGTTACTTCAAAATCCACACTTTCCCAAATATACAATACTGTTAAGGTTTCATCAGTATTGCAATGTAATGTCAGAGCTGTAAAGCAGTGTCACCAATGAATAAAAAACAAAGATATGCTCATGACAGCAAATGTCCCATCACAAAATAATAATAAAATACAGCATTTATAATTGTTTTATTAAGATGATTTGAAGCCGATTGGCTAATTCTTATATAAATTAGTGGAACAAGGGATGATGTTTATGGTCTGATGAAGCTGAATGTGAAAGCGCTTACCTATGTCTTCATTACTACATGTGTTTCTTGTTTTATTACAGTGAAAGTTTTACGGTTCCTTGTTCTGTAGTTCGTTCCATTTCTTGTTTTATTTTTGCTGCATTTTATTATTGTTTTGTAATGGGACATTTGCTCTTGTGAGCGTATTTTTGTTTTTATTCATCTGAGTTCTTACTACGCTATCAGGAGACATGGCTGAAGGATGTTCTCAAGAGTTGGAATGTCATTATAACCCTAGTGGATCTACTATCAGTGTTAAGAGCTGTTCCAACAGGTTTGTGAATTGTGTCATGTGCAGTGATAATCCATTGATGTTATCAGAAGCTATGTCATCTACTACTTGGAACAATGATGCTGCCATTAATTATGAAGCACTACATTGTGCTGCTGAGCAGCTTGAATCAGATCTGCTTAAACTGAAATGATTGTAGACACAGAGACAACACTTTGAAGTCTGCTTACTACAGTGAATAATTCTTAGATGGCTGTGAGTATTAAAAATGCCAACGTACGGTGAACAGTACCCAAAGTTCTTACACGCTGGCAGAAATTGAATTTGAAGGTAAGCAACAAGTATTTGGAGCTTTTAATTGACTTTTTTTAAGCCGGAGGAAGCTAGTTTGAGAGATAGTGTTAAGGAGCAGCAAATTATATTGTATGAACACTTTCCAGCATCTCTTGTTCATAAGAGTTTGGATGGGCTTTTAGATAGCATTCTCCTCTATGAAAGAAAGCTGATTTAGCAGAAATGGCTTAAGCTCAAGAGAGATTCAGCTGATTTTAGAAATGGCCATGTTTTTTCATGGCCTAAGAACAATTCTAATGTCAAGAAAACTGTGCCTGAGGTCCCTGTTAACAATAGGAATACAAATGATTTGTTTGAACAAGAGCAGTCTGCTTGAGTAGCTCCTGTTTGTAAATCCCCAGTTTCTAGTGTGAATGAGGAGCCACCTTCTAATACTGTAAATAAAAATAATGCTTTGATTACTACCACACCAGTTTTATCATTAGGAAAAGATGTGAGAAGGAAAGTATCAATAACAACAACTACAGCTAATACTGTTAGTGGTGCTGGAACAGTGATAGATAATTCTTCCCCTGCTTTCCCTTTACCCATAAGTTAGGATTTAATCAAAGGCAGGAATTGGTCCAGGAGCAGGAGACATACAAAACAGAAGCTATCAGTAGAACACAACCCCGGTCAATCCTTAAATAAAATGTGGATTCGGATAGGGACACAATAGTTTGGAATATATCTGATCGGATATTAACTAAAAACAAGAAGCAAGTATTAGAGAAAGGGCTTTCTTTTATTCATACACAAGAAAGTGACTTAACTGATATGGTATTGGAAAAAACTGACAAACTGGTAAATCAAAAACAAACTGGAGGAAGTCAAAAGGCACGGTAATCCAGAAACGAGGGAGACCAAGGCAGTAGTGGTATTCTTTTTCTTAACGCAAATTTAATCAAGGCAATAATAAAAAGATACAGCGTTTTCGCTACTGAAACTTCAGTAGCTTCATCAGAGTGATACAAAGTGGCGCCAGATGTAGTTTAAATACTATAAAGTGATGTCACAAATACAAACGTAACTTCCTTTTTAAAAGACTATCTATCACAGCATGAAATTACATTACGTAAAAAATTACGTAAATAATAAAAAAATTGAATAAAAAATAATTATTACATTAAATAAAAGAACTTTAAACTATAACATTGTTCCAGTTATCCAATAGTCATAATATTTGTACAAATAAACAAAAGAATAAAAGTGTGTATAAATCAATTTGGAAACATTTCAGACTCAAGACATAAAAATGTAAAAATATAATATATTATAAATGTTATAAAGTGCCTGGGTCTGCATATGATTCTTAGAAATCTATTACTGTAATCTAAGTAGTCTATTTAAAATAAAAAACAATAATATATGTATTAACCAGTTATTTAAATAATTATTTAAATGTATTATACAAGTTTTTGTTTGTGTAAGTATATGGAGTAGTAAAATAAAATACTGTTGCATTACAGCAAATAATTATCTCATGTAACTTTTAAGTTTCAGGAGACAGGAGATGTTACACTGTTCATTTAAGCCAGGACTGTTGAACGCCTCCAGTTTTATTTGCCATTCAAGTTCCTTATTTTCTAGAATCAATGCACTAGGGCCTCCCCTGATGTTATATGGAACATGGTCTATGGCCATGAAATGAAAATTGTGTCCCTCATAATATTATTGGACATTAAACTGTTTCTTAGAAAAGTTTTACTGAAAACTGTATTGAGTCTAATACTAATATTAATGTTAAAAGACCTAGCCATTATATGCCGAGTTCACATCTGTTAGATGATGCATTTGGTAAGTTAGTTGAGAATGACCTTCATAACTTTTTTAACAATAAAATAGATAAATATAGTATTAAAATAAAAGGTTAAAAGAAAAATATGAATGGTTATAATAACCTTACCACCAATGAAAGGTTGCCTATGGCTTTATTACAGAAAGATGACACTATTGTAATAAGGCCAGCTGATAAAGACAGTCCTATTGTGATAATGAATAAGTCCAATTATTTTGATTCTATGAAGTCAATGTTGCATGATCTGAATTTTTATTCAGTGATTGATGTCACTGAGATGCATTTGTTGGAGAAAAGGATAACTGATATATTAAATGATTGTTTGATCAGTGAATTAATTTATTATGACTTATTCAAATATTTATTGTTGGATGAACCCCTGATACCTATAATCCAGGGTCTCCCCAAGATACACAAGATCTGTTTTAAGCCCCGTCTGAGATCCATAGTTACAGGAAGAAACTGGTGTACTGAAACATTCTCACTATATGCGGAGAAATATTTGTGTCCTGTTTTGGATAGGACTAGGGTGATTTTGAAAGATTCAAAACAATTTTTTATTGACCCTTATGAGTATATTGTGGCATTGACTGAAGGAATCAAGTACTTTTTTGTGACTTTAGATATCCAGTCATTATTTGCTATGATTCCCAATTGTGAAGGGGTTGAGTGTGTAAAGGGGTATTTAACCAGACACAGTGAGCATGGTCATTCTTTTATTGATCTGCTATCCCTGTTTATGGAAGCAGCTCTTGATAATAATGTTTTCATGTTTGATGGAGTATTCTACCTACAGAAGGATGGTGCAGCTATGGGCACTTCGTATGGCAATAGCTACATCAATATGTTTATGGCATCATGGGAAGATGAGCATATGTTCAAGATGGATTGGTTTATACATTTTATTCTTTTTGCCATTGGCTCATTGATGGCTTGTTTTTTATATGTACAGGTAGTAAGGAAGATTTATATATTTTTATGCTGTTGTTGTTGTTGTTTGTCTTTCGGCTTTTCCTGGTTAGGGGTCGCCACATCGGAACTTCGCTCCGCTAATGATTGGCGGTTGTTTTTTATGATGTTGAGTTGCCAGCCCGATGCCCAACCTTCAGCAAAGGCACGCCCATTCAATGCATGTCTTTTGAACACCCACTCGACTGCAGGGAGGACATGCAGACTCCACACAGAAGGCACTCCCAACCCAAGCCAAGAATTGAATGGGAGAACCTCTTGCTGTGAGGTAACAATGCTACCGCTGCTTTTTATAATCTGTTAAATATGACAACTGCTTATTTAAAATTTTCCATGACATTCTCTGATGTTAATATTGAGTATTTAAATGGTTTTGTACACAAATTAGATGATGCTTTAGTTACTATGAGTGTGTTTAGAAAACCTTGTTACAAAAATACACTGCTATATAGATATAGCAAGCACTCTAACTATGTTTTTAAAAATATAATTAAAGGCTAGGGTATAAGGGAGTCGAGACTCAATGTGTTACAGGAAGGTATTCAATTTGAGTTGTTTGGACTTAAAAATAGATTTTTGGCAAGGGGGTATAAGGAGGTGGAAATAGATAATATGGTAAAAGAGGTACCCACTTGCAGGGAAACTATAGCATGGCCCTATTATTCTATTCAGAATGATTTCCATGTGACCATTGGCCCTAGTAGCAAGTAAAATAAACACTGTTATAACTGCTAAATCTGCCAATGGGAATAAAACAAACTGCAAGGAAAACCTTGGCAGACCACCATGGCACCATGATGCAACTGTTAAAAACACAAACTTATTGAGTAAAACTGTAAAATGCAGGAATAAAAATTGGTCCAATAAGCACTTTCGGCTGATGTAGCCTTCTTCAGATCATATGTAAATTCTGCTAGAAATTCTATTTAAAACCCAGATGCCCAATCACAAATGTGGGGTGGACCACATATGCAAACGCAGATTCATAGTCTTAGTATTGATTGGAAGCATAGCGGCCAACTGCAGTTCTAGAGATTAGTCAACAGCCAGTAGTGAAGCACTCAGTGGTAACTTTCCTGTTGGATAAGCTTCTTAGTTTTAACCAATTGTTTTCTTGGACATGTATCCCTGTGGTGATAGGTTACCATATGACTCACTGAGTCCAATCATCCTCTTGTGGCTCATTGCCATGGCAACAGAAAGTATGTGTGACAACTGGTATTAACAGATTCAGCAAATACAGCTGCTGGAAGCTTTGTAGCAGCAGTAAGTAAAAAACGCTATATCATGATAAATAAACTTTCTAAGTTGCATAGACTCCTCAGGGCCCAATCCTTAGCTTCCTTGCTTTTAAGATAGGTCTTAATGGCACTACACTGTTTAAGCCTGGAGGACAATGTGCTCTTAAAGTAATAATCCAGTTAATTCTCTAATTTCTATCCAGTTCTTTATATCGCCTTCTCTTGTGCTAGGTTGAATACATTCCAGGACTTTAAATTTAAACACGTGTTGGATTATGAACAATGTGCATAGCAAGCACATTGTTTAAATCAACATTCCTTATGTCTCTCATATGATGTAGAATCTGATCCTTAAGGTGTTGATCAGTTTTTCCTACACAGAAAGTTCTACATGAGCAGCAAGATGCCATATAGACAAGATTCTGAGTAGTATAATTTGCAAATACATCAAAAACATAGGTACTACTGGAAATAGGGAGAATAAAAGTGTTGCAGCTGTCAATGTGAATACAAGCTTTACAACAATGGCATCTGAAAGTGCCTTTTCTTATCGAAGGTGTCTGGTGACTGAAGCCATCTTTATTACATAAGAGGCTTTTGATGTTCCATTTGTTCTTGTAAGGGAACCTGGGTTTGTTGCCTACAATTTTTTAATCCTCTCATCAGCAGTCAATATAGGCCAATATTTTCTAATGGTGTCACACACTTGTTTATTATCAGTACTATATGTCAAAAGACAATTAAGTTGTGAATTACTGTTCTTATGTTCACCAGAGGATGGAATGGTCAATTGTTCAGTGTAGTAGGAACGGCCCTTGAGGCTTCTCATATTCTTAAGGCCAGTGCTCAACTTGAGATCTGACGCTTGTAGGCCCTTGCACGTAAATCATGGTGCAATTTGTCACATTCCGTTATAAAGTCAAACTCTGGCTTGCATAAACGTGAGACCCTTGTGGCTTGATTTTCAAAGTTTTTCTAAAAATATGGTTGGGGTGCATACTCTGGCAATGTAGGTAGTGGTTTCTCCAGGTGCCTTTCCTATGGAGCCAGGTCTGTATGCCAGTTTCTGGATGCAGCATCACCCTTACATTAAGAAAATCTATAGCTTATTTGGAGTAATCGACTTTAAATACAAGAAAATTAGTGGTATTTTTCAGGTAGTCAGTAAAAGAAATCAGTTGGCTAGCTTCCACTTTCCATAAAATAAAAATATAATCTATAAAACATCCATAATTGAGTAGGTGTTTATGCCAAGAATTGGAATCACACAGTACCTTCTCTTTCTCTCACTGGGCTAATACTAGATTTGAATAACTGTTAGCACAGGGGTGCCCATGGCAACCCCATATCTGTAGGCAGAGCTCATACACAAAGATGTTATTTTCTAGCACCAGCTGCAATGGGGGGGCATATGAGGTCTGTAGAGATACTTAGATGTCTGAGGAACCAATGGATAGCTTCAATATCAAATTGATTTGGAATAACTGTAAAACTATTGATTTCCATCATTACCATTAGTAAGTCTCTCATATCCTTCAGATCCTTAACCTTATTTCTCAGGTCAGTTAGGAAACTACCTGTGTCCTTGAGCACCATGTTGGCTTGTGGTAGGGCTTTTTTCAACTCATTTTCAATGGACATCGAGAGAGCTTCCAATATCAACTCTCTTCCCACCCTAGTAGTGTTGCAAAAAACATTTAGGTCCCATTGTATTATGCTAATGATAACAGAATGATTACAGAGAGTATAAAGAAACATTGGGACATTTTAGCAGTTGATCATAATCTGAGAGAGATAGTGGGAGATACACCATGGGCAGGATTCACGAAGGCTTGCACGGAGTGTAAGAGATGTGCAATGCTCAATGCAAGCCTCGCGATCCAGGAACAGCCCTAAACTCCGTGTAAGAGACCAGCCAAAACGTCTCTTACACGGACTGGGCATGGACATGCTAAATACCTCACTTGCAGCCAAAAGGTATGCAAATGAGGTATATTACCGATCCACGAAGCAGTTCCCAGTCCGTGTAAGAGACGTTTTAGCTGCAGAAATGTACTCAGCTGACAACTGAGTACATTTCTGCAAATTCCACAACGGAGCCATGTCAGCACCAAAAAAAGGGTCCATATGACTCAGGCAGCATGCCAATGGCCAAATATGTGGCCATTGGCAAGATAACCCAATGCCAAAATATTAAATTTATAATTTTTTTTTCGGCGATCGCCGATGTTTAAACCCAGCGCAGCCCCGCGCAAACGGGCTGCGCTGCACAAAACCATAAAAAAGAATGTTATAAACCCACAAATGTGGGTTTCATGCAATACATGGAATGACAATGCAGGGACCAGCAGACCAAAAACAACATGGCCACCGTGTAGTGGTTACTAAGGGGGGAAGCTGAGTCTAAGACATGTAACTAAGCATTAGTAGGCAATCTCATGTAAATGAGGGTTAGGATACTGAATCCCACAGCCACATAGCAAATGAGCACAGTCTGAGTAGTGTAAGAGATACATAAGGAGGAGGAATAGAGTAAGAGATAGGTGACATCACAGGGGGGAATGGTAGAAAGAAATGCAGTTCATTGGAGGTAAGTGTAACATGACAGATGACAGACACAGATCATGGAAAGAGGAGTGCCACTAGATAAGTCATGGAAAGTCAAGAAATGGAAGGTGTACACGGTTACTTACACCAAAGTTTCTTGCTGGGCGTGCATGCGCATGTGTGCGCGCCATGAAGTGCGAGTAGGGCAGTGTGCACACGTGTAAGGCAGACTGAGCATGTGGGAGCGTGTTGCTAGATGTTTAACACTGTTTGCTTGGGTGTGCGCGTGTGTAGGGCAGGCTGAGTATGTTGGAGGTGGTTGGCAGACGTGTAACAGTGTTTGCGCGGGTGTACGGCATTTTAACCCGAATAAGTAGAGTCTGAACGGTGTAAGCACGTGTGCATGCGTGTAAGCCACTGTGAGCGTGTTTCTGATGGTATGCACGTTGCTCCCCCCTGAGGAAACAGAGAGGAAAAAGGAAGCAATAGAATTAATAGGAAGCTAGCAGGGATAACTGCTGAAGCTAGCAGGTGAAAACAATTAGAAGTAGGCAATTACACAGTCAGAATAGTAGCCCAGCCCAGCACTTAAAACTCTGCAAACAGTAGTGCAGGATGTTTCTCTTAAGAGACACTGCAAGACAGGAGTAAGCTAATAGAAGTGAAAACTGAAAAAGCTTCACTCAGAGCAGAAATTTTAGGGGCTGCCATAGCTGTCATAATGAGACATAGGCGACTTGCTGAGGGTGGTGACAATGCAGATGGTGCCAGACAACCCACAGTGAGGAGACGGAGAAGAGTGTACAGGCCCAGGGTCACCTACCACAGGTTACATGAGCTGGAGATAGTAGAGCGCTATAGAGTGGACAGAGACCTCCTGCAGCAAATAGTTGAGCTGTGCAGGCCACACCTCACACACAGAACCAACAGAGCGGAACCCATCCCAGTGGAAACCAAGGTATGTGTTGGCCTAAGAATACTAGCAACAGGTACCTTCCAGAGACCAACTGGTGATATGATGGGGATATCACAGGCATCAGCCTCCAGGGTACTGCACCAGTTCCTGGATGCCATGTCAGCACATGTCAGTGATCATGCATATTTCCCCAATGCCCGTGAGGTATTGGCCAGCAATATGCGTCTCTTCCAGCAAATAGCGGAATACCCTGAGGTAGTGGATGCAATAGACTGCACGCACATACGCATCAGAGCACCAGCCGGTGAGCAGGGTAGGGCCTACATTAACCGCAAGGGCTTCCCCTCCATCAACTGCCACTTCATGTGTGATGCCCAGGGCATAATAATGAATGTGTGTTATGGCTGCCCAGGGAGTTACCACGATTCCCACATCTGGCATCTGATGCAGCTGTACCAGACATTTGCCAATGGGGACATCCCACACGGACACCTAGTGGGGGATGCAGGTTATGCACTGGAGCCGTGGCTGATGACACCCATCAGAAACGCACACACACCTGAACAGGAACGCCATAATGAGGCACACGCACAAATACGCAATGTCATGGAGCGTGTGTTTGGGCTGCTCAAGTCACGGTTCCGGTGTCTGGACACATCTGGTAGAGCATTGCAGTACACACCAACTACATGTACCCAAATTGTCATGGTATGTGCTATGCTACATAATATGATCTTGCGAAAACAGCTGCAGCAGGACCAGCATAGGGCCGGGCCAAACAGCCCCCCACCATTGCCAAGGCCATCACAGGCAGAGCGTGACTCGGAGGAGGAACAACCTGAGCCTGCCCCAGTAGGCAGAAGGAGGCGTGCCCAGTATGCCCTGGCCTTGGCAAAGAGGCAACGCATAGCACATACACTGGCTCAGTAGGAACCCTGAGAATGATACCCCCTCTGACTCACTCAAATAATAACATGGATGCCTAAAATGACATGACCTGCTCACAAACATGTACAGGGAAGTGTAATATGCGCATCCAACAGAGGCAGTCCTGCAGCACCACCTGAGGCATGAATGCATGTGTTAAGTAATGTAACACCATGTTCTATATGCACACCTGAGCACCCTGACTAACATCCACCCTCACCAAGCATGAAGCCACAAAATGACAATGGGATGATCAACTGCAATAACTGGCTGAAGTAATGCAGTAAGTCAAAAGGGGGCCAATGTGTTTTAGACTGGGAAGACATGCAGAGCATGACATGACGCACCACCTGCTAGGGGTGGCATGCACCTATCATGCCATGCCCCATGGATACTGGCAAAGGCTGTCAGTACCCACAGCATGCCCTGAATAGGTAAGTCTCAAAACACAAACCCACCCTCATAGGTTCCACAAGGGATAGGAACCTAGATGTAATGCTACCCAATGACAGATGTCTAAACAGCAAGATGTGTGCAGTGTAAATGCACACAGTATGGAGAATGTAGGTACCAGTCCTGTATTAGAGAACTGGGTCAAGGCTCACATCAGCACCCTAACACTACCAGGTCACACCTCATACTGTGCTGTACAGCTGCAAAACATGGAACAAGCTACAAAAGGAGGGTGACTAGCAGGAAATGTCAAGGATAACCACACCCCCATGTTGGTACCACAACAAGAAGCAGCATGGATTAGCCATGGTCAAATACCAATGGCTAAAACCACCTCCCAGTATATAGCCTGCTGCAGACTACTGTCCCAATACCAGGAACTGCACCTGGCCTATGTCGGAATACATGAATATATCAAGCCCCCCAAACCACATTATATTGCTTGACTGAAAATACCCAGACATACACCGGGAGCATTATACTAGCACCGACACAGTAGGAGAACATTTCCCAGAATCCATAAACCAAAATGCCCAGGAACAATGTACCACTCCCACAAGAGGGGTAAGCATACTGGATGTGATAAACAGCAACATGTGTACTGGATGACAAGATGAGAAGTGTACCCCTCACCGGTAAGACCAGACCATAGAGTAATCACACTGGATATACACATCCTGACCCCAGTCCCTGGCCAGAATACCACAGTGAAAAACATGTGCAAAGCATAGGTTGCAGCACTCCAAACTGATGTTGAATCCATGAAAGGCCCTGTGCAAGTGCAGAATATGGGACACACCACAGAACATGTTATACAGGCATTCCATGAACTCAGCCAGGAATGCTTTTAGTATGCAATCACAAATAACAACAACACACAATGTCATACACGCAGGCACCTGGCATGCTGGATACCAGCCATTACCAAACCATGCAAGAGAATGAGGAAGCTACCACATGATAGAGCAAACATAAAAAGGGAAGTAATCACTGACCAGTAGTATGGCAATAACATATGTCCACACATACAATCCACTAAGTCCAGCCACAGCAAGTAGAATCTGTGAATCCAGAGGCAATGTGACACCAGTCCCAAGTACACAGACAACCACAACACCCCCCAATAAATACAAATATATGTGATAGATGCAATCGTGTATCCAAACCAGAGGTTGAGCTCCACCAACTCAGTACTGTCAAAACTAGTCAGGAGGAGAAGGTAACCACATACAGCACAAACCCAGCCCCACATAGACCTACCACAACTGTAAACCAAACACATAAACACAGACAAATATTCCCGGCAGCCTTAAATACAAACACACCACACCAACAGAAGTCTCCAAAGCAGATCACAAGCAACCACAACCGTCAAACATAGCACATGCAACGAATAGTACGCAAAGCTGGTGTGCCAAACAGTCACAGGCCAGAAGGAGAAACAACATGTCTGATACAGTTGTAATAGGTGTCTGTATAGGCAGACACACTGCTGTCCCACTCACCAGACTGAACAAGGGAAAGGGTAGAGTAAACTGCCTGTAGGCTGCCACAAAATGCCACATAACACAAGTACGCAGGTCACCCCAAAGCAAGCAGAAAGATGATGCACTCAATGTCCATGCTGGTGTGAATTACCTGAGATGTACCTCCCTGGTCAACATGAAAAGAGACATGGATGGTCCCTCTGAGTATGTACCCCAGGCCGGTATGGCACAGGCTGTGTGCAGCATCCAACCCTCACCAAGAATGATGCCACAGTACAAACACAGAATGCTCATGTTTAACAGCTGGCACAGTTACAGCTGCCAGTCCAAGAGGGTCTAATGTCTGTCTGCTTGAGATGTCAAGCATGACAAGCCATGCTGCTGTTCCAGGGATGGCTTGCACCTGTTACCCCTGTGTGTCTGGATACTGGATAAGGCCTTTTCCATAGAGCCGTATGTATGCAAGGCCAAAAAGACTACTCACCACCCTAGAAAACATAAGTGGTAGGAAACATAAGGGTAATGCTGACCAATGGCAGATGTGTAAACTGCAATATGCATGCCCCTGAGGCACTTCCCATTATGGAAAACATCAATGTATGTGCAGTGACAGAAGCCTGCTGCAAGCCTAGTGATAGCACACCAGCACTACTAGGTTATACCACATATCATGTATTATGGCCCCAACACCTGCACCAAAACATCAAAGGAGGGTGAGTAGCCATATGCAGCACAGACACCCATATGGCCAGGTAACTGACAATGCACAAAGCAGCGGAGACCACACATGTGCACCTAACTGTAGTCAAAACTGCTGTACAGTCTGTAGCATGTGACAGACCACACTCTCACACACAAGAACTCCACCCAGACATCCTGAAGATACTGGACAGTATGAATGTCCCACAAAATACCAGACAAGGTGTACACAAATTACCACATAGGTGGCAAACCATTATGTATGCAAGGAGTAATCAGGGACCTAGGGACACAGCTCGACAGTAATATGTCATGTGACACTCACAATGCCAATGTGGCTAGGAAGATTGTCGATATTGGACACCGTATCATGAAAGGATTCACATCTAC
The DNA here is from genome assembly GCF_019279795.1 of Protopterus annectens. Taxonomy (NCBI): domain Eukaryota; kingdom Metazoa; phylum Chordata; order Ceratodontiformes; family Protopteridae; genus Protopterus; species Protopterus annectens. The sequence goes on along the minus strand of NC_056743.1, from coordinate 1,858,414,836 downwards.
ATCAACAGAGGTCACTGTGCCGCTGTACTGTTCCCTTATCAGACCCATAATCTAGTACAATGACTCATATGGGATGTACCGTACGTGGCACCTGCAGTGGTGCAGAACACCTCATATTTACCCCACCAACAGGATAAAGGGTGTGAAATATATGTCATATGCTGCCTGGCTGTAGACACACCAGCTGAATGCAGTCACAGACTGCCTACACAGAGGCATTCTATGTCTGTTGTACAAGGCCATGTCCAACACAGGAGTAATGGACATGCTCCACCACAGGGAATCAAGGCCATTGGAGCTGTGAGAGTGACAGATGTCAGCCTCAACACATAATGAAATAAGATGTGCTGGAGGGACAGATACATAACCCATGGGCTCCCCACACTCAGAAACAGGATCCCAATCCATGGTAGGCAGGGCCCCTCACTGACACCCCTCAACAGGAATATTGCCAAGTGGATGGATGATCGTACATGTATACTGGTGTCCTCACTGTGCCACGACCAGACAGAGGCACAGTGAAGAACTTCATAAATGGCCATAATAGAACATAGCAAGGGGTGGCGAAAGACACACACACTCTGGCTATGCTTACTAATGGCCTAGGGTGTATAGCCTAGTATGAACCCATGAACCTATGAAGATACAAAACGTACAGGACACTAAGGATAATCACAAGGCTTACCCAACTGATGGTAGGAACCATGTTGGGCATCCACAGATATGCCCTGAATCACATAGATATTACAAACAACATACCAAACACAAACACATATTGCTAACATACAACCTGTCAGGTGCAGTGCAAACACCCCCCCCCCAGAGTGCATAATACCTATCCCAGCAGACTGATGCTCCCCTGACATTGCAGATGCTGAGGTAAAAGCCATCATCTGCAAAGCAGAACACACAGCAGCAAAGGTATGTGATGGTGTCCTGTGCCGAGGCCAACATGGACTCCAAGAATAATGGAATGCCAAATCACACTACTGCCCAATATCAGCCTTACCACAGGATATGTACCCAAAGAGCAGTGTACAACAACAGTGGTCCATCACAACAAAGGTGTTGCCTGCATGGATACTCCAAACTACCACCCCAGGATCCTGACAAGCTTGTTCTGCACAGCTATGGAAAGGATCAGTATGTACCGCAGACAGAAGGCTATTGTGGACCTACTGATACTGGACCCTACACAGTGTGGCTGTCGTAACTGCAGATCCTGCCCCTAAACATGTCTGACCCATTCGAAGCAGTCATTAAGGTCATCTATGAGGGCAATGTGGTCCACACAGTGTAGCTGGACCGTGCACATGCTCCTAAATAATACAGTACGAGTTCAGTATGGATATGTTCACCAGCTTAAATATATACCACTATGTCAGTAGAGGGGTTGCAAACCAGACTAAGGACAGAACTGACATGGTCAGACATGCCGCATCCATGTCAGACTACAAAGCAGATATGAGTGGCATCCCACAAGGCCTGGTCTTGCCCCCCCCCATTCTGTATATATGTCCCATAGGTATAGGCCAACATGGAAGGACTGTGACTGAACATGTATGCAGAGGAGTACAAACAGCCCACCATATCCAACCCCCAGCTGGCACAAGCAACCCACAAAAGGGCCACCTACAAACAGACAACTGTAGCCATAGCCATGTCAGCAAGCTACTTGCAGAACTGTGTATAGACAATGACCGTGGATATACAGTAAGTGCCCACAAATTACCACACAGGTGTTAACCCATGACGTACCTAACATGTAATGTGAGACCTGGGTACAAAAGGTGATAGATATCCTGCACTGGACAAACGTGTGGCTGTAGTGTTCGCAGAAACATATACAATATACCCACTCAAACATGAAGGTTGGTAGATGTAGAAAAGGGGAACTCACTGTGGCACTGCAGTCATCCTCCATCAGCGTCACAAGTGACTACAATAGCCCCTGTGGGATATACTGCAGCAGACACCTCCATCAACTGTAAAGTCCACAACAGTACCCCACCAGGAGTAGCAAAGAGCATGAACAGATGCCATGTGTTGCCTGAGTAAACAAACTGCAGCCCCACACACCGCCATACTGCCCAGCTACAGGCAAGCTGTGCCTGATGTATGAAGCCATGTCCAACCTGGAATGAATGAACATGTTGCACCTTGTACAATCTGAATGGCAGTGAGCTATGCACATGAGAGACCTGAACCCCAGCACTGACATACATAGGACAAGCTGTACAGAATGATCCATAACAGAGAAGGCACCCCCACTCTTCTGTAAACTCCTGGTACAGGTCAGCCAAAGAGTCACATATCGACACCCCACAAGAGGATTCCTGATGAGTGGAAGGAAGATGGTAGGCTAACCCTGGGTATCACTGTTATGTCAGAGGTAGACGGAGGCACAGTATACTAACCATGACATATGCACAAACCCGACAAGTCTGGTTTTCGGTAATAAAGGCTACACGCAGCTTCCCAATAAGAACACTTTAATGTACGCTAAACAATGACATTCACACAGACACAATCCACCACGAGGATCACAATATGTTAAGCGCTTTCATCCGCCAAAAGGCAGACTTCATCAGAACAAATAACATCAGCTGCTGCTTTATTTTTTATGTAAATTAAGGCACCAAAAACATTGCAGATTAAACAATAAAAATTCTTAAAGGCATAGCCAATTAATACGATATAAAATTAGAAGTACTAACTATAACGTACTTTATGTGCATATGATAGGTTCATAGTAAAATGTATATAATACATATATAATACATGAACATGGCACTCAACAAAATCCCATAATGATTAAATAAATAGATAGAATAATGATTGAATAAATAGAGTATGAAACTATAAAATAAAATACTTAAAAACATAAGAAATGTGTACCTTAACTGATTCTAAGGCATTTACTCTTCATTTCATTTGTATAATCTATATTCTGTGTGGAATCTCCCCTAAGCTATAGACACTCAATGTAACACTAACGACTATATATATATGTAAAATACATGACATAATATATAAAATATTAAATAATTCATTAGACTTTAAAAGAATTATCAAAAATATATATATATATATGGTAATCATGTGATAAATAATTGATAAAATATAATTGTGTGTATGTATAAATATAAATATAAATAAATAAATATGTATATATATAAATAAATAAATAATCCAGTTCCATTAAATGCATAAAAATGTCATATAATACATCATATAATACATAACTATAGATTGGAAATGATTGAGAATTGTAGAAACAAAATGATAAAAACAAAATGTTGATGGGACAAGTATAACTATCGCATAAGTAAGAAAGGTTTTATGCTAATATAGTCATTGAGGCCAGGTTTTGTTGTGGCATCCGTTAAAATTTGCCAATAACTTTCCCTACATGCTAATCTCGTTTTCCAGTCCCCTCCCAACGGGTTTATATATTCTTTATCAATAATTGAGAACTGGAAAGTATGATGTTCACCTGCCTCACTAATGTGTTTGTATAGCGCATTGTTCCTATCTTTACATTTAATCTTGTAAAAGTGCTCATAAATACGTTGCCTCAATGTTCTTTCAGTTTTTCCTATATAGAATGCGGAGCATTCTATACACTTCACTAAATAGACCATCTGTTTAGTATAACAATTACCATTCATACTTTTGATTCTTGTCCCATTCACATTGTCCAATTTTATGTAGACCTGATTATAAATGTACTTACATTGTTTACATCTCCCACATCTTTTTGTAGGGTTATATATGTTCTTTATAATACTTCCTTCGTATCCTACTTTCTCAAGTAATCTTTTAAGGTTAGGGGCAGTCTTATATACAATTTTTGGGTACAGTCCTATTTTCTCCTTATATGCATCAGATACTGTCACTATATCCCAATGTCTTGTCAATATCTCCTTAATACTATCAACATAGGGAGTATATGTGAGAACACATACCCTACCTGCTGGAAAGCTGCTAATAGGTCCTATCTTCACATTAGATGCATATTTCCCTATTAAAGGAATGTACTTACAATCCCATTGAGCAGAAACGTAATTAATCATGTCATCAATAAGATGTATTGGATATCCTCTATCCAGGAAGAGTTGTCTAATGAGTTCCATCTCAATCTCCATTTCCTTTCTTGTGGATGACATCCTTGCTCCCCTAACACACTGTCCTTTTACAATATTCTTGAATATATGGCGTGGGTGATTACTTGTAAAATAAACATAATCATTTGAATGAGTACTCTTTCTAAAAACCTTAGAGGCAAATTCATTATTATGTGTTTTATAAATATAAGTGTCTAAATATGGGATACCACTGTCACTGAAATTAAAAGTAAAGTTTAGAAAATTAGTGGTACCATTAATGCATTCCACAAATTTAGTGATATCATCATTCTATCCGTTCCATAAAATAAAAATATCATCTAAAAATCTTGCATAAAAGATGATGTTGGACGAATATTCACTATTAAATACATATTTGTTTTCCCAATCCAACATCACCAAATTGGCAAATATGGGTGCACAAGACGCACCCATAGCTACCCCCTTACTTTGTTTAAAAATTTTTCCTTCGAAGGTAATATAATTATGGTCCAAGACCAGGGACATCATATCTAATATAAGAGTTATCCTGTCCCAGCTTAAACAGGAATAGCTCCTGAGGCTATTACTAAAATAATTCAATCCTTCTTCTTTGGGGATGCTGGAAAATAAGTCACATACATCTATCGTAACAAATTTGTATTCCATGTTCCATAAAGTGGGGGACAATTTGCCAAGAAAGTCCCATGAATCAATGATAAGATGAGGGATATTTTTGTAAGTGTGTTTAGTCCATCTATCTATGACTTGCCCAATATTAAAAGTTTTGGATTTGGAGCCTGATATGATGGGTCTAAATGGTGGGTTAGGGATAGATTTATGAATTTTCGGTATTCCCACAATGTGTGCCATAATAGGATATTCCATACGTATAAATTCATAAATATCCTGTGTAAGTCTGTTGTTCAAAAAATATTCTTCTATGGCTAAATCAATTTTCCTATATCCAGTATGTACTTCATTCATTGATATCATTTCATAATTCCCTGAATCGTAAAGGATGTTGTGAATAGCTACCTTATATGCTGAATTAGAAAAAATAACGACCCCACCCCCTTTATCGGGTTTCATTATTCTGATATCCTTATTATTGATTAATTCATCCAGACATTTCCTTTCCTTAACGGTTAAATTGTCCACAGGCTTGTGCATTTGATCTTTATTTCTTATATAGTTTTTATTGAACCAATATATCTCCTTACATACCATCTTTTCATAATTGTTAATGATGGGGTTACTGATAGGCATATACGTACTTTTTTTCTTTAATTCTCTATTAACTGTGACTAGATTGTCCTCCACTTGATCAAATTGCATCGCAAGATTTAATTTTCTACAAAATAATTTTATTTGTTTAATGGTATCCACTAATGAAAACTTATAATTTGGTATAAATTTCATACCCTTCGCTAAAAGACTATAAAACTCTGCTTGTATGGAATAGTCAGAATAATTATACACTTTAAAGCCGTTGTATGAACTCAAAATATGCTCATATTGAACGTCATTCAAAGATTCATCATCAACATTAACTTCGTGCACATTGGACACTACTGTGGATACAGAGGTCACTGAAGATGATCTCTTCTCTAGAATTTCCTGCTCATCTGATTGTAACTGTGATAATTCTTTCTGAAATTCGGGTGATATCTGCCCCCTTGAAAATTTTCTTTGTTCTCTTCTCTCCCCTCTCTCTCACTAAATCTCCTATCCATATAAACTAACTTCCTTTCCTGAGGCCAAATATACGCTTTCTGAAGCTGATATGCCTCTACGTCACGATCTAGCTTCCCATTCTTTCTGCTATGAATGTTAAATGCTTGTTTATCTGCTGAAAAAAATTGCTTCTCATATAAATCTTTCCATGCCTGGAAATCACAATGTTGTAAAATACTTTCATTAATAATTTCCACTTCGTTGATAAGAGTGGTCAATTTCTCATCATTGTGTTTCATTAATAGTTTCATATACTGAAATCCAAAATCATCAAACAGGTTGTTAAATTCAAATTTGACACTATCACTATAAATCAGCCCCATAGGAAGTTTAAAAAATCTGAGCCCCTTAGGTACTACTTGTATATTGATACATTTAGACAAGTAGGCATTATCCACCTTAATGTTTTTAATATGAGATAACTTTTTACCAAAATTAAAAATCATGTCCTTAATATTATTGTGATTCATTTTACTTGAATGAGATGAAGGCACTTGGTATACATTATCAAAATTACATTCATCACTTAAAAATTGATTAAAAACATCATTATTGTTGCAATTGGTATTACTGTCTTTTTTCCGTTTTTTATCTATGCCTTTATCAAAGCAAACGTCCTTTTTCGGACTGACAGTTTTATTCTTCACAGTACCTTTGTTGGAACATATGTCCTTTTTGCCAACAGTCGAGTATGTTTTGAAAATAGGATATGTCTTTGGTTTGGCCCCTTGGTTCTCCGAATTGGCACGGTTATGCAGCAAACTAAAATCAAACGTGAAATCCTTGTCTGTGGACAACACAAATTTACCGATTGTATCTTCCGGTAAGCATTGCTGTTCTAAAAAAGAAATCATTTTAACTATGGATACTAGTTTGGATACTGAAATACCTAATGGCCAACGATGCACTGAGATGAGTGTATCCGGCACTCGGCATGGGTCGTTGGAACTGCTGCCTACGGAGGATAAATTTGTGTTGTCCACAGACAAGGATTTCACGTTTGATTTTAGTTTGCTGCATAACCGTGCCGATTCGGAGAACCAAGGGGCCAAACCAAAGACATATCCTATTTTCAAAACATACTCGACTGTTGGCAAAAAGGACATATGTTCTAACAAAGGTACTGTGAAGAATAAAACTGTCAGTCCGAAAAAGGACGTTTGCTTTGATAAAGGCATAGATAAAAAATGGAAAAAAGACAGTAATACCAATTGCAACAATAATTATGTTTTTAATCAATTTTTAAGTGATGAATGTAATTTTGATAATGTATACCAAGTGCTTTCATCTCATTCAAGTAAAATGAATCACAATAATATTAAGGACATGATTTTTAATTTTGGTAAAAAGTTATCTCATATTAAAAACATTAAGGTGGATAATGCCTACTTGTCTAAATGTATCAATATACAAGTAGTACCTAAGGGGCTCAGATTTTTTAAACTTCCTATGGGGCTGATTTATAGTGATAGTGTCAAATTTGAATTTAACAACCTGTTTGATGATTTTGGATTTCAGTATATGAAACTATTAATGAAACACAATGATGAGAAATTGACCACTCTTATCAACGAAGTGGAAATTATTAATGAAAGTATTTTACAACATTGTGATTTCCAGGCATGGAAAGATTTATATGAGAAGCAATTTTTTTCAGCAGATAAACAAGCATTTAACATTCATAGCAGAAAGAATGGGAAGCTAGATCGTGACGTAGAGGCATATCAGCTTCAGAAAGCGTATATTTGGCCTCAGGAAAGGAAGTTAATTTATATGGATAGGAGATTTAGTGAGAGAGAGGGGAGAGAAGAGAACAAAGAAAATTTTCAAGGGGGCAGATATCACCCGAATTTCAGAAAGAATTATCACAGTTACAATCAGATGAGCAGGAAATTCTAGAGAAGAGATCATCTTCAGTGACCTCTGTATCCACAGTAGTGTCCAATGTGCACGAAGTTAATGTTGATGATGAATCTTTGAATGACGTTCAATATGAGCATATTTTGAGTTCATACAACGGCTTTAAAGTGTATAATTATTCTGACTATTCCATACAAGCAGAGTTTTATAGTCTTTTAGCGAAGGGTATGAAATTTATACCAAATTATAAGTTTTCATTAGTGGATACCATTAAACAAATAAAATTATTTTGTAGAAAATTAAATCTTGCGATGCAATTTGATCAAGTGGAGGACAATCTAGTCACAGTTAATAGAGAATTAAAGAAAAAAAGTACGTATATGCCTATCAGTAACCCCATCATTAACAATTATGAAAAGATGGTATATAAGGAGATATATTGGTTCAATAAAAACTATATAAGAAATAAAGATCAAATGCACAAGCCTGTGGACAATTTAACCGTTAAGGAAAGGAAATGTCTGGATGAATTAATCAATAATAAGGATATCAGAATAATGAAACCCGATAAAGGGGGTGGGGTCGTTATTTTTTCTAATTCAGCATATAAGGTAGCTATTCACAACATCCTTTACGATTCAGGGAATTATAAAATGATATCAATGAATGAAGTACATACTGGATATAGGAAAATTGATTTAGCCATAGAAGAATATTTTTTGAACAACAGACTTACACAGAATATTTATGAATTTATACGTATGGAATATCCTATTATGGCACACATTGTGGGAATACCAAAAATTCATAAATCTATCCCTAACCCACCATTTAGACCCATCATATCGGGCTCCAAATCCAAAACTTTTAATATTGGGCAAGTCATAGATAGATGGACTAAACACACTTACAAAAATATCCCTCATCTTATCATTGATTCATGGGACTTTCTTGGCAAATTGTCCCCCACTTTATGGAACATGGAATACAAATTTGTTACGATAGATGTATGTGACTTATTTTCCAGCATCCCCAAAGAAGAAGGATTGAATTATTTTAGTAATAGCCTCAGGAGCTATTCCTGTTTAAGCTGGGACAGGATAACTCTTATATTAGATATGATGTCCCTGGTCTTGGACCATAATTATATTACCTTCGAAGGAAAAATTTTTAAACAAAGTAAGGGGGTAGCTTATTTGCCAATTTGGTGATGTTGGATTGGGAAAACAAATATGTATTTAATAGTGAATATTCGTCCAACATCATCTTTTATGCAAGATTTTTAGATGATATTTTTATTTTATGGAACGGATCGAATGATGATATCACTAAATTTGTGGAATACATTAATGGTACCACTAATTTTCTAAACTTTACTTTTAATTTCAGTGACAGTGGTATCCCATATTTAGACACTTATATTTATAAAACACATAATAATGAATTTGCCTCTAAGGTTTTTAGAAAGAGTACTCATTCGAATGATTATGTTTATTTTACAAGTAATCACCCACGCCATATATTCAAGAATATTGTAAAAGGACAGTGTGTTAGGGGAGCAAGGATGTCATCCACAAGAAAGGAAATGGAGATTGAGATGGAACTCATTAGACAACTCTTCCTGGATAGAGGATATCCAATACATCTTATTGTTGACACGATTAATTACGTTTCTGCTCAATGGGATTGTAAGTACATTCCTTTAATAGGGAAATATGCATCTAATGTGAAGATAGGACCTATTAGCAGCTTTCCAGCAGGTAGGGTATGTGTTCTCACATATACTCCCTATGTTGATAGTATTAAGGAGATATTGACAAGACATTGGGATATAGTGACAGTATCTGATGCATATAAGGAGAAAATAGGACTGTACCCAAACATTGTATATAAGACTGCCCCTAACCTTAAAAGATTACTTGAGAAAGTAGGATACGAAGGAAGTATTATAAAGAACATATATAACCCTACAAAAAGATGTGGGAGATGTAAACAATGTAAGTACATTTATAATCAGGTCTACATAAAATTGGACAATGTGAATGGGACAAGAATCAAAAGTATGAATGGTAATTGTTATGCATGCCCAGTACAGTAGGCTACTGTGCCACTGTAAAGTAGGTCACATAAGGCAACGTGTGGGGCTAGTGAGCTGTGCCTCAGTCAAGCAGGGGCACAGTGGAGATCCCAGGGTGTGAATGTGCTAAGCCACAGCCATGTTGTTAGTGTGTGCTGGAAGAGGGTTGCTGAGGATCTCCAACAGTAAGTGGCCATCAATAACAGACTGAGGGGAGCCCTATCTGCATTCTCTGGACAATTCCACTGTCAACACTGTGTTGTGATGATTATGTGTGAATGAAGTGCCATGCCAGACCTGCTCACAGATGTCCTCCCTCTGTGGGCTACAGCTCTGCAATGTATTAGCTCACTCTGTCTGTTGTACGGCTCATATATGGCTGGTGTACACCTGACAGGTGTCTTGTTGTGGAACAGTCATGGGTATATGTGGGATAGCATGATCAATGAAAACCGTACACATGCTCATAGAATGCAATTGTCAAGGATTATGCTGGGTGGCCAGTATAGTCCCCCAGCATGGGTCCTCTGAAGTCGTCCACCCCAGTCTTCACAAGTGTAGAGTCTGCTTGTGCTAAATACAGTGTGTGTGCAGTGACAACCTTGCCTGGGGGTGGAGATGGCATATGGATGTCCAGAGAAAGGTGAGTATGGTCAAATATCAACAATGGTGGTCTACCTCTGGTGTGGAACAGTGAGTACCCATGTTGCAGATGGACAGGTGCAATATGTATTCCCCCATGTGGCTGTGGTGTGTGTTTCTGCCATAGCACATGGACCCACAAATTGTAGTGGCTGTAGGGTAAAGTGGTAGAGGCCTGAGTATTTCTCAAACACAATATGCCTGTACCTGATGTTAACAACTGGAATGGTGTATGTGAACACATGCATATCCCAGCACTGTTCCCAGGAAAGCTAAGTGTGTGTCCTGGATGTGGGTGTGGTGTTCTGGATTGGTTGTGTTGTGTGTTACAGATCCTGTGGTCACAAAGCATGGTATAGAACATAACCTGCCAGTGCGATGTGCATATCTGACCCTGACGTAGGTGGCTGCAAATGAATATATATGCTATCCCCCACCTGACAGGTAGTACTACATGTACATACCTCTGTAGAAATAAAGATGTCAGCACCCTATAAATACTGCAGGTGCGGAACAAATGCCCAGAAATTTGGATAGTGCGCTCTGCTAATGCGTTTCCCTCAAGTGTCATACTATAGTTAGGTAGGGGTTTGAATCCTGCAAATGCTCAGTGTGGGTGGGTGAGTGGGGTTTGTGTATGTGAAAGTCTGTGTGAGGGAAATGTCACTTTTGGCAACTGGGAAAACACACAACCTGATGCACATTCCCCTTTCTAAACACTAATGATGTCAGCACCCTATAAGTACAGCAGGAGAAGGGAAACCTCCCAGTAATGCGAATAGCGTGCTCTGCTAATGTGTCCGTCTCGAGTGTCATAACATAGTTAGGTAGGGGTTTGAATCCTGCAAATGTTCAGTGTGTGTTGAGGGGGTTAGTGTGTGTGCAAGTCTGTATGAAAGAAATATCCCTTTTGGCAACTAGGAGAACACACCACAGGATGCACATTCCCCTTTCTAAACACTGATGATGTCAGCACCCTATAAGTTCAGCAGGAGAAGGGAAACCTCCCAGTAATGCGAATAGCACGCTCTGCTAATGCGTCCGTCTCGAGTGTCATAACATAGTTAGGTAGGGGTTTGAATTCTGCAAATGTTCAGTGTGTGTAGAGGGGATTAGTGTGTGTGCAAGTCTGTATGAAAAAAATATCCCTTTTGGCAACTAGGAGAACACACCACAGGATGCACATTCCCCTTTCTAAGCACTGATGATGTCAGCCCCCTATAAGTTCAGCAGGAAAAGGAAAACCTCCCAGTAATGCGAATAGCGTACTCCGCTAATGCGTCTGTCTCGAGTGTCATAACATAGTTAGGTAGGGGTTTGAATCCTGCAAATGTTCAGTGTGTGTACAGGGGATTAGTGTGTATGCAAGTCTGTATGAAAGAAATATCCCTTTTGGCAACTAGGGGAACACACCACAGGATGCACATCCCCCTTTCTAAACACTGATGATGTCAGCACCCTATAAGTTCAGCAGTAAAAGGGAAACCTCCCAGTAATGCGAATAGCATGCTCTGCTAATGCGTCCATCTCGAGTGTCATAACTTAGTTAGGTAGGGGTTTGAATCTTGCAACTGCCCAGTGTGTGTGGAGGGGGGTTAGTGTGTGTGCATCCCCTGTGTGAGGGAGATGTCCCGTTTGGCAACTGTGAAAGCACTCTGCAGGATGCACATTCCCCTATCCCAGCACAGATGTTGTCAGCACCCTATAAGTACAACAGGAGAAGGAAAACCTCCCAGTAATGTGAATAACACACTCTGCTAATGCATCTTTCTTGAGTGTCATAATATAGTTAGGTAGGAGTTTGAAACCTGCAAATAGCATGTGTGTGTGTTTGGATGTGGGGAGATTGTGTGTGTGCAATTCTGTGTGACAAACATGTCAGTTTTGGCAATCAGGAGATCACACTACCTGATGCACATTACCCTTTCAAAACACTGATGATGTCAGCGCCCTATGACTATAGCCAGAGAAGAGGAACCATCTAGTAATCCCAATAGTGTGCTTTGCTAATGCGTCTCTCTCACATGTCGTGACTTAGGTAGGAGTATGAATCCTGCAAATGGCAAGTATGCATGTGTGTGTGTGGGGGGGGGTAGTAGGGTGTGTGTAAATGCAAGTGTGAGAGAACAGATCCTTTTGGCAAATACTACAATACACCAGATGCTGCATATTCCCCCAGTAAACACAGGGGATGTCACCACACTATCAGCACAGCCAAACAGGGCTAGTTGGCCAGTAATGCCACTAGTGTGTTGTAGCTACAGTAATGCTCACGCACAATGTTTGGCTGGATGCAGTCCAGCCATATTAAGACAGTTCTTGTGACTGTCATATTGCCAGTATTGTTATGGGGGATAGGTGGTCTCCCTGTGTTTGGGAGGGTTGTGTGTGCCAGGCTGTGCACCAGATGGCAGTCCGACACACTGTTAGCTGAACATTAGTCCCTGATGCTTTGTGCTGTGCCAACAACCTGGAGGTGTGTGTATCTGTGGTACCTTGGGATACTACCCCCCTGTCCATGTGTGTTACATGTGTAGGGGATGACAGGCATGGTATGGGGCATAACCTGTCAGTGATGGGCAACACCTGTGAACCATGAATCAGGACTCTGGTGCTGCACAGACCTTGCAGTTCACCGTGCTGAGGACAGTGTCCAGTGCATGCATCTTGCGGTGTACACTGCTGTTGTTGTGTAGCAGCACTGTTAGTGTCCTATCCTGTGTGATACCCATGGAGGTGGCTATGTAAACTGTGTCCTGCAGCATAAGGCAGTATGTGTGTATCAAGGAGCTTTGCCAATATACATCGGGCCATGGGTGTCACGTGCAAGATGACCCTTGCACATCATTGTGGCTACCCCAGCATGTAAGCACACATTGACAGCCAGCAGATACCCTATGAATGACATTGGAGACTGAGCAAAATGTAGACGTACAACACCCTTCCCACATATAGTGGTAGCATACCTGGTGAGGGTATGTTGGCAACCAAAATCAGGCACATACTGGCCTGTGCCACATGCTGAGAGATCCATTCTATATTCCCTATCATGTAGTCCAGGGAGGTATGTCTCAGTTCAGCCATACTGGCATGGTCAATGGGTGTGTCATATGTGTCCATGCCTCTGACTGACCTGTATGCATGTGTTCTGTTGTGGACCATAGTGCCCCTGAGGCATATCACTGTGACCTTCACCAGATACAGCCTGTTGAGTGGGACCCCAGTGCACCACCCAAGACAGGTACCTGACACGTCTGTAGCAGGTGTGTTGTGTAGCCCTACAGGCTGTGTGTGTGTGGCACACGGGATGTGTGTGCCATGTGTGGCATGTGCTCTGTTCTGACGGAACATATGCCTGTGTGCCACCTGCGGAGGTGTGTGATGCTCAGGCAGGATGTTATTCTGAGTCCCCACGTATGCCCCAGTGTGTTCAGCATGCTGTCGGTGCATGTCAATGTCTGACTTGTATTGTAGTCACTGTATTAACTTTTATTGATTTATTTATTAACTTACATATGTTGACCGGGATAGTCCGAATGGATGCATGTCCATTTCCAGCGAAGGGCCAGGGAGAAAAGCTCCAAGGGTAAGCTGATACAGCATTACATAATACCAGCATTACATATTACAAACAGATTATTTACAGAAATTACATAAGTAAACAGGTTAAACAGGTTAGAGTTAGTCCTGAGCATGAGTCAGGATTGAATTAGATTACACAGTAAACTGGTAAACAGATTGTACACATTCGAGTTAGCCAGGCTTGATACATTGACATAGCCGGTTGAGTGACAAATGTTGTTTGAGTCTAGCGTTAAATTGACCTACGGTGGAATGTAAGGTTATATCAGCTGGAAGTGAGTTCCTGGATCTACCTACAGAGTTTGCAAAGAGAGAATCACCGGCTGTGTTATAAACTTTGCTAGCCTGACTTAGTAGTTTGTTAGAGGATCGAAGTGGTCTAGGATTGTTATAGGGGGTGATAATATCTGAAGTGCAGGAGTATTGTCTGGATTATAGAGGGTTTGATAGGCCATAATCAGTTGGTTATACTGTATTAGGCTGGGTAGTTCAAGGCAACCAAGCTGATTTAGAGTGATGCAATGATGTGTCCTAAAAGGCAGCCCAGTGGCAAACCTGGCAATGTGGTTGTGGCAAATTGAGTGTTTGTTAAGGACAGTCTTGTTCATATTCGAGAGTAGAGGGGATGCATACAGTAGGGTTGAAAGAAGGTGTGAGTGATCTATGGCAATTGTAGCTGGAGGGGTTAGGAAGGCTTTTATTCTGTAAAGTGACCCTATTTTATTATTGATGGTTCTGATAATGTGGTTAACATGTAGGTCACATATGAGAGTATTGTCTATGATGACACCTAATAGTATAGTAGATGGGTCAGGGGAGATTATTGTGCCATCAGTCCATGTTATGGTAAAGGTGAAAGCAGTAGACCTACGTGTTGGTGAAATAACAGCAGTTTAGTATATTTGGGATTTAGCATCAGTCGATGTTCAGAAAGCCAGTTTTCTATTGTATTAAAGGTTGTCTGGATAGCTGACCATAACTCTACTGGAGATGTGGCTGAGCAGATCAGAGTAGCGTCATCAGCATATTGGATACAGCTGACTTTTGGGATGACAGTATAAAGGTCGTTAATGAAAATGGAGAACAGCAAGGGCCCTAGTATAGAGCCTTGTGGTACTCTGAGGGTGTTAGGTAGAAGGTTAGGGAGTTTGATCTGCCAGAGGCCAGCCTGCTGTCGACCATGCAGGTAGGACTGAAACCATTGGAAGGCTCCAGTATCTAGACAGAATGTTTGCAGGGTGTGGATTACAGGTTAGTGATCAACCATATCGTATGCCTTGGAAAGATCCAAAAGGAGGGCTGAGGATATATAATTAGTGTTGCAAGTATGGGTTATGGTGTTAGTAAAGGCTAGGAGGCCTGAAGTGGTGCTGTGATGGGGACGGAAGCCATGCTGAGTGTCTGCCATAAGGCGAATTTGGATTAGGTGGTGCATGGCTTGTATATGAATGACGTTTCCATAATCTTTGCAAGTGGAGAGAGTATAGCTATTGGCCTATAATTGGAGAATGCAGTAGAGCTGCCTCCTATGTGATGTGGGATTACATAGGATATTTTCCAGATGGTGGGTAATTTAGATTCTACCATGGTTTGTTTGATTAGTTTTGAGACGTGGTAAGCATAAGCATCAGCTGATTTGTGTAGGTACTCGGCAGGGAGTTGATCAGCAGAAAGTGTAGTGGGTTTTACTTGTTCAGTCAAGGTCCGGTTAAGTTAAGTGGTGACTGGTTGGAAGCTGAACGTGGGTAGGTGTGTAGGGGTGCTACTTTCAGGACCAGGGGAGCTAGGAGGTAGATGGCTAGCTAGGGCTTGGAATGTCTCAGTAAAGAATTGGTCAAAACTATCAGACACATCCTCAGAGGTTTTATCGATAGTAGCAGCAGGGATTGGGGTTGACGTCTGTCCAGGATGTAGTATATATGACATGCCACCTGACAGGGTATGGCATTACTGGGTTCAGAGAGCTCAGTCCCCAGATTGGCTGTGTGGTGGCATCCCACACATGTGTTGTACGTTCCTGGCCAAGGGTGATGGCTGACTGCATACATGTGGCAGCTGTGACATTGCCACATGACTCACATAACCCACAACTGGACCATAGAGGTGATTCACAGGTTACCTTTGCACATGCTACCCTAGTAGTGTGATTGCCATGGTGAGTACCATCACATAGGGCCAATGGTGTACAACATACTGAAGGTGTGTATGTGTGGGTGTACTGCTACTGTTTCATAGCACTGGCATATATGACTGCACACGTGGGTAAATGCCAGGTAAGACATGTGCAATGTGTCACAGGCAATGTACATGCGTACAGGACAGACAGTGACGTTCTGTCATGTGTAAAGTTGACATACGTATCGTACGCTATGCAGATGTCACCAGGAGTCTACAGAAGCACTGTAACTCTGCATTGCAGGTGTGAGCAGTGTTCCAGGGAACCCCAAGCGAACAGGCATGCAAACAAAGCTACAGTGAGCAGGGCTGGAAGTAGTGCATTGTACAACGAGGAAGGGGTAACAATAACAGTAAGTAACAATGCAAATATGTAGGCACTATGAACATGTACCCAGGAATACACAGCACAGATGCCCATGGTAGAACTGATATTATGTCATAGTTAATTGTGATTTGGATTACATTGGTACTGTACACATATCTACATGCGCAAACATCCACATTGCATAGTCGTTGTGGGCAACTTGACACCATTACTGTACATGTCCACCATTGCATATCACTACTTGCGTTAGCTTCCCCCCTGTGCTACCCATGTATGCGGCTATCTGTTGACATCCCTACCACTGGCATGCAATTATGTGCAGCTGTTACACTTTGGTATGTACTATGGGTGCAGATAACAATTCAGGACATCCATAAAGTTACTGCATCAGGCATGCTGGGATATACACACAGTCATAGCAGCAAACTGTACTGTTTCCAACATGATACTACTAATACACCTCTATGTAGTCACCCTGTGCATCAGCAATGTGTTTATCTGTTCCCGCAATGATGTTGGAGATTTCAGGAGGTGGCACAGTGTCATCATATGCACAGGGTGTGAATTAGGTATGCCTGAGTCAGCCACTGATACCACCAATTGACATGTGTGTGTGTATGTGTGTTGGTGAGGGGCAGCAGTACAGGGTGGGTGGGGCAGTGTTGGTGCAGTGTGTGCATGTATGTGGTCACCCTAGGTGTTAACATTTCGCATGTGTGTATGCACGCACACAGTTCCACCTCATGGCTGCCATATACAGGGGTTTGTGGACAGCCACAGACTGCACCTGGCAGGTCATACAGATCAGTGTCTGTGGGCATGGACATGGTACCTGTGCCTGGCAGGGGTGCTACAGACCGTATCCAGTACTAAGCCAGACTGGGTACTGTCATCAGAAGTGGGAGTGTGTTGACTGGACACAGGTCCCTGTTGGGACTGTCCAGAGCCATGTACACGTGGTCTCCTGGGGCATTCTGATGACAGCACAGACCCAGCATTGCTGGGGCTGCTGCTGGCACTATAGAGGCATGCACGGGCCTGTTGTCATCTGCGCCGACTGCCAGCTGCTGCTGTTGCCGGCATATGGCCACGTTGATGCCGCAAACACCCACCATTACCCTGGCTCGTGGACATTTGGTTGTGGAACTGCTATAATATGTCCCCACAACGTCTGTCTATGACATTGGTGAAATTACGGATAGCATATGCAATGTCACACATACTGTCTGTCATGGCTGTGCGACATGCTCTCAGCTCCCTCAGACCCTGTCTGGTGTACCTTTCCATACGCAACTGTGCTTGCATGACAGTCCAAAACATAGCTGAGGTTGACAGTCCTCTTTGGGCACCTCAGCCAGAGGCAGTACGCCCTCGGATGCTCCCACGAGAACCCATGGGCAACTGTCTGTGTGGTACCATCGGAGGACCCTGCCCATGGCTGCTGTGTGGGGAAGCATGTGCCACAGGTACCACATTACCCTGGTCTATGCCCACTGTATCCTGTCCATCACCTAGGGACAATGGTGACAAAGGATGTACTGGCAGGATGACTGTGCGCAATGAAGGGGTTGTCAGCTGTGTACTGTCAATTGGCTGACCAATGGTGGACCCTGGCACACCTTCCTGTACCATTACACAAATATCATCAGTACCAGTACCCGTGGCACATGATTCAGGTTCCCTGCTGCAGGTCACCAGAGCAGCACCAGAACCTGTGGGGGGAAGACAGGAAACACAGTTTACAGTCTCCAGACATTGTTACCAGTGATGCAGTTATGCACACATGCACACATGCACACATGGACACATGCACACATGGACACAGGCACACATGCAGACATGGACACAGGCACACATGCACACATGCACTCAGGCACACGTGGACACATGCACACGTGGACACATGCACACATGCACACATGCACACATGGACACATGCACACCATGCACACATGCACATGTGGTCACATGGACACATGCCCACATGCACACATGCACACATGCACATGTGGACACAGGCACACATGCACACGTGGACACAGGCACACATGCACACATGCACACGTGGACACAGGCACACATGCACACATGCACACATGCACACCTGGACACAGGCACACCTGCACACATGCACACATGCACACATGCATACATGCACACATGGGCACAGGCACACCTGCACACATACACACCCCGCAGTATACACACAGAGCACTACTGAGTTACACTACTCTTACTAGCATTATCAGGACTATTATAGGTTATGTTAAACACACTCACCAGCATGGATGGCCTGCCTTGCTTTAACCCCGGAGGGATCTGCAGAAATGATGAGAATAATGTCAGTGGGCACAACTGTGCCATTGATATTGCATATGATACAGTGCAGTAGTACACCAGTTGCCTTTCACACGTCAGCTGCTGATATTGCCAGTATCACACATGCACAATTGCATACTATGATGACATATACATACCACGGACACACCTTACACATGCATATACTACCAGTATACAGAACAGTCAAGTGTACATATGGCATATTACCTGCATGCTCCATGTCGTGCTGCTGTGTGGATCCATCCTCCATCATGATGCAGGTGTACTGCTGTTGCTGTTCCGGGGCTGGTGCCACAACACTTAGGTGTAGCCCCTCCAGTCTGGTGAGGGGGGGATGTGTGGCCACCCCACCTCCTGTGGCAACCTGTTCATAGGTTCATAGGTTCATAGGTTCATACTAGGCTATCTGCCCAAGGGCATTTATAAGCCTAGCCCATAGTTATGTGGCTTTCGCCACCCCTTTAGTTTGAATTTGCCTGTGGATATCTGATGCACGCTGATGGACACTTCAGATTAAATCACTGCAGTGATGTCATACCTGCTCATATGTCCTATTATGTGTGCCAATATCATTTACCCTACGGACAAGGTCTTGCCACAGTGCAGCCCTCTCCTGCTGATTCTGACTGGTGCGAGAAAACAGGATGTCATACTCCTGCACCAGGCTCTGGTGGATCTCCTCATCTTCCACTGCAGAGTAGGTGGGATTATGCTGATGCGCCATCTCCCTGGAAGAGAACACAAACAGGATATCAGCAGACTATGTCAGCAATATATGGCACACATACTATACATGATACTCATGTGTAGTGATATGCTACTACTCCCATATGTTGCATGTGTGTGTGTCGTGGTGGATACACAGGTACATGGCCAGATATCAGTGCTCAGCCAACACCTGTGCAACAATGCCTGCCACATTCCACTCAACATAGTAGCATGCCCCATCGGTCAGCACACACTGACAGGTCCAATGCACAACCTCACTCTGGGGGTTCATCCCAAGGTACTGTATGTGGGACGCCATCCACTAGTGTTCTGTGGACACAAGTTATTCGGCCTGGATATACATGTCCCACCACCACCACCAGCACAGTAGACTACTTTGATATGTATGTGATTAGACAGTTATTCACTTGTTAGAACTGAGATGGTATCCATGCAGCACACTGGGCCAGTGGAAGCCGCAACCCACACTGCTGACCCATTTGCATATGCCTACCACGGACGTGCCACAGATTGCATGGAACTTGCACACACATTTCTAACCCAGACCCTATGCACAAAGGTTAGGCATCCTGTCCGGTGGACCCCAGACAGAGGCAGATTGTATAACAATAGCTGGAGGCTACTGCAGGACAGAACAGATTCACATTAAGGGAAGGCATCTGTGGTCAGCACTGGTACTACACTACGGTCCCTCATAACAACAGCCACGGCCTACTCTGGGAGGGAAATGGCCACAAACACTATGGATGATCACAAGGCCTTCTTAAGTTATGTTACACATATGGACCAAATGCCTCAGATATGCTCTGTGTTAATACACACCTACTTAACATTCACCAAACACACAGATATTGGCAACAGTGTTGTCAAAAGGTTCGGTGCATGTATCCCCCCTCCTTCTCCCCCACCAGTTGAAATAGTTATCACAGCTGTATGTAACCTCCCTATCATCTCACATGTCCAGGTGAGGGCCGTCCTCAGCAGAGCAGAACACACAGCATCACTGTGACCTCATGGTATCCCTGGATGTGTGCTACCTGCACTCCAAGAGGACATACAACCACATATAACACTGATAATATATCTTGGCCGTACTACAGGATATGTACGTGGACAGTGGCATACAGCGACAGTGGTCCCACAACACTAAGGAGGCACCTCGACTGACCCTGAGAACTACCACATCATATGCATAACCAGCCTGGTCTGTTAAGCTATGGAATTATGCAGTATGGGATGCATATGCAGTGATATTGGGTACCTGCAGACACTTGTTCCCAGCCAGTGTGCCTTTGTGATGGGCTGATCTTGCCTTCTGAACCTGGCTGACTTTTTAAAGCACTCACTACAGCCATTGCTGAGGGCAACGCACAGACAACTGCTGCCAGGAGCATGGCCTAACACTGATTGACATGTATTGTCTAGTCATCCCCTTTTGGTGGAACTACGTACACACAACATATCACAAGGACATACCTATAGATACAGACCTGTGACACATTTGGAGGGTTCACAGTATGCACACTATTAACCTGCTACTTTGTATTACCTGTGTTTGTCGCAGCTGGTTGCGTTACCACTGCTTCTGCTTCCTGCTGCTACTTAGGTTCACAGTGTGTAGCGTTTTTTTTTTTTTTCTTTTTCTCTCTGTCTCGGTTTGTCTCTCTCCCTCTGTCTGCTTCCAGACAGTGCAATGAATGTATTGCATGTGTGGAGTGTTAGTACAGGATACTTTTGTAGGTATCTGCATAGGTCCATGTGATGGCCTCTGCACCAATTGTAAGCCAGCATTTGCTAATTGCATACAGGCAGTTGTGTACTGATTGCAGTTCTCACAGTGATTTCAGGACAGTGCTATAAAAGGGTATGTGAGATAGGCGTTGCCCTTTCAGATTGTAAGGGCGGGGACCATGCTGGTATGCTGTGGACACTGTTCTGTGAGTGTAAAGGTTAGTATCTCTCTCATGATTCAAGCTGTGTTGTAGATACACATTTCTCCATTCCTCTCTCTTGTTCCCTGTAGTAAGTGTGTATGCACAATGACACATACAACTTTATATATATATATATATATATATATATATATGTACATATACATACATTTATATATGTACATTAACTGACATTATTACCTACAAGCTACCAAGTAGCATGGCTGTTTCTGTTCACACACTACTATTGTGGGAATCCAGTAGTTTTGACAGTAATTCTAAATTACATGCTTTGAGTACTACACATCCTATATTTCCTTTACATTCATCCCTACTATTACATGTTATATTTATTTTAGCACAATATTCTTGTATAACAGTCATGGCTTAGTGGTAGGTCATACAGACTACTGTTTCCTGGGTTCGGGACTGACAGTGGGATTTTATTTTGCTTCTGAACTGACTACAGGACCTGCAATTAAAGTGACTAAGGCACTTTTAAGCAGTTATAACCGGGTTAGCGCTGGTTTGCGCGGAGCTCACGCATGCGCACTGGCGTTCAGCTCTGTGCACACATGCGCACACCCACTTACAACTGCTTAACAGTGCTTACTCTGGCGCACACCCGCACTATTTTCTTTGAAAGAAATGAAAATGGGGAGACAGGAAAGTGGTGAAAAAGGGGTCAAAAAGAGGGTAAGACAGTAGGGAAACAAGCTTGGGATTTGCAGGAGGGATGTAGGTAAGGCCCATAGCTGCCCATTTCTTCATCAGCAACAGCTGTGCATATGTATGTAATTTGGTGTGACATTTGAAACCTTCCACCCCTGAGAGAGGTGTCAGGACAACAATAATACTTGTTGTACAGCCAATTGTAATTGATAGTTTCCATGTCCAGCATACATGTGTGCGGAATGGGCAGCTATGTATGGGGCGTAATTTTTTTGTGGGTACAGAGTGCCCTTTTTTTCAGGTGAGAGTGGTATGTCAGGTGAAGGAAGTCGGTACAGCTGGGGAGGTAGGTTGGGTAGGTAAACAGACAAGACAAACAAGACGCATACAGGGGCAGTGTATGACACGTGTGGGGGAGTTACACATTTGACGTGGACGGAGGTTTGGATATCCAGAGCCCATGAGCCCACAGATGGCAACAGTGGAACTGATATCCCCACCCATAGGCAGTTGCCACTGTTCCTTCACTGCCCAGGATGGGGCTGTGCTGGAGGCTGTGTAGGCCGGGCAACAGGCATGCCCGTAAGTTGTGCCACCCATGTCTCAAGCTGGCATAGGGGCTCGAGAACAGAGTCACGAATCTCCCTACGCACCACAGTCCGGACGCTACAGAGGGTGAGTGGTGGTTCTCCTCCGGCCACACTTGCAGAGAGGGGGCAAGCCCCATCCCCTGCAACGCTTCCACCCACAGGTGGCACAGGGCCACCGGAGGAGGGTCCAGACTGGGCACTTGTGCCAGGTGCACTCGCCAGCTGAGGTGGGAGAGGTGGGTCCGCTGGAACCCGCCTTCCTTGTCGTACTATGTTTTGCATTATGTCATGACAGTTTGGGTTAGTGACATATAATACCATTCACAATTAGTTGTAACAGCATGCATTAGTATTCCCATTAACCAAACACCCAGATATTCACACCATTGAACAGCGAGCATAACACATGCATAATTTGAACAGCAATACACAGTCCAACAACATGCAGGATTGATTGATGGCAACAGGCCATCAGGTTTGGATGTATGAACAGGGCAGATGCATCAACGGACATGCAAATATATATGACCCAACAGGACAAACGTCCAGGGGTGTTAATTGTGATTGCACATACCAGTTTCACGTGGAATGGGTTATATGTGGTTGTAGGGTGGGGTGAAGAAAATAATATTAACACCTTCAAATACCAATACATATGCTGTACATTTCTAATAGCTGCACATATATACACACTACTGTTCTAACTACAGTCTCCTATATGATAACTATTTCAACTTGGTGATAGGACTGTTACTGCAACATCAATATACATTTTATTGTTCTTCATACACATTCATATCTAGCTTTGTTCAGCTACATCATCCTGCTACATTTGCTTTAAATAGCTATAGACAAGTGTGGATGTTTGGTATATCGGACAGTCATACTATCTGCATATTGCAGACTGAGAGCGACATATCCAGATTTTGGGATACACATTCCAGATGCAGCAACACTTTGAACAGATTTCGCTGCTTGGTTTTGATTCTCACATGCATTTCATTCTGTCTTGACTGCAGTATACTTTATTCAGGGGTTATTACTACTGTATTGCTGGATTGGGTTATATGTGGTTATAGGGTGGGGTGAAGCAAATAATATTAACACCTTCGAATACCAATACATATGCTGTACATTTCTAATAGCTGCACATATATACACACTACTGTTCTAACTACAGTTTCCAATATGATTACTTCAACTTGGTGATAGGACTGTTACTGCGACATCATTATACATTTTATTGTTCTTCATACACATTCATATCTAGCTTTGTTCGGCTAGATCATCCTGCTACATTTGCTTTATATAGCTATAGACAAGTGTGGATGTTTGGTATATCGGACAGTCATACTATCTGCATATTGCAGACTGAGAGCGACATATCCAGATTTTGGGATACACATTCCAGATGCAGCAACACTTTGAACAGATTTTGCTGCTTGGTTTTGATTCTCACATGCATTTCATTCTGTCCTGACTGCAGTATACTTTATTCAGGGGTTATTACTACTGTATTGCTGGATTCATGACACTTTCTCACACTCTCTGACTTGTTGTCATTTTACTATTCAGGATGGTACTTACTTCTAGGCATTATTGACATGTTTTACCTGTAGTTATTACAATCCTTTCCAGCAGTCTCACTTCTGTCATGTTTCAGTATTTCAACAGGGATATATTTCACACGTGATTTCATCATCTTCTGTGGCCATACCTTTCAACCTGCTGCAGGTTGTGTACTATTTTCTTACAGATGGGGCATTTTTATTTCAGAATTTATGTCAGGCATTTTCATTTGTCTGTTTAGCTTACAGGCTGCAACAAACTTTTGTAATCAAGCAATACTTGCAAACACTTTCACACTGTTACTTGCACATTTTATTCCTTATTGACTACACTGCACTCTTTTGCTGACTGTCATACATTTATATTTCTTTACAGTTATTGGTAGTGGATTACTGACCTGCCTGGTGGCGCAACTGCACCAGCCTATCGCCATAGGCTCTGCGGTTCGCAGAACGGACACCTGCAGCTGTAATATAAATGAAGTAATATTGGAATACACATCTCCATAATATCAGCTAGTTTCATTTCTTACATACATAATTAAATGTAACTTACTCAGTAGTGGGGCGTTGGGCATTTGCTGGGCCTCCTGGATCCAAAGGTTCAGTTGGTCCTGCTTGCATCTCTTCAGGTCCGCATGGTGGTGACGGACCTGCTCACCAGTCCTTGGAATCCCTGTGGCACTGGTGAGATCATGAGCCAACCGGTCCCACGCCTCAGCCCTGTATGCTCCCCAGAGGACCTGGCCCTGCATGAGTTTGGCCTCATGATTGTGGACTAGGAGCCAGACCATGTACCTGGACTCCTCAATGCCCCACCTCTGTGCTCAAAAGCAACTACCCTCACCTACACCTGACATTCTGGCTGCAAGTCAGTTCTACAATCGTTTATGCTGTGTATTCCCGCCTATGGGGCTTATATATGCCATTTTTCCCACACTTATCTGTGATTGGCCATTTTGGAATTGTATCCACTTCACAAAACCTGCTTTGTCATGCTTCACTTTCTATTCATTCCTATATATTTGCTATTACTGCATTTCTGAGTACAGCTATCGTAGCTTAGTGGTTCTGTACCTTGGCAACGGTGCATGGTATCCTGGGTTCGAACCTGGCCACTGCTTTTTATATTTTATGACTGTCTAGACATGCTAGGGGGTGTATCAGTGTAAAGGCAGTTTTGTTACAGCTTGCTCAACGTTGCCCATCGGTTAGCTTGTTGGCGTGGTGCGTAGCTCCGCGCAAATGGGGTGCGCTAGTTTAAGCCTCATTTGGCTGTCAGCACGCATATTACGCTCAGCTCAGCTAGGGTCACACAGTTTCAGCATGTGAGACCACTGCTCAGCTACAGGCGCTCATTCTGCCCCTATTAAACCACTGCTCACCTACGGGCAGATGCACTCACCTTGTTAAACTGTAGCTCAGCTATAGGCACATCTGGCATTGTTTTATTGTTTTTTTACCTTACATTTCTTCAAAATAACTGGACTAGTTCATTACATTTTAAATAAAATGTGAGTTTATATGTGTACATGTTTGTCAGGGACTTGTTTCGTGCTTATTTTGCTAAAAATAAAAGTTGGTGCTGTGGGGGCTTGAACCATGAGTGCCTGCTCTTCAGCCGACGTCTCTACCACTACGCTATTGCTTCTTGGCTTACTTTGCATATTTAGTTCTTATATGCTTTCCCAATAACTGCTAACTCTAGCTGCGCTACGGGCATGCCTGCACAAACGAGCGCACTCACGGGCAAACATCTTTACAATTTAAAAAAAATATATAAAACTTGTTCATGTATATATTTTCTGTTCATAGTCTGTGGGGGCATGTGTTGTGTTGTGTTTATTCACATTTCCATGGACTCTGTCGTGGGTGTTTACTTTGGGCACTTTTACTCTTCTGGGGGTGTGTCCGCTTGCAGGGCTTGGCCTACGGACATGCCCCCTACTGTCTTACACGGACCGTGTTAGACTTAGGTGTGATTCAGCATGCTCTCATGAATATGCAGAGCATGCTGACATCACTCCATTTAACTGCAGCCTCCGTGTAAGAATTATAACTCTTACACGGAGGCTTCGTGAATCCTGCCCCATGTTTTATATATAAAAATAAGAAGACCTTGAAAATAATTTTATGCTCTCCTAGAGAATCTAAAAATGATAGGTATGGTAACAATTATTTTACAAATCCCTATGGCAGATGTAATTTTTGTGACTACGTTGATAGTAGTGGTCAATTTATACACCCTGATACAGGACGTAGTTATGTTTTTAAAGTATTTGCTGATTGTTCTTCTCAGCATGTAGTGTATTTGGCATATTGTGTATTATGTCAGTCATTCTACGTAGGTAAAACTGATAGATTGTTAAAAGATAGGATAAGGGAGCATCTATATAATATTCAGGTACACTCAATTAATAATGCACTCTCTAAGCATGTTACACAAACTGATGATTGGCACATTTTTAAGTTTTTAGTTGTTGATGTTATTAAGCCTAGCCTAAGTGAGGGTGATATTAGAAATTTAAAAGAGAGTAGGGAGGTAAGGTGCATTAGTCTGAGAGCAGAACAAGGTAAGGATCTGAATGAGAAGGCCCTTTAAAAGCTATTTTAAAAGCATGGGGCTTAAACAATTGATTATAAATATATATTTTTTCTGAATAATGTTTTCAGAGGCAGTTTTATATATATAAAACTAGGCGTTAACTCCTATATCACTAGGTGGGTTGCAAACTGGCTCACAAATAGAACACACAGTGTGAAAGTAGCAGACTCCAAGTCAGAATGCCAACCAGTCATGAGTGGAGCTCTACAAGGATCGGTCCTGGGTCCTCTCCTGTTTGGCATCTACTCATCAGATGTCCAGGCCAATATGGAGGGACTCTGTCTGACCAAGTTCACAGACAACTGCAAGCTGGGAGCCATTATTATCTCTCCAGTGATGTAGACATCCTTCAGAAAGGCCGAGACCAATGACTGGTGTCGAACCATGGCCTTAACTTTAATGCCAAAAAATGCATTGTTATCCCCTTTGAGAAAAACTTAGTTCCCACTAATTACCACATTGATGGGAGCCCACTGAACACTGAAGGCTTTATAAGAGATCTGGGGACACAGGTTGACAGCAACCTCTCCTTCAACCACCACATTTCCATTGTGGTCAAAAAGTCCTTCTATGTGGCACATCTCACTACCAAGGGTTTTGCATCCAGGAAGAAAGAGGTCATTGTCTCTCTCTACTCTTCCCTCATTAGGCCAATCATCGAGTATAATGTCCCATTTGGCATGTACCTCACTAGACTCTCTAGTCGCTGTCTCATATCATCTACTAAGAGGCAATCTCTGCTAGACTTACAAAGCCATGTCTGACCCAGCTCTGTAGAAGTTTTACATCTAATGAAATCCTAGTCGCTCCACACCATGCACTCCAGAAACCTCAACCTCATTATCGCAATCAACTGAGTATGCTGGAGGGACAGGTTCATAACCCAGAGACTACCTATGCTCTGGAATAGACTTCCTATACATGTTAAGCAGAGTACCTCATTGGCCCTTTTCAAGAGAAATCTTGATGAGTGGATGGGAGATAGAAAGTTCACCCCAAGGATCACTCCAGTGGCTCTACTTGATAGAGGCACTGGGAAGTAACATCGGGCGGCACTACACCACGGCACTTCTATGGGCTAGGCCTGTAAAGGCTCCAGGGCCATTAGCCTAGTACACACCTATGAATCTATGAACGTGTGTGTGTGTGTGTGTGTGTGTGTGTGTGTGTGTGTGTGTGTGTCTATATATATATATATATATATATATATATATATATATATATATATATATATTCACACACACAGATAGATAGATATAGATGCAACTCTGTGTAGTTTATTTGCATTTATAATTGTTTTATTAAGATGATTTGATTCTGATTGGCTAGTTCTTATATAAATTAGGGGAACAAGGGATGCTTTTTATGGTCTGATGAAGCTGAATGTGAAAGCACTTACCAATGTCTACATTCCTACATGTGTTTCTTTTTTTATTGAAGTGAAAGTTTTATGGTCCTTCATTCCCTGGTTGGTTCCATTGCTTGTTTTTATTTTAGTGTCACCAATGGCTTGCTGTAAACAGCAGTCAATATTTTTGACCCATGCAAATGTGCGATGCATGCATACATCACGGATTGCATCTGCTAGGAGCTGGGGAGTCTTAACTGTAAACAAAGGTATTTGTTAGGAGCTGATATTGTTAAAAGCAAAGGTAATAGAATAGAGTCAATACTTGTATCAATGCCTTGTATATCACATGTGAAGTTACTAATGTTCTCCCTTTTTTCTATCACCCTAACTCTTTTCTTTATTTTCTTTATTTATTTAGTGTGTGTGTGTGTGTGTGTGTGTGTGTGTGTGTGTGTGTGTGTGTGTGTGTGTGTGTGTGTGTGTG
Organism: Protopterus annectens; assembly: GCF_019279795.1. Taxonomy (NCBI): domain Eukaryota; kingdom Metazoa; phylum Chordata; order Ceratodontiformes; family Protopteridae; genus Protopterus; species Protopterus annectens. The sequence continues at coordinate 1,858,386,059 of NC_056743.1, read as the reverse complement.
TGTGTGTGTGTGTGTGTGTGTGTGTGTGTGTGTCTGTATGTGTGTGTATGTGTGTGTTTTTCCCACAGCACAGCAAGGTAGGACTATCCCATGGGATCCACCTGCTGCTACTCTGCTGGCTATATCACCACTGCCCAGCACATTTGATGGAGAACCTAGTAGCACCCCCTCTGCCACTCCTGCACTACCCAGCACCTCAGGTAGTTCTGTTCCAGAGGATAGGCCAGTTGCTCCCTCCGGGAGCAGTGGCAGAAGGGGTGAGTTTATCTCCTGTAACTACCAGGGATGCTGCTTAGGATTGTGTGCCACACTGTTGGTGCACACATACACTGGCTGGAGACACTGCTTTCCAGCATTATATTAAATAAAATAAGGAGATGCAGACATCAGACACTGCAGTCATCTGCACAGTGAGGTGATGGTGATGACAGTCCACTGGGTGAGGAATCTTTTTTCACTGTCACCCAACTTGAAGTCCATGGGTTTGTGATGTCCTCACCCTCACCCCAACCATGGTGTTCACCCAGCTCATGTGTCCTTCACCTTCCCTGTATCTCCTCTAAGGGGGGTGCTGGATGTCAACTTCTGTGTCAGGTTCAGCTCTGCAACCCCCAACTGTGCCTTATTTTGGCCACCAACATCATTAGACTTTGGTAGGACACTGACATCAGATGGCATAGGGGACTCAAAACTACATGTTCACTTGTGATAAAAGTAAGAAAAACAGGATGACATTAATACTTGAACTACTATGCTACAATATATGTTAAGCAATGTACATTGATGTCACTATTACATACATTTAAACCTATCAACCACTTACAGCAATAAGTGTGGACAAAGCAATAAATGGTGGACAAAGACGCATGAATAGGGACAAATGTGACATAATGCCTGTACAAGCCTGGATAGTCGATAGAGTAATAGGTTTTGCTTTGCCATGTCATTTCTGAAGGGTATGCAGTATGAATGTGAGATCTGTGTCATATTATTTAATGTATGCAATCATTAATGACTTGTCAATAATCTGCCAGTGAATTATTATGATCTTAAATATGGGCAAGAAGTATGAGTAAAAAATCTTGACATTCAGCAAAAATCTGTGCAGTGGCCAGGTATGCCGACAATACAGCAATACATACAACAGGCCTGTCAGGACACATTAGCAGATATGTGGCAATATTCCACTTACCAACTGCAGCAGCCCTTGCTTGATGAATTCCTGACGGTCATGGGAAAAGTAAAGGAAGACATAATGGCAACAGCACCACACATTTAACACTACAATGGGGTTAATACTTTTACTCATCAATATGTACAGTCAAATAAATTTTATCAGGAATGTGGCTGACAACCTTAAATAAGCATAAAACTTCAGCTAACTGAAATAGCCCCACCCAACAGAATACAGAGTGACACAACTATATACACTTATGACAGAATGCAGCACTATTTTAATGATAATGTAACAAAGCATACCTGGAAGCTCCTTGTGTGATGCAGGAGCATCCAGAACATATTGGCTCAAGGATTACTGGGAGCTGTCCTGTGTGGAGATGTTTCCCAGACATTCCCCTGTAGCAGTTAAAAGAACTGAACGCTACAGCTATCGCAATTACCCTACCCAAAAAGCAACCTGTTACACATTAAAAGTACATACAATATTACAGAATGAATACAATAATATTCTACTGATGATCTAACAAAGCCTACCTGGAAGCTCCTCTTGAGATGCAGGAATGGCACCCACATCAAAGATATTTTGCCTGTTGGACTGCTGGGGGTTTTCCTGAGTGGCAATATTTGCCAGGAATTCCTTGGTGGTGCTGAGGGGTTGTTTTGCTGCAGACCCACCACCGGTGATCTGATGATCATGTGTCACTAAACCCGCATGCTTACTGGCTGCATGTGACACACCTGCTCATGCATGCAATTCTGTTGACCCACCCTGTTGATATTTTGGACAAGGGCATCCCAGAGTTCTGCATGTTTGGCTATTCCTGTACACTATCTTGACAGCAAGACCTCATGGTGTTGTCTCAGTGCTTTTATAATCAGATCATCTTTCGCCTCAGAGAATGGTGGCCTACATCTAGGGAATACATTGTTTACTGAAAGACAGAATAATGGTGACACATATAAGGATCACATAAGTACAAATAACTGTTTTACAGATAATTCAGTAAAGGAAGGCTCCCAATATTCAACAGTGGATTAAACTGTAAGATTCAACAGTGGCCAGTAAATAGCAAGGGTGGTTACTAAACTAAGAGAGTAACAAAAGCAACATATTCTTCCTTGTGCCCTAACTGATGCTGAACTATGCAACCCACCCAACATAACAGTCCAATCTAGTTTGTGCCATAGCAGGACATTATCACCCCTCCCAATAAATAAATAAATAAATAAATAACAAGGTAAGGAACAATATTGTTAACCAAACAACAGTGAAATGTTAAAAGTACTATCAAAGGATCTTTCCATGGAACATGTGTACCTAGTTAGCACACAGCATTATAATTTCAGCCTACCTCACATCCTCTGTACCTCTCACATTGCCGAAAAAGAAGGCCATGTAATGAGTATGGTTCTAACAAATGTATACAAATTTACTAAACATTTATTCTTATGTAATCTACATACCTGTTGGAGTACAATACTCTATCAAAACATACTGAATCAGAAGAAACGTGTATCTGATTTAGAATCATGTAATAACTCTCATCCACATCAGTTTACCCAGCTACATATTTGCTTTTTTATAATGGAGTACATCAATAATTCCTTGCATGTGTTCTACTCTGAGGTTCAGAGATGCTAACTACAGCATACACAGCTGAATTGTATGCTAATAAACCAATCCTGTGGAACTAGTCAACAAGATATTAAGGCATCCATTCTATCTTGAGTTTTTTTTTATTGTGAAAATATTGGAGTACAAACACAAAGTAGGCACAGATAGGTTGTTATTATCTGCTGCTTTTTGAATACATCTGTCTGTGATACATGCTGAAGCCACTGCTGCTGCTGGCAATAGCCATACACAGAAGGTGAAAAGTTTGCAGGGCACGCAGACACTGCAGGAACTGAGCAACCTTGCTCAGCATTGACTCAGAAACAGAGACAAGTGAAAAAAATATGTATTGCATTAGCCTAAATTAATATGTGCCTTACATTGGAGTCATAGGTTCATAGGTTCATAGGTGTGTACTAGGTTAATCGCCCTGGAGCCTATATAAGGCTTGCCCAAGAAGATTCCCTGGCATCATGCCACCCAAAGTTAGTTCCCACTGCCCCTGTCAAGCAAGGCCACTGAAGTGATCCCTGGGGTGAACTTCTTATTGCCCATCCACTCGTCAAGATTTCTCTTAAAGAGGGCCAGTGAAGTGCTCTGCTTGACATGAATGGGAAGTTTGCTCCAGAGTATGGGAAGCCTCTCGGTTAGGAACCTGCTCCTCCAGGTCTATATTAGATGAACAAATGATCAAAATGTCGAATACAATATATTTGACACACTTTGATTGAACGTTCATCTAATCGAACCCTTAAAATAATGAAAACCAGAGTTCCAAAAATGTTCATTTGTCCCACACCTTCCCTAGATTAACATACAACACACACATATAACTAATACATATAAACCCATGCATTCTCACATCATTCAACAACATTCAAATCTAAACACACTTTTCAACGTTTTAAAGAAAGTGTGGGGGGGGGCAACTATATATACCAACTCCAAGATCGCTCAGCATTGGGGAAAGGGCAATTACCTAGTAATCACTACACACACACACACACACACACACACACACACACACACACACACACACACACACACACGCGCACGCACACGCACACACACACACACACACACACACACACACACACACACACACACACACACACACACACACACACACACACACACAAGTATGGAATTTACTTACCTAGCCATTCCAGACAGTGTAGCGTCCTTGTGTCACAAGCTGCACTCACCACCAGGGCCAACTAAAACTTTTTGGAACTCAATTTTTTTGTCTTTTTCAGTCTTTGAATCGATGAATGATCGATCAAAGTATTTAGAGCATGTTGTACTCGACATATTGATCATTCATTCATCTAATAGGAACCCGTCCCTCCAGCATGTCCTGTTTATTGTGGTAATGAGGTTTAGGTCCCTAGAGCATGTGGCACAGAAGGATTGGGATTTCTTTAGGTGTAGCATATCTAGCAGGTCTGGGTCAGACATGGCTTTGTAGGTCAAGCAGAGATCACCTCTAAGTAGGTGATAAAAGACAGAGTATAGCCATATAGGGTATGCGTCTAAGGCCTAAGATCCTCTTAGTGAGGTATTTTTGTGGTCTTTCCAGTTGTTGTAGGTGTCTAGTGAAGTACATACCAAATGGGGCATGGTATTCTATAACAGGTCTAATGAGGGATGATTAGAGAGGGATTATAACATCTTTCTTCCTGGATGAGAAACCTTTTGTAATGAGATGTGCCACATAGAATGGCTTTCTTACAGTGGCAATGTGGTTATCAAAGGAGATGTTGCTGTCAACCTGTGTCCCCAGGTCTCTTATCATACCTTCAGTATTTAGTGGACTACCTCCTACATGGTAGTTCATGGGCACCAATTTTTTTTTCCTCAAAGGGAATGACAATGCACTTTTTGGCATTGAGCTTAAGGCCATGGTTCTGGCACCAGTCAATGGTGTCAGTGAGGCCTTTTTGTAGAATGTCTACATCAGTTGTAGAGTCAATTATGGCTCCCAGTTTGCAATCATCTGCAAACTTGGTTAGCCAGAGTCCCTTTGTGTTGTCTTGAACTTCAGAGAAATAGATACCAAACAGGAGAATACCTAGGACCAATCTCTGTGGGACACCACTTCTAACTGGCTGGTAGTCAGATTTGGAGTCTGCTACTTTCACAGTGTGGATTCTATCAGTGAGCCAGTTGGCAACTCATCTTATGACACAGGGGTTTATGCCTAGTTTAGTGAGTCTATTTATGATTCCTGAGTGAGGGATGGTGTTGGAGGCCTTGGCAAGATCTACGTAGGCTGTGTGAACTACCTTGCCCTCATCCACAGGTCTGGTGACAGGCTCGAAGAAGTCTATCAGTTTGAGCAGGCATGATTTACCTTTCACAAACACAAACTGTGTGGGGGTCCAGAGTTTGTAGATTCCTGATGTCCTTATTTATAAGGTCCATGATGATGCCTTGCATATCAGACTCGTCAGACTAATGGGGCGGTAGTTCCCAGGGTCTGTAGTTGCTCTCCCTTTGTGGAGTGGGATGACCATAGCAGTGCACCATTCAGTAGGAACAAAGCTTAAAATGAGGCTGTGATTGAACAGGGTACTCAGGTGTGGCATCAGTTCACTTTGTAATTCATGCAGAACACAGCCAGGGATATTATTAGGTCCCATGGAAGCTGTATTCTTGGCTTTGGACAGTGTGGTGTTTACCTGTGTAGTTGTGATAATAGGGACTTGGCATTACTCAGGTATTGTGATAGGCCTTTTAGGGAGAGAAAGGAGGCAAGGTTTGCACTGAACCTGTCAGCCAAAATGTTGGCAATATCAGTTGGTTCTGGATATGCATTGTCATTGTGCTGCAACTCAGAGCAGATCTTAGTATTTCCGTGTAGATTCTTAACATAACTATAGAATGCCTTGTGGTTGTCTTTAGAATCTGCAGCAATTTTGTTTTTGTAGCTAGCTTTAGAGGATTTGATGATGGCTCTCAGATTTTTGCTGAGGCTAACAAGCGAGTTTTTCCAGTCTTGGGAATTCACCCTTTTCTGCAACAGTTTTTTCCTTCTGTTGTAGAGTTTGTTTATGGTGGGGGACCACCAGATTGGCTTCCTTTTTTTGGAGGAGTGCGTCTTGGTTCTATTTGGTATACTTGGTTCCATGCATTTGTGTTATATGCTTATACAGTGCATTGGTGTATGATTCAACAGTCATGCACCTATTTTCCATTTGCATGGGTGTCATGAAGTTAGCCACCTCTGTTTTTAGAAGCCCAAAATTGGCTTTGGAAAATTTTTTTAACAGTGGTTTCCTTTGGGGAGGTGAGGGCGGGATCTGTATATCCTTGGTGATTAGCTTGTGGTTAGATCTGACCAGGGAGGAGTTGATTACTAGTGTAGAGCAATGGTCACCCATGTTAGTAATGACCAGCTCAAGGATGTTTCTACCCCTGGTGAGGGTAAGAATGAGTTAGTCCAGGACATTGGAATTAATGAATTCCAGAAAACGTTGAGCAAGTGTGCTGGTACGTGAGTAATTTTCCTAGTTAATGGAGAAGTAGTTAAAGTGTCCACATATAAGGGTATGGGGTTGTACCCTAATATTTTCCAGTGTGTTTTGGAATGTGGAGTGAGAGTCTTGGGACATGGTTGAGGATTTATAGCGGGCTACAACCTGGATTGCAGTTTTACCCAGTGTTAGTTGTACCAGAAGTATCTCTGATGTGTTATGTTGGGCTACTAGTCTGGAGGTGTGTATATCCTTTATGAATATGGAGACACCACCACCTTTACTGCTTCAGTCCAGGTTTAGGGTCCGAAAGGTGTGGCATGAATTATAGCCTGGTAGTGCAGGGGTGTTCTCTGGAGCCTTGAACCAGGTCTCGGTCACTGCACAGATGTCAATGTTCTCCATTTTAAGGAGTGCTTTGAGCGAGTGTATTTTGAGATTTAGACTTCTAGCTTTGAGTAGCATAACCCTCTGTTTGCATTTGCTTGTAGCTGTTATGGTGGTAATTTTGTCTTCAGGACAATGCCTAAAAAAGGCACTATGGGGTGGAAAGAGCCTTGGCCAGTATCCGGAATCACTGGGGTGACAGGTGAAGGCCATCTCTGATGAAGCATGGAGGTCTGTTGATCATGTCATCCCAGGCAGACAAATACTGGATCCTCTTAGAATGACACCAGAAACATAGCCAATTGGTGAAGTCAGTCATTTTCTACTTGTACTGTGGTCTCATTCTTGGTGACGATAAGATGCTACTCAGAGCTAGGGTCATACCTGCCTGGGCTACAAAATCTGAGAGCTCCTCTATGTCTCTTTTCATGTAGTCCAGGGAGGTATGTCTCAGATCATTCACACCCACATGGGCAATGGCAGAGTCATATTTGTACTTGTTGTGGAGTGACCTAATTGCATGCATTATTTGGCATATCCTGGCACCCAAAAGGCAGCTGACCATAACTTTCTCCTTATTCAGCCTAGTGAGTGGGACATCAGTGTGCCTTACTATTGAATCACCTATGAGTAGTGTATCAGGTACTTTTTTTGCCTTATGGGATTTGGTGGAGTGGCATACTCTTTATGTGAGCTATGTGTCTCATGGTCTGTGTTAGGATGTGGTGGTTGTTTGCATTTCTGCCTAGGAGGTCTTTGTTGTTTGGGCAGATTTTTATTGAGAGCCTCTACGAAAGTAGGTGCAGTTTTTGTGTTACTATGTGAGGGTTGTGGTGGTGTATGTTCTGAATGGCTATGTGTTGAATGTGGTGTGATGCAGGTGTTAACCTTTTCCTCTTGGCTGGCTAATCCAGTCTTGGCTGGAGAGTGCTTGGCTTTCAATTTGTCTATATATGTGCATCTCTCACAAGTCATAGTGTTGGGAGATAAGAGGAGAGGATTGCCTGTATACATGAGGCAGTTGCTACATTGCCTCACAATGTCCAAGTGCACCAGGTTGACAGGAGAAAAGACAGGGAACTGACCTTTAGACATGCTTAGATATGAGCTCACTATATTAAGTACTGAAGCCTTTTACAGGAAAAACAGTCATTCAAAGTGTCTGAGTCTGTACAGAGCACTGCCAAACACTTGAGGGGAAACTAATATGTAGATCCTAAAAAATTAAGGATGAAGTATTTGGGCAGATATTCTGAAGTTTGGAAGAAATCAAGCAGTACTTACTGAAAACAAAGAATTAGCTTGTCAAGAATGATGAAAAGAGGGGAGCCGCATGAATGGCTGCTGCCTGGCTACAACTAATGCTGGTCTCAGCACAGCTTCGCTCTGTTGGGGTACAATACTCATTTGATTCTTCTCTCACCAGAGGCAAAATGTTAGCACCAACCCCAAGAGAAGCAGGCCATGGCCTGTTTGGTGATCCACAGTCTTGTTCCAGATGTTGCAAGGGTCTTCAGGCTTGTAGCCTTTTTCTGGTAGATGCCTCAAATAGCAACCAAACCAATCAGGTATATTAGGCACAGACACTCACTCTCCGACTAGAAAGAGTCAGAAATCAATGCAGTCTGCTCCTACTCTCTCCAGGATCAGAATATAAGCACAAATTCCAAGCTGTCACAAAGCAGTTATTAAGCTTTCTGGTGATCAGCAGTCTCCGGGAAATAATGAAACTGCACTCCTCTCACCAGGAGAAAACAGAACCACTAATCCCAAGATGACTACTGAGAGGCAGAATGTGGGATCTCCAATAACTGGTGGTCTAGCAATAGATGCTTAAAGGTAAGATGAAAAAAATGGTTTATCCTAAACACTGCAGTGTGCACTAGATGAGTTAGATGTGAAAGTAGGTAACTTAAGTTTTACCTGTCTGAGAAGTTAAGTTTTAATGGAGAGTCACTATTTTGCAAAACAGCAAGATAGATTGAAAGGGGGTGGTCACTTTTGTATTATGGTACTATGGAATAAAGTAGGATGGCCAATAAATTTAAATAGTTGAAGGGGAGTGATTTCACAAAATGATAATTTTGTGCTTACTCACACCAACCAGTAAAAGCAGAGAGGAAATGAGATATGTGGTCAAATTAACATAAGGCCAGGCAACTAGAAAGACAGTGGTGTTTAAGAACGCAACAGTAACTGGGTGGGAAAACAAGAAACACGTGAAAACAAGAAATGGGGAACAGGGTAGGGACTATATTAACCGTGAAGTGTACAACTAAAACTGTCAAGTCATGTTTAATGGCATGTGTTTCATATGCCACATGTGTGCTGGCAAACCTGCCTGTTAATATGAATCCCATATGGGCCCCATCTCCCAACTGCTCCAGATGTGTGCTATGGAGGATATCTGACAGTCTTACATAGGGATGAATGCATTTGATCCCCACCCCCAAAATAACAGTCAATATATTATATTAGTTGATCTAGCATTTCTTATATCATAATTATTGTCCTGATGGATGAGACAGTCATATTATGTCAGTTGTGCAGTTTCTATTAATATCTATATTATTTCACATATTGCGCTTATTTAGCTTCATGCCAACATGTTGCCTGCATCTGTCTGATGCTAAGCAGTGTGCACCATTTTTAAATATTGCTGATTGTAATATTCTGCATTCTCAGTATCTCTTACATCTGTAATTGCTGGGAAAAGACATTATACATTGGTGTTCATCTGCATTACACATGGCTGGCATTCAGGGTGAAGTTTTGAGATTTCATTCCCAAATTTGGGATGTGCAGGAGTCCATAGTGTTTGTTGGACTCCTAATGAATAATTATGGTCTCCAGCTATTACAGGAGCACTATCATGGATCAGATTACAAATTGGATGCATGGAATAGTTTGGCCAGGGATTTGTCCAGTGTTACTGGTATCGCCTGAACTGTCAAATGGTGTAGAAATCACTATGAAGACCTTAGGATGAGGAAAAGGGATACCCTCAATGATTGGATCAATGAATGCAGGATTGATGGCACTCCACAGATGTGTAAGTATCACTTACAGGCACTTTTACAATGATGAAGCAGATGCATCTGTTTCGAAGGATGAGAGATGCAAGTGGTATGTATGCTTCAAAACAGTTCTGTTGTTTTATCATTAGGAGTAAATGCAGTTTATTGTGCTAAACACTTGTATCACTTTGAGTATATATCTGTCCATTTTAATGCAAGATTATGAAAGCATTAGTATGTTTACTAAAACAGTCCAGTATTACAGAGTAGACAGGGGTTGTCACTTAGAAAACCACACTTCCAATCTATACTGTACATGTTTTAATTGACATAAATATTGCAATGTAACTTATGACCTATACACCAGGGACACCAAGAAAATGCTGCAGACTATAATCATTATAACAGTGAGCCTGTATTTATGAAAATGTAAAAGAAGCATTATGGTATATTCCAAATGGAAAGTACATTATATTAGTCACTGCTCATGAGTTTGAATAACACACTCCCCAGATTTGAGGGTAGCTATTTATAATAATGTTTTAGCTTGTCATCAATAACATTCAGTAATGTTATGTATTCTTAATGATAGCAGAGAAAGTGCAGACCTGTATACCTGTGACTCTCAGATAGCCTGCAGTCAAATGTAAACATTGTACATGCAGCATGCATATATTCAATATATGCAGCCATGAATGATTGCTGGATGCAGTCTGATCTGTAGTATAGTGTGTCTGTGTTAGCAACAGGGTAGTATTCAATGTAATAAAGGTATTTATTAGCATTTGTTATTGTTATATTTAAGATGTAACAGAATATAGAACACTATTTGTAGGAAGCTTTGCATATTATCTGTGCAATTACTATTTTTCCTCACCCAACCTCTTCTCTTTTTCCTTTAATATTATATTATGTATCTAGTCATATTTTCCATCATAATAATTATTTTGCATTACTTTTGTTTTTACGTAAATGTTATTTTTTACATTATTTTGTGTTATGTTTCTTTCATTATTTGGTTTTAATTTTATTTGTTATTATTACAGGACAGCAGGATAGGACAGTTCCCCCTGGAAGACCTACACTCCCTACACTGGTTACAACACCAAGGCCCAGCACTTCTGGCCTGCAGCCTGATGGTACTCCCATGCAGCCCCTGCCCTACCAGTACCCTCAGGTAATTCTGCCCAAGATGATAGGCCTGTGGTTCCCTCTGGGAGCAGAGGCGGGGGTGATTTTGTCATTCGAGTTGAACTGACAGGTTTGGTTCATAGAATTGTTCACCACACAGTTATTGCATGGCTACGTCTAGTGGAGATACTGCTCTCCATCATCATACTTAATAACCCAGGGAGACACAGATGTCAGACACAATAGCAATTGGCACAATGAGGTGACAATGATGACAGTCCAGTGGGTGGGGACCTGATTCTCACTGTCACCAAACATGATATCCATAGGCTCACAATTCCAAAGTCCCCACCCCAACCAAGGTGTGCACCCCCTCTTGTGTCCTTCACGGACCCTGTCCTTGTCTTGTATGTCTTGTCTGTCTGCAAATGCTTTCTCTCCTTCCCAACTTTCCTACCCCAGACTTGCCTATGTCCCTTCCCCAACATTCAGTTCTTTCCTTTACAATAAAAATGCACCTGTCCCTAAAAAAAAATCATCCCATACAAAGCTCTCCATTTCCCAGCTGCTTCTACTTGAAACACCTAATTTGGTCCAATTGGCTTCACCAAGCAATTATATAGTTTTCACTCCCCCTCTCTGGAGCTGACAGTCCAAATGCAGCTAAAAATGTGTACATGTGCCCAGTTGTTACTGTTGAAGAAATGGATAACTATGGTTCTTACCTGCACCCTTCCTGCACATTCCTATCTTCTTTTCACTTTGTTTTCCCCCTGCTTGCTCCCCATTTCACCACTTTCCTATCTTCCCCTTTTTTTCTTTAAAGAATTATTGCTCTATGGTGTGCAATATGCAGCATCATACCATAATGATAAACAGGAGCTTAGTCACTTTTATTGGAAATCAGTAACACGTAGCATAACACATTTCATCATTATTGCATTGAGTGCATACACAGCGGATGATCTTCCAACCTCTCCTATGGCCTGCAGATGTACCATCAACTTCCAACAACATTGCCTTAACACCTTCTGGCACAAGAAGCAATGCCACATATTTTCTGCAATATACCATTATGTTTTCCATCCTACTTGCTTCCCATTTCACTACTTTCCTATCTCTCCATTTTTTTTTCTGAAAAAAATTTCAGTTGGTGTGCATTATGCAACCATGCGCATAAAGGCTCAAATGTGAGAAACTATGTTGGTGTATTTCAGATTCTCATGTGCACTTGTAAAAGTACAACCTACACCACTATTCCATCCCACCAACATGTATGCAAAGAAAAAAAAATGAAAGCATGGCATGATGCTATTTTTGAACCTGGTATCTTCTGGACCCAGATGTGGAGCATGATCATGCTTTAATGAGCTAACTCCATGACCACACCCTACAACAGAGTTAATAAAGCAGCAGGTATATATGTATGTATGTATGAGTGCATACCAAATAGCAGTTTGTGTTGGGTATCCTACAAAATAATTTCTATTCAACTGTGTGGCACTGTGTGCTAAAACTGTGATATATTAATTTGGTTTGAAACCCATGGTACTGGCTTCCATTAGAGCTGTGTTATAATTTCTGCACATTACTGCACGATGCATACCAGCCCACAGAAGATGCATTAGTATACATAAATTGTGAAGATTTGACAGATAAAGCAGGGTGAAGTTGAAGTGTTCCAATACTTCATTTATAGAAAGCCATACATGATTACATGAGAAACAGCATGTTTTTTCCCACAAATCTCCCTTACTGAGATTGCACATGGTATAAATCTTGACATATTCAAAAAGTATGTGACACTTAGCATTGTGCACACATGTTAAAACAAGTGCACTGGTTTATAGGATGCCAAGTGATGCACACCTTTTGTAAATGTATATGAAAATAACTTACAAAAAATGCTATTCTACGGTGAGTTCCTTGCCATAACACTTTATTTGTGAAAGTTACAATGTCACAACAGTACAGATAAAGTCTGCATACCCTAAGTTAGAACCCCGGGCCATGTGCACTGCATTATAATGCTCTGAATATGTCTTCATATGTTATGTCAAAGATAGTATGTATTGTACCTGCTACTTAATAAATCAATTAATAATCATGCAATACCTGTTATTCTATCAGTTTCCTAAGTTTGTTAGAGCAATGTTTACAACATGTCACTTTACTGATGCCTTATGTGCCCCCATTGTGTATGGCTTTGTCCAGATGTATTTTTCTACCAAGTTGACAAGCTTATTACTGTTATTGGATTAATAATTTCTCAGACTTGCTAATTGCACAGCATTGCGCAAACATGCTTTACTGGGAATTGGTGACAATTAGTATTGATTGTTTAGAATACATCTGCTAATTAACTGACTCTGTGGCTTGATGGGTTAATGCATTAATGATGAAGTCCGACAGTATTGGGTTCAAAATAGGGTGTCAGCATAACATTTAAAAGTGTGTACTATATTTTTACATACATTCACTAATACTACTGCCTCTTAATATTGCTTAGCACACCATCACACAAGAATTCTTTAAAGAAAAGAAATGGGGAAGATAGGAAAGTGGTGAAATGTGTTTTTGGCAAATCATTGATGATTGAAGTCTTTAAACAATGATAGGCACTTAAGTTTCAAACTTTTTATTCTTCAGAAAATGCATGTTAATACAAACCTGTTATTTTAGCAACCTTCTGCATTTATAAGAGCAATATGTAAAATATGTCCTAGTTTTGGGACCTTTCCCCACTTATTTTTGGCTTTGTCCAGATTTCTTGCACTAAGAAGATGAGAGGTACAATATCCAAGGTACAAATAAAACTTGTAATAAAAAGACCAAGGAGTTCAGGCAGCCGGGAAATGCCACAGCAAACTCACTCACGATATAATTCCACGCTGAAGAAAGTTGATTCAGATTCCACAGCAATAATGGATATTTATTGAAAAAACACAAGCACAAACTCAACACAAATTGCGAATTTACCCGGGTTTCGTCCGATAAGACGAACTTCTTCAGAATGAACATTGTGGTTACTGCCCCACTTAAATACACAGGTCACACCCTATTAATTACTTAAAATTAAATTAAGCTGTTAACTAAATGTTATACAATAATTGAATTGAATGAATGTTACTTCAAATAAAAAATGAATAGTGGAAATAAATATAAATGTGAATAAAAATAAAAATAGATATAAACTAAAATACATTACAAATACATTAAAAAAATATATATTAAATATAAATGTATATTAATTTATAATATGTATTTTGGTGACACTACACAATTCCATTTTAATAATTCATAAAAGTATTCTATAACATAATATGTGAACCAATAATATGAATATCACAGTTCTTTCTTGTCCTTGTGATAAATTGCAATATATATTGATTATTAATTAATTGTTAATAAATGTAATATATTTAAATATGTTTATAAATTTGTGAATTTTCCTATTAATTCTACTGCTCATTCATCATATCTAACATATCAGTATACATGTATAGTATTAATTAATATATTTTAGTACCATGTCATGGTCTACCCTTAATGTAATTATTTCTAAGAATGGGTTTAATACTACAGTATTCATTCAACCCAGGCCAGTTGTATGCATTCAACAATATCTGCCACCTTAATTCATGTACATCCAAATCATATTTTGTATGTTTCCCCTGTACATCATATTCTATGTGTTGAATAACACAAAATTTAAAAGTATGATTTGTATTTAATTGTATATGTCTAGCTAAAGCATTCGTGGTTTTCATGTGTTGGATATCTAGCAGATGCTCTTTTATCCTATTCCTGAATTTTCTGCTAGTTTTTCCTATATAGAATGCCTTACAATTTTGGCAAAGTGCAACATATATAACATTAGAGGTGTAGCAATCAAAATGCCCTTCAATTTTGACATTGTGGAAGTTAATCACAAGTTTGTCTTTTGTATTATTAATGTGAGTACAAGTTGTGCATCTTCCACATTTAAAATTGCAAACTGACCTGTTAGTTTTATGCCTCCGAGAATCCATCTTGTTCTCAAAATATTCTTTAAAGGACATATCTTTTTGTACACAAACCTAAGTTGTCCTTGAAACATATTTGCCATAGTATTATCATTTGTCAATAACCCCCAGTTTCTTTTAATAATATTCTTGATGATTTCAAAAGAATCATCATACACAGAAATATACAAGGGTATCTGATTGGTGTCTTCACTATTTATATTTATTGTGTCGTTGTTAACACCATGACATAATATGGCCTGATATGTTCCTGTAAGTCTCTTATTTTTTTATTTTTTACTTCCTGCATAACTTTTTCACACAGGAATTTGGGATATCCCCTATTAAGAAACATACTTTCCATGAATTCCAATTCTTTAATAAATTCCCCCTCATCACTGATCATTCTGGCCGCCCTGACCATCTGACCCTTAACAACTCCCTTTTTCTGATGATCAGGGTGCCAGCTGTCATAGTGAAGATAGGAGTTTGAAAAGGTCAATTTTCTATGAATATTGGATTTCAAACATCCACTGTTCTTATTATAAGTTAATTCAACATCTAAATAAGTAATATTGCCATAACCAATATGATGTGTAAATTTCGGAAATCGTACATTGTGATTAATATATTCAAGGAAAGTGTGTAATGCCCTTTCATCATTATCCCAGACGATAAAAATATCGTCCAGGTATCTGGAATATGTTTTAATATGTTTCTGAAATATACTTTTGAAAACATAATTGTATTCCCAATAAGTCATTATTAGATTTGCGTACATGGGGGCACAAGCTGCCCCCATGGCCACGCCATCAATTTGTTGATAATAGTTTCCTTCGTAAAATAGAAAATTGTTGTGTAACACAATATCCATAAGGCTAATCAATGTATTAATTTTAGTTTGGTCATATATTTTGGATTCAAAAAGTTGTTCTTCTAACCAGATCAAACCTATGTCATGTGGGATGGATGTAAATAGATTACATACATCCACTGTAACAAAAATATAACCATCCTCCATCTTAAATTCATTCATCATCCTTAAGAAATCCCAAGAATCCTTTGTAATGTATGGAAATTTGGTCATACCCATTTTAAAGTAATGGTCTAAGTATTGACTAATGAAGCAAGTCTTGCTTCTCTTCCCATCTACTATTGGCCTGAATTGTAAATTATTCAGACCTTTATGTATCTTGGGTATGCCAAATATTCCACTAATAACAGGATAGTCATTTTTCATATATTCATATTCATCTTCCAAAATTTCACCTTGCATTAACATAGCCTCCAATAAAATGTCAATTCTTTGATGGGCTATATTAATTTCATTCAAACTTACTTCGGAATAAGAATTACCCAATAACATTGTAGTCATATATGAAATATAGTCTCCCTTATTCGTTACTACCACACCACTACCTTTATCCGGCCTCATTACCTTAATATCTTTAAGGCCTAATATATAGTTAAGTGTGTCTTGTTGATCTTTAGTCATATTATTGTGTATAGGTTTCCGATATTGTTGATGAAATTCCCTAATGTCCATTTCAGTCAATTTTTCAAATAATGCTACTTTATCATTCATTGGGGGATTGAAAACACTGGGTTTAATCAATTTGTTATTACACTTATTGTACCTACTTTCATTGGTATTTTCGTTAAAAAAGGTTTTCAAATTTAATTTTCTACTAAATAATTTTAAATCAATTATTGAATTAACTAATTTACCTTTTCGACATGGTACAAAGTTAAACCCTCGTGAAAAGAGGTTGGCATGTTGACTGTTCATTTCATTTTGGGAATAATTGAAAATTTTATAATCTCCATGGCTATTAGTTACTACAATTGGATTACTTAAGAATTCACTATTTACTGGTTCAAAATTATTAATTGAAATACATTGATTCACCTTATCAAGATAGTTGTCCGGGTTCAAATCAATGTAAAAATTTATGGGAATAAAATTTTCACTGTATGTCGAAGATATATTTGATTTATTAAGGTCTTCAACAATAGTGACATTATCTGTATTCCTCAATTCTATATTTTCATTACTATTTCCCATTTTATTTACATTAATATTTTCTTGATCAAAATAATCATGTATGGTAAGATTTAATAAAGTTTGATCTCCCTCACAACCATTTTCAAATTCTATAAATGTTTCAACATTATTGGTATTTCCAAATGTTTCATCTTCATTGTTACCATCGTTAAGATTACAAGAACACTTGATAAACATATCCTCAGTGACATCATTCCTTTCCATGTCATTGTCTCATAGAATGAAACTATATCTACCAGTACTGTCACTGGAATTTACATTACATATGTTAACATTGTATTCACTTTTTTGTACTGTTCCTGTTTCCATATGAATATCAAATAAATTATCATCCTGTAATTTTAAACTATATGTTGTATATTCATTCATACTATCAACTGTATTAATGGATCCAAAATTCCTTTCACATTTCAAAAATTCATTGTTTACAAAATTGTCAGCATATATTTCATTATTGGTATTAGATACAGGTGCTATCACAAGAGACGAATCATTACCACATGACTCGTCATTATTAACACACAAACCTTGAGATTTATGTTGCCTTAATACTTCCGATGAATGAAAGTCTATATGCTTTGTTAATAAGTCCAAAGGTGTATTGGCATTGTACGTGGCATTGGTGAAAGACGTACTGTCTACCTGCGAACCTTCCAAGCAGCTTTCGCATTTTTGGTGTGTAAAAAATCTTTCTTTGGTCGTGCCCCCAGGTTCCTGTATTCCTCTCCTGTATGTGTTTGTCCTCGATTGAGAAGCCTTTCTGAACGCCTTACTCCCTCATCTGTATAACCGCCATCAAGTTCGCAAGAGCCGCTGTTTTCGAAACCTTCATTATCGGCAGTGGTGTCATTAACTTCCTGACCATACGCTGAAAAAACGAACTAAGTCCCACAAAGCAAGGAAAATGTATGCACAAGCACGGAAGCCCAATAAACTCTTCGTTAACTGGAACAAAATACTCCTCAGTTTGAAAAAACAAACGTTCTTTTATTGTGTTACCAAATAGTTTAAAAGTGCACGAACAGCTGATAAAATCAAAGACACAGATAAATCCAACTGAAGACCAAAGTGAATCAAGCGCTTTCACCCGTTACCATGACGGGCTTTGTCAAGATGAACCACCTAGAATACTTTGTGTGCTTAAATACAAACTTTTAAGCCAATTATTCAATTAAAAAAACATAAAAACAGATTATACCAATTCAGAATGCAAAGCTTTGCCTTTTGTTTAAAATGTTTAAAGCAACATCGCATTTACGGTACTTACAATAAGCGTGTTCTAACAAAAAGCACAGTAAAATACGCTTAAAACAAAACTTTTTCTTTTTCCATCATTGGTGTTGTGCAACAATAATCCAAACAGTATACCAATTAAAAAACTAGATGTAAGGAACCTTAAGGTTGCAATAAACACTTATTGAAGCTCCTTGGGTGTTAGCATAACCCGCGATTACTGTGGTTTATGGGTGTTTACTTCTTAAAAATAAACTGACACTAAAGAATACTAAGGGATGTCAACATGCTAAGAAATTGTGCGCAATACTTTCAAATAAATATTATTGTGTTAAATATCATCTATATTATAAAATAATCGTCCGTTTGAAATAGTACATACCTATATAAAATTCATCCAAGTAGTAAAAAATCTGTGTGATAAAAATAATAAAGTGTAGAAAATCAGCGTTAACTACATGTTGATTTCTGTATCCTAAACAGACCATTTAAGAAATATTTTCTACGTTTTGTAAAATTAATATATAGTAGTAAAGGGTCGATATTACTTATAAAATTACTAATGAATTCTTAATGGTAGTTTACCACTACTTAAGTTGTTGCTTGTTATTTGAATGTGCAACATTTTTTGTGATAATGTAATACCTGTACCATTCATAAATATTAATGATTTATTAAATTATTATATAAATGGATAAATAGGAAATAAAAATTGTATGTACAAATTATGTTAATTGAATTCCAATGATGTGAATTTTATGGACATTAATTAAATGAATAATTTTATTTATTAGTTATAATGTTAGTTAAAATATTAGTTAAAATATTTAAAAAATGCAAAAATATGTTCAAATATATAAAAATATAAAAAATGTATAAATATATTCAATACTATGAATAGTGGGAGCATACTATGTTTACATTTTTACGACGATGTCAATAAGAAAAATAATCATACCCAATAGAATAACTCACAACCATTAGCCACAACGTACACTACTACATTAAAAAATAGATGAAATTCACCTAGAAAGTGAGTGGAATATTTGTTATCATATAAAACAATATATCGTATTAGCTGCAAACTATGTTAATAAGCTAAGATATTATTTATATCAGTCATCTATTGAATGTACTATAATTATGTACTAAAGTTCCTAAAAATTCATTATGGTTATAACTTTGCCCTTCTTAGTTTAAGGAGACTAGTGATGCTAATGGCTTCGTTAAGTCCCGGGGGTTTGGATGCATTTAGTTTTAGCTGCCAATTTAATTCTTTAAATTCTATAGAAGTTTCCCAATCACCCCCTCTAGGGTTAAGAGGAACCTGTTCAATGACTAAAAATTTTAGTGTCATCTTGGGGCAGTTAATAAGATGTTTGACAAATGCGTTTGTCTCTTTCTTCTTTCGAATATCATACGTAAATTCTTTTACGCAATGTTCTTTCAGATTTGCCCACATAGAAACTCTCACATTCTTGACAAACTCCTAAATAAATAATACCTTTTGAGCCACAGTTACAATAACCTGTTGGCTTTAAGGTAAATTTCCTTGATTTAATGTAGTAAACATTAGTTTCAATGATGGAAGAACATTGTTTGCAACTATTGCATTTGTATGTACCAACCATTAAAATTTAGACCTATTGATGCCGGTGCAGGAAGCATCACAGAACCCCTAGGCAAATTTGTTGATTCAACACTTAAAAAAACCATAACATCAATGCAACACATTTGCAAAGACTCTTGGGAATTCCTAAAAAATATTAATGAGTGCCACTTCTCTAAAGTAGACTTTTTAGTCACAATTGATGTAACAGAACTATTTCCTAGCATTCCGCATGATATCGGTATACAATGGTTTAATGAAATTTTAACTAAATTTTCAAATTTTAGTAACAATACTATTAATTTATTATCAGACTTTATGGACATTATTTTAAACAATAATTTTATTTATTTTAATGGGGAATTTTTCAAGCAAAACAAAGGGGTAGCCATGGGTTCACCATGTGCTTCAGCATATGCAAATATTGTTCTTTGTCATTGGGAAAACGAGTTTGTATTTGTACCACAATGGAAAAACAATATTTTACACTACCAGAGGTACCTGGACGATATATGTATTTTATGGGAAGGCAGTAAAAGAAGCCTGGAAGCTTTTTTGGTTTACATAAATGAGACTACTAACTTTTTGAAATTCACATCTAATGTTAGTGAGAATCAGATGAATTACTTGGATGTGTTATTGTTTAAGAATATGGAATTTCAAACATTTGAGTCTTCAATTTACAGAAAACCAACCTTCTCCAATACATATCTTCATTTTAGTAGTGCCCATCCTTTCTCTCAGAAGAAAGGTATTGTGAAAGGCCAATTTATTAGGGCCTCTAGAATGTGTAATACTGATAAGAAGTTCTCTGAGGAAGCTCAAAAGCTGACAAAGTTATTCTTAGAGAGAGGTTATCCTATGACATTAATAGAAGAAATGCACCAAGAAGTTTTACGAAAAAGAACTGATTTATATATTCCATTGTTGGGCACAGGTACAGAGCTAGTTCAGACATCAAACCCAATATCTGATGTTGAAATGAATACCCCTGCTTCCCAAACTAATTTTAGTTATACTTTCAATAACGATACCAGTAAAATAAAGAACATGGTTAGCAAATTTTGGCCTATTTTAATTGCAAACGAAGATATAAAGAAATGGATACCAGAAAGGCCAATTTTTGTAAATGCAAGAAATATCAACTTGAAAAATATGTTTGAGAGACAGCCACCACCACAACTTGTTAATAGAGGTGGTAAGGTTGGTACATACAAATGCAATAGTTGCAAACAATGTTCTTCCATCATTGAAACTAATGTTTACTACATTAAATCAAGGAAATTTACCTTAAAGCCAACAGGTTATTGTAACTGTGGCTCAAAAGGTATTATTTATTTAGGAGTTTGCCAAGAATGTGAGAGTTTCTATGTGGGCAAATCTGAATGAACATTGCGTAAAAGAATTTACGAACATCTGTATGATATTCGAAAGAAGAAAGAGACAAACGCATTTGTCAAACATCTTATTAACTGCCCCAAGATGACACTAAAATTTTTAGTCATTGAACAGGTTCCTCTTAACCCTAGAGGGGGTGATTGGGAAACTTCTATAGAATTTAAAGAATTAAATTGGCAGCTAAAACTAAATGCATCCAAACCCCCGGGACTTAACGAAGCCATTAGCATCACTAGTCTCCTTAAACTAAGAAGGGCAAAGTTATAACCATAATGAATTTTTAGGAACTTTAGTACATAATTATAGTACATTCAATAGATGACTGATACAAATAATATGTTAGCTTATTAACATAGTTTGCAGCTAATACGATATATTGTTTTATATGATAAATATTCCACTCACTTTCTAGGTGAATTTCATCTATTTTTTAATGTAGTAGTGTACGTTGTGCCTAATGGTTGTGAGTTATTCTATTGGGTATGATTATTTTTCTTATTGACATCGTCGTAAAAATGTAAACATAGTATGCTCCCACTATTCATAGTATTGAATATATTTATACATTTTTTATATTTTTATATATTTGAACATATTTTTGCATTTTAAAATATTTTAACTAATATTTTAACTAACATTATAACTAATAAATAAAAGTATTTATTTAATTAATGTCCATAAAATTCACATCATTGGAATTCAATTAACATAATTTGTACATACAATTTTTATTTCCTATTTATCCATTTATATAATAATTTAATAAATCATTAATATTTATGAATGGTACAGGTATTACATTATCACAAAAAATGTTGCACATTCAAATAACAAGCAACAACTTAAGTAGTGGTAAACTACCATTAAGAATTCATTAGTAATTTTATAAGTAATATTGACCCTTTACTACTATATATTAATTTTACAAAACGTAGAAAATATTTCTTAAATGGTCTGTTTAGGATACAGAAATCAACATGTAGTTAACGCTGATTTTCTACACTTTATTATTTTATCACACAGATTTTTTACTACTTGGATGAATTTTATATAGGTATGTACTATTTCAAACGGACGATTATTTTATAATATAGATGATATTTAACACAATAATATTTATTTGAAAGTATTGCGCAATTTCTTAGCATGTTGACATCCCTTAGTATTCTTTAGTGTCAGTTTATTTTAAGAAGTAAACACCCATAAACCACAGTAATCATGGGTTATGCTAACACCCAAGGAGCTTCAATAAGTGTTTATTGCAACCTTAAGGTTCCTTACATCTAGTTTTTAATTGGTATACTGTTTGGATTATTGTTGCACAACACCAATGATGGAAAAGAAAAGTTTTGTTTTAAGCGTATTTTACTGTGCTTTTTGTTAGAACACGCTTATTGTAAGTACCGTAAATGCGATGTTGCTTTAAACATTTTAAACAAAAGGCAAAGCTTTGCATTCTGAATTGGTATAATCTGTTTTATGTTTTTTAATTGAATAATTGGCTTAAAAGTTTGTATTTAAGCACACAAAGTATTCTAGGTGGTTCATCTTGACAAAGCCCGTCATGGTAACGGGTGAAAGCGCTTGATTCACTTTGGTCTTCAGTTGGATTTATCTGTGTCTTTGATTTTATCAGCTGTTCATGCACTTTTAAACTATTTGGTAACACAATAAAAGAACGTTTGTTTTTTCAAACTGAGGAGTATTTTGTTCCAGTTAACGAAGAGTTTATTGGGCTTCAGTGCTTGTGCATACATTTTCCTTGCTTTGTGGGACTTAGTTCGTTTTTTCAGCGTTTGGTGTTTGTCATGGCAGAAGGCACTGAGGTTTCCGACTTTCAGGGAACACCGCTTATATTCAGCGATACAGCAGACGATGCTCCAGTTACTAGGTCTGAATTCCGGCAGGTTATACAACTGCTCACGCAACTATCCAATTCTATCAAGGACAGTAATGTCAACTCCGGCGGCAGAATTGCTGCAAACCAGGAGCAGGAATTTGGCGCGAACAGAACTGACAAGTCTTTTATACGTGAACCACCTTCCACTTGCGTTTTAGAACAACAGCCCAGCACTTCACACAGAAAGGATTTGTTATCCCAGCAACAAACGGCTATTCCTACAACGGAGAACATGCAGAAATCCTTTAATTTCGATGTCTGGTCTAACAAACAATTCGCTTTCTCTACAGGTACTGTACACAACAATGCTACAACAAATAACAAAATAGACTCTGACTTTTCACTGTTTACTGACAAATTGTATTCCTTTAAAGCAGCAAAACTTGAAGTTGACTACTTGCAGGAATGCATTAAAGTAAAAAGGGTACCTAGAGGCCTTCGGATTAACAAGTTTCCGAATAATGCTATTGTAGGCTCAGACCTCCACAAAGAGATTTCAGAGTTATTTGACTGTACGGGACTTGAAATGCTACACTTAATGGTAAAAGACTATGAAAAGAAAGCGGACATTTTGTTACAAGAATTAAATATGATCAATGACTCTATCAATACTGATATTTCTTTTTCTAGAATTAAGAAAGATTACAGTAATGTCTTCTGTGAGGTTGACCAGTATTGTCTTAGAATTATAGAAAGAAAAGTTAAAAAATTGGAGAGAGATTTAAATGATTATAAGACTGGGATAGCTCAATGTTATACAACTAAGCAGAATTGGTCTACTAGATATATGACCAAAAATGGGGGCCCCCATCTTTCCAAAATCAGAATGATGGCACGCCATCGGCTGAAACTTTAAGACGTAGTGAACGATTAGCTCAGAAACATATCAGTAATAACAATATGAATAACAACACCCCCAAAAATGATGACAATCAGGGTTTTCAATTTTCCCAATGCAGGCAAGGTAACAGAACACAGTTCCAGAACCAGCAAGCGTGGGGGAAGCAGCGCAGATGAAGTTGTTGTATCCAAATGAGAGCATTGTATCACAAGCACATTCTTCTCCATGTGTAATTGAAACTAAAAATAATTTCACTATTTTTAATTTTACAGAACACCAAGTGAATGACACACATTTTGATTTATTTACAAAGGGCTTCCACTTTGTCCCATCTAAATGTATAGACACTACAAGAACTATTTTAGAACTTAAATTGTTTACAAGACAGTTAAATTTGGATATTTTTTTCAAAGGTAAAAATTTTCCAAAAGAACTAGTTAGTAGATCAAGTACTTTCAACCCACCCCTACACCCCGTTATAAAAATGTTTGAAGATCTAGTTGAAACTGAAATAAGGAGTTTACCCAAAAGGAGTGTTTCAAAACACAACTTATCACAAAACTGCTTTACACTCATTAAACAATTAAGGGATGAGCAGATACGGGTAATGAAACCGGACAAAGGGGGTGGTGTTGTTTTAATGTATAAAAATGAATATGAAGGAGTTATTCACAATATGCTCCAAGACACGGAACAGTACAGCACCCTTTCATTAAATGAGGTGAATATTGCATATGCTAGGATTAAACATATCCTATATGACATGTTACTACAAGGTGTCATCAATGAAAAACTTTATAACTATTTAATAGTTAACAAACCTCTTACACCAGTAATTTTTGGGATACCCAAGGTACATAAGGGGTTAGAACCATTAAAATTTAGACCTATTGTTGCCGGTGCAGGAAGCATCACAGAACCCCTAGGCAAATTTGTTGATTCAACACTTAAAAAAACCATAACATCAATGCAACACATTTGCAAAGACTCTTGGGAATTCCTAAAAAATATTAATGAGTGCCACTTCTCTAAAGTAGACTTTTTAGTCACAATTGATGTAACAGAACTATTTCCTAGCATTCCGCATGATATCGGTATACAATGGTTTAATGAAATTTTAACTAAATTTTCAAATTTTAGTAACAATACTATTAATTTATTATCAGACTTTATGGACATTATTTTAAACAATAATTTTATTTATTTTAATGGGGAATTTTTCAAGCAAAACAAAGGAGTAGCCATGGGTTCACCATGTGCTTCAGCATATGCAAATATTGTTCTTTGTCATTGGAAAAATGAGTTTGTATTTGTACCACAATGGAAAAACAATATTTTACACTACCAGAGGTGCCTGGACGATACATGTATTTTATGGGAAGGCAGTAAAAGAAGCCTGTAAGCTTTTTTGGTTTACATAAATGAGACTACTAACTTTTTGAAATTCACATCTAATGTTAGTGAGAATCAGATGAATTACTTGGATGTGTTATTGTTTAAGAATATGGAATTACAAACATTTGAGTCTTCAATTTACAGAAAACCAACCTTCTCCAATACATATCTTCATTTTAGTAGTGCCCATCCTTTCTCTCAGAAGAAAGGTATTGTGAAAGGCCAATTTATTAGGGCCTCTAGAATGTGTAATACTGATAAGAAGTTCTCTGAGGAAGCTCAAAAGCTGACAAAGTTATTCTTAGAGAGAGGTTATCCTATGACATTAATAGAAGAAATGCACCAAGAAGTTTTACGAAAAAGAACTGATTTATATATTCCATTGTTGGGCACAGGTACAGAGCTAGTTCAGACATCAAACCCAATATCTGATGTTGAAATGACTACCCCTGCTTCCCAAACTTATTTTAGTTGTACTTTCAATAACGATACCAGTAAAATAAAGAACATGGTTAGCAAATTTTGGCCTATTTTAATTGCAAACGAAGATATAAAGAAATGGATACCAGAAAGGCCAATTTTTGTAAATGCAAGA
Organism: Protopterus annectens; assembly: GCF_019279795.1. Lineage (NCBI taxonomy): Eukaryota > Metazoa > Chordata > Ceratodontiformes > Protopteridae > Protopterus > Protopterus annectens. Next base: position 1,858,360,214 of record NC_056743.1, on the reverse strand, counting down.
AATATCAACTTGAAAAATATGTTTGAGAGACAGCCACCACCACAACTTGTTAATAGAGGTGGTAAGGTTGGTACATACAAATGCAATAGTTGCAAACAATGTTCTTCCATCATTGAAACTAATGTTTACTACATTAAATCAAGGAAATTTACCTTAAAGCCAACAGGTTATTGTAACTGTGGCTCAAAAGGTATTATTTATTTAGGAGTTTGCCAAGAATGTGAGAGTTTCTATGTGGGCAAATCTGAAAGAACATTGCGTAAAAGAATTTACGAACATCTGTATGATATTCGAAAGCAGAAAGAGACAAACGCATTTGTCAAACATCTTATTAACTGCCCCAAGATGACACTAAAATTTTTAGTCATTGAACAGGTTCCTCTTAACCCTAGAGGGGGTGATTGGGAAACTTCTATAGAATTTAAAGAATTAAATTGGCAGCTAAAACTAAATGCATCCAAACCCCCGGGACTTAACGAAGCCATTAGCATTACTAATCTCCTTAAACTAAGAAGGGCAAAGTTATAACCATAATGAATTTTTAGGAACTTTAGTACATAATTATAGTACATTCAATAGATGACTGATATAAATAATATCTTAGCTTATTAACATAGTTTGCAGCTAATACGATATATTGTTTTATATGATAACAAATATTCCACTCACTTTCTAGGTGAATTTCATCTATTTTTTAATGTAGTAGTGTACGTTGTGGCTAATGGTTGTGAGTTATTCTATTGGGTATGATTATTTTTCTTATTGACATCGTCATAAAAATGTAAACATAGTATGCTCCCACTATTCATAGTATTGAATATATTTATACATTTTTTATATTTTTATATATTTGAACATATTTTTGCATTTTTAAAATATTTTAACTAATATTTTAACTAACATTATAACTAACAAATAAAATTATTCATTTAATTAATGTCCATAAAATTCACATCATTGGAATTCAATTAACATAATTTGTACATACAATTTTTATTTCCTATTTATCCATTTATATAATAATTTAATAAATCATTAATATTTATGAATGGTACAGGTATTACATTATCACAAAAAATGTTGCACATTCAAATAACAAGCAACAACTTAAGTAGTGGTAAACTACCATTAAGAATTCATTAGTAATTTTATAAGTAATATCGACCCTTTACTACTATATATTAATTTTTACAAAAACGTAGAAAATATTTCTTAAATGGTCTGTTTAGGATACAGAAATCAACATGTAGTTAACGCTGATTTTCTACACTTTATTATTTTTATCACACAGATTTTTTACTACTTGGATGAATTTTATATAGGTATGTACTATTTCAAACGGACGATTATTTTATAATATAGATGATATTTAACACAATAATATTTATTTGAAAGTATTGCGCACAATTTCTTAGCATGTTGACATCCCTTAGTATTCTTTAGTGTCAGTTTATTTTTAAGAAGTAAACACCCATAAACCACAGTAATCGCGGGTTATGCTAACACCCAAGGAGCTTCAATAAGTGTTTATTGCAACCTTAAGGTTCCTTACATCTAGTTTTTTTAATTGGTATACTGTTTGGATTATTGTTGCACAACACCAATGATGGAAAAAGAAAAAGTTTTGTTTTAAGCGTATTTTACTGTGCTTTTTGTTAGAACACGCTTATTGTAAGTACCGTAAATGCGATGTTGCTTTAAACATTTTAAACAAAAGGCAAAGCTTTGCATTCTGAATTGGTATAATCTGTTTTTATGTTTTTTTAATTGAATAATTGGCTTAAAAGTTTGTATTTAAGCACACAAAGTATTCTAGGTGGTTCATCTTGACAAAGCCCGTCATGGTAACGGGTGAAAGCGCTTGATTCACTTTGGTCTTCAGTTGGATTTATCTGTGTCTTTGATTTTATCAGCTGTTCGTGCACTTTTAAACTATTTGGTAACACAATAAAAGAACGTTTGTTTTTTCAAACTGAGGAGTATTTTGTTCCAGTTAACGAAGAGTTTATTGGGCTTCAGTGCTTGTGCATACATTTTCCTAACTTCCTGACCATGTCGTTCACACCCCACACTGTTGTTGTTACCATGGTCATGGTTGATCCGTTTGGATTTAGGGTAGATTTCACCGTTTTCATAACTTTTAGTATCTCTAAGAATCTTGGTATGTTTTTTATTAAATAAGATATCACAGCTGGAATCGACGTCTTGAATAATATTGATGTAGTTCGTATAGTTACGTTCAAATAGAAGGTCCTGACTGATGTTTTGATTTAAAATGTCAAGTTCATTGAGTAAACCTTCTATTCTAATGTTATTGTACTTGACCATAATCTCCATCAGTTTTATTCCGGTGTTGTTAAAAAGTTCGTGTAGTTCATCAAGCATGTGTTCATTACCTTCACAGCCGTTAGGATATCTCCAAAGGTGCAACCCTTTGGGAACCATATTGAGTTCTATGTTTTTGTTCAAATAGCTATTTTCTAATTGAACCCGTTTGTATTTGAATAGGATTCCAGCTGTGATATCTTATTCAATAAAAAACATACTAAGATTCTTAGAGATACTAAAAGTTATGAAAATGGTGAAATCTACCCTAAATCCAAACGGATCAACCGTGACCATGGTAACAACAACAGTGTGGGGTGTGAACGACATGGTCAGGAAGTTAATGACATCACTTCCGATAATGAAGGTTTCGAAAATAGCGGCTCTTGCGAACTTGATGGTGGTTATACAGATGAGGGAGTAAGGCGTTCAGAAAGGCTTCTCAATCGAGGACAAACTCATACAGGAGAGGAATACAGGAACATGGGGGCACGACCAAAGAAAGATTTTTTACACACCAAAAATGCGAAAACTGTTTGGAAGGTTCGCAGGTAGACAGCACGTCTTTTACCAATACCACGTACAATGTCAATACATCTTTGGATTTATTAACAAACCATATAGACTTTCATTCATCGGAAGTATTAAGGCAACATAAATCTCAAGGTTTGTGTGTTAACAATGACGAGTTATGTGGTAATGATTCGTCTCTTGTGATAGCACCTGTATTTAATATTAATAATGAAATATACGCCGATAATTTTGTAAACAATGAATTTGTGAAATGTGAAAGGAATTTTGGAACCATCAATACAGTTGATAGTATGAATGAATATACAACATATAGTTCATGTTTACAGGATGATAATTTATTTGATATTCATATGGAAACAGGAACTGTACAAAAAAGTGAATACAATGTTAACATATGTAATGCAAATTGCAGTGACAGTACTGGTAGACATAGTTTCATTGTATGTGACAATGAAATGGAAAGGAATGATGTCACTGAGGATATGTTTATCAAGTGTTCTTGTAATCTTAACGATGGTAACAATGAAGATGAAACATTTGGAAATACCAATAATGTTGAAACATTTATAGAATTTGAAAATGGTTGTGAGGGAGACCAAACCTTATTAAATCTTACCATACATGATTATTTTGATCAAGAAAATATTAATGTGAATAAAATGGGAAACAGGATTGAAAATATAGAATTGAGGAATACAGATAATGCCACTATTGTTGAAGACATTAATAAATCAAATATATCTTCGACATATAGTGAAAATATTATTCCCATAAATTTTTACATTGACTTGAACCCGGATAACTATCTTGATAAGGTGAATCAATGTATTTCAACTAACAATTTTGAACCAGTAAATAGTGAATTCTTAAGTAATCCAATTGTAGTAACTAATAGTTATGGAGATTATAAAATTTTCAATTATTCCCAAAATGAAATGAACAGTCAACATGCTAACCTCTTTTCACGAGGGTTTAACTTTGTACCTTGTCGAAAAGGCAAATTAGTTAATTCAATAATTGATTTAAAATTATTTAGTAGAAAATTAAATTTGAAAACCTTTTTTAACGAAAATACTAATGAAAGTAGGTACAATAAGCGTAATAATAAATTAATTAAACCCAGTGTTTTCAATCCCCCAATGAATGATAAAGTAGCATTATTTGAAAAATTGACTGAAATGGACATTAGGGAATTTCATCAACAATATCGGAAACCCATACACAATCATATGACTAAAGATCAACAAGACACACTTAACTATATATTAGGCCTTAAAGACATTAGGATAATGAGGCCGGATAAAGGTAGTGGTGTGGTAGTAATGGATAAGGGGGACTATATTTCATACATGACTACAATGTTATTGGGTAACTCTTATTCCGAAGTAAGTTTGAATGAAATTAATATTGCCCATCAAAGAATTGACATTTTATTGGAGGATATGTTAATGCAAGGTGAAATTTTGGAAGATGAATATGAATATATGAAAAATGACTATCCTGTCATTAGTGGAATATTTGGCATACCCAAGATACATAAAGGTCTGAATAATCTACAATTCAGGCCAATAGTAGATGGGAAGAGAAGCAAGACTTGCTTCATTAGTCAATACTTAGACCATTACTTCAAAATGGGTATGACCAAATTTCCATACATTACAAAGGATTCTTGGGATTTTTTAAGGAGGATGAATGAATTTAAGATGGAGGATGGTTACATTTTTGTTACAGTGGATGTATGTAACCTATTTACATCCATCCCACATGACATAGGTTTGATCTGGTTAGAAGAACAACTTTTTGAATCAAAAATGTATGACCAAACTAAAATTAATACATTGATTAGCCTTATGGATATTGTGTTACACAACAATTTTCTATTTTATGAAGGAAACTATTAACAAATTGATGGCGTGGCCATGGTGGCAGCTTGTGCCCCCATGCACGCAAATCTAATAATGACTTATTGGGAACACAATTATGTTTTCAAAAGTATATTTCAGAAACATATTAAAACATATTCCAGATACCTGGATGATATTTTTATCGTCTAGGATAACGATGAAAGGGCATTACACACTTTCCTTGAATATATTAATCACAATGTACGATTTCTGAAATTTACACATCATATTGGTTATGACAATATTACTTATTTAGATGTTGAATTAACTTATAATAAGAACAGTGGATGTTTGAAATCCAATATTCATAGAAAATCGACCTTTTCAAACTCCTATCTTCACTATGACAGCTGGCACCCTGATCATCAGAAAAAGGGAGTTGTTAAGGGTCAGATGGTCAGGGCGGCCAGAATGATCAGTGATGAGGGGGAATTTATTAAAGAATTGGAATTCATGGAAAGTATGTTTCTTAATAGGGGATATCCCAAATTCCTGTGTGAAAAAGTTATGCAGGAAGTAAAAAATAAGAGACTTACAGGAACATATCAGGCCATATTATGTCATGGTGTTAACAATGACACAATAAATATAAATAGTGAAGACACCAATCAGATACCCTTGTATATTTCTGTGTATGATGATTCTTTTGAAATCATCAAGAATATTATTAAAAGAAACTGGGGGTTATTGACAAATGATAATACTATGGCACATATGTTTCAAGGACAACTTAGGTTTGTGTACAAAAAAGATATGTCCTTTAAAGAATATTTTGAGAACAAGATGGATTCTCGGAGGCATAAAACTAACAGGTCAGTTTGCAATTTTAAATGTGGAAGATGCACAACTTGTACTCACATTAATAATACAAAAGACAAACTTGTGATTAACTTCCACAATGTCAAAATTGAAGGGCATTTTGATTGCTACACCTCTAATGTTATATATGTTGCACTTTGCCAAAATTGTAAGGCATTCTATATAGGAAAAACTAGCAGAAAATTCAGGAATAGGATAAAAGAGCATCTGCTAGATATCCAACACATGAAAACCACGAATGCTTTAGCTAGACATATACAATTAAATACAAATCATACTTTTAAATTTTGTGTTATTCAACACATAGAATATGATGTACAGGGGAAACATACAAAATATGATTTGGATGTACATGAATTAAGGTGGCAGATATTGCTGAATGCATACAACTGGCCTGGGTTGAATGAATACTGTAGTATTAAACCCATTCTTAGAAATAATTACATTAAGGGTAGACCATGACATGGTACTAAAATATATTAATTAATACTATACATGTATACTGATATGTTAGATATGATGAATGAGCAGTAGAATTAATAGGAACATTCACAAATTTATAAACATATTTAAATATATTACATTTATTAACAATTAATTAATAATCAATATATATTGCAATTTATCACAAGGACAAGAAAGAACTGTGATATTCATATTATTGGTTCACATATTATGTTATAGAATACTTTTATGAATCATTAAAATGGAATTGTGTAGTGTCACCAAAATACATTAATATAGATTTATATTTAATATATGTTTTTTTAATGTATTTGTATTGTATTTTAGTTTATATCTATTTTTATTTTTATTCACATTTATATTTATTTCCACTATTCAATTTTTATTTGAAGTAATATTCATTCAATTCAATTATTGTATAACATTTAGTTAATAGCTCAATTAAATTTTAAGTAATTAATAGGGTGTGACCGGTGTATTTAAGTGGGGGCAGTAACCATAATGTTCATTCTGAAGAAGTTCGTCTTATCGGACGAAACCCGGGTAAATTCGCAATTTGTGTTGAGATTGTGCTTGTGTTCCTTTTAACAATAAATATCCATTATTGCTGTGGAATCTGAATCATCTTTCTTCAGCGTGGAATTATATCCTGAGTGAGTTTGCTGTGGCATTTCCCGGCTGCCTGAACTCCTTGGTCTTTTTATTACAAGATGAGAGGTACAATTGTAGGTTCTGAGAAGAACACTCTTGTCTGTCATCAAAGACTGAAACAATACTAATTTCATGAAGTCTAATCATACCCTGACTTAGGAATGGAATCCATTCCCATCAATATCAAACAAACGTTAAATAAAATAAATAAATAGATGAAAATTATGGTACTAGAAACCCAAAATATGTGCAGAAATTAAACCAGTAGAATTTAGCTCCACAGCTGCTCCCTGTAAAACACTTGACATCATCTACAAAGATCTGAGTAAAGATCTCTTCACTGCTGGTCCTTAATGTAGTCATTCATGGTTTCTTCATTAAAGAGCACAAATCAATAAACCCTAGATAAGTAATGTTAAAATCATTTACCAGCTACTGCTCTCACAGAACCCTTCAGTGTGGCATTGGTTCAGGTATTTCAGATATAGCTTCACTAAATTCATGTAGCCCTCAATGATTTGTGCCGGGACATATTCTTTTTTCCCTTTTACCTCATTAACCTTCCTCTGTACCTTCCTACCTAAATCATCAGTTGCACAGTGAAATCAGTTATAGACCAACTTAACCCTAGCTTGGATCTGGATATCTGGGTAACCCTAAATCACCTTCCATCAGTACTAAAAAAAATACATGCTATTTGCGGGTAGCAAAACTTGCAACACCCATTCCTAATTAACATCATTGATCCCATTGGCCAGAGTGTCTTATAATTTCTTTCAAGTCACATACCATACATACAGTGAATACAGTCATTATACAGCTGAAACTACATTACAGTATAAGTAATTTGTTCTCACTAAAATCAAGAACTGCCTTAACTAACAATGTATTACTGCCATCACAGTAAGTACTGGTTAGAAGTAACTTGGGCATTGTTCACATTCTGGTGGCAGCAGTGGTGTAGGGTGTCGCATCCATCTCTTGCTACAAGAAACTCAAGGTTGCTATTGCATAGAGTTATCAAGTATTTTGCTACTCCTGTAGAGTGCATACTATCCCAAGGCAGGACCCACTTTGAGAATGTAATTTGTAATGGAATATATATGCACTTTGAGTATTCAATTTTTATTTCCTTCCTTTTAGTCACTCTTAATTTAAACAAAAATCCACACTAATTACAAACTGCAGTAAAGAAAATCTGCCAGCTTGTATCCCTAGCTGATACCAGGACACTGCTTTATTTCTCCTTAAAAAAGCTAATTGGCTGCCTGTATCTGCAAAAGCTACCTCTGTTTTATGTACCTTTTCCCTAAACCTTGTTATACAAATAGAGAGCTGTCCACTTTGAAGTGCAGGTTGGGAAACAACTGTTGCTGATACATGCTGGATTGCTGGTGTAAGTCTTGGTCACTTCAATGCCTTCATCTTCTGTAGTTGTTAGAACTAATTTTATTAATACCCAGTGGGTGCAGAAACAAGGCTTACATCTATTAAACTGTGTCCTTGTTACATGGAATATAGCTTGTACAGTTTTGTAGGTCAACTACTGATTGTCTTATCATTCACATCAAGATCTTTTACTTTAACTAGAAATTACTACTTCTATTACTGTCATATACATACCAGGGCACACATACAAGGTTTTGCTGAAATCAAACAACCTTTGCAGATTGCTTTATGAAAAAAATGGACTAATTTGAATTTGGATATAAAGTGGTAAAATGAGTCATGGTCTTTTGTTTACAATGGACCATGAAACAATGTGATCTATTTCCCTTTTTATATATAATTCTATGCATTTTCATTTTATTTTTTCTTTCTTTTCAATGTCTGGCTACATAATTTGGAATGTTTATGGTTATTTAATAAAATGTTGTTATGTTTAATAAAAAAAGAATGAAAGTATAAATCAAAAAATAAAATCAATTACTCTTTTGTGCTATTAGCTTTTCCTTAACTGTTTATGCCAACTTCTAGTGCCCACTGGCAGGGATCACATTTAATAACTGTTTTTGTGTCAATGTGAAAATTAAGCAACCTGTTATACAGTTTTAGCTTTATATTGAATGTTTAGTTAGCATTGAAAATGCATAAATCATACATATTATCTGACCTTCTACAGTTTAGACTTTTGCAATGCTGTTTCTTCTGAAGCCTAACCCCTTCACAGTATCCTATTATGAATCAACACTTAAATCCCAAAGTGGAATGATTAGTTCTTTCTCACTGACCATGTCAGCTTTAGAAGTACAAGTGAGTGAACATGTCTCCATCAAGTACAAGCCATGAAATCCATTCACTGATTCACACTTACAATTTTGTAATTTAACATGCCTTCATACAACATAAACTATGGTATTGGGGGATCTTACCTCATGTACCCTCTTCATATAAGAATGTCTAGTATTAGTTAAATTGGAGTCTTTCCTTTCCCTCTTCCCTTCCATCCTCTGTTCTCTCCTACAATCATGTTTAAAGTAAATAACAGTTTTTAATCAGGGCTTATCCCTATGATGTACTATGGCATGAGGTACATAGTTATCATTAGCTATTATTACTTCTGCAAGCTGTAACACTGTGAATATATGCATTATGTTCTTTTATACTGTGATGTTATGCTTTCTCTGTACTGCTTGTGTTTGTTTGACTTCTGTTCTAGAACTTTTCTTCCCAAGCCACTGCTGAATATGGGTTCCCGCCTGTGGAAATTTCTTTGGCAGTAAGATACATGCATACATGAATATATGTATATATATATATATATATATATATATATATATATATATATATATATATAAGGAAAGAAAGAAAGAAAAAGCACATTGGTAAGTGGATTCTTTGGCTTGCACTGTTGAATCTGACTTAGTAAATAAGAGGTTTTTGATAGCTTGATTGTCAAACCAGAAATGTAAATCAAGTTGGTATTTTCCTTCTATTATTCTTCAATGCATTTCCTTTCTTCTTATTGCAGTTCTTCATCTATTCCTTTGGCCTGTGTTACAGTGGAAGAACTGTCCCTTGTGGCTTGCCATGTTTACATTTTAGTAAGTAAATAACAGTGGATAGGTAGCTGTGATAAATCATTTATTCCTCCCGGGTGGGGGGGGAGGGGTTCATTTTGTGTGCCCTGCAATTACAGCTGCTACTGTGAATCTGAACTCCCTGATAGGTCCATAAACTAGACAGCATTTTTTTATTATTCTGTTTATGTGGCCATTTATTTCACTTCTCTTGGCACCTGTGGCACTGACAGAGGGTGGCAAGCTTCATGAATTGCACCAGCAGGAAGGATTTTTGCATGGTCCACCTGTGCTCTGTGACAGCTGATAAATGCACAAGTGAAGTATGGCTGACAGTATTGCGTTCAGTGCTACGTGAGCTTTTGCATATGCCTATTCACATTTGCAGAGACAGGCACTTGCTGGCAGGCTACAGTGGTCATTGATGCTAGTTTCACTTCCACACTGGCACTTTGACATCAGTTGGTGTAAGTAGCACAGAAGTCCATGTCACCTCCTACCCTCCCCATAGATGGGCAAGCTGTCCTTTTCTGTCTCTAAACTCTTATTCTAGCATCTGGACTCATTACAGGATCCTGGACAAATAGGACCACACTCAGGATTCTATCTCTGTGTCAGCAAAGAAAGCAAGCAAATAAACTGTATTTATCACATCTGCTCTAGCTATTACTGTTTGTAGTATATGTCAGACTAACAAATATATTTAATACAAAACAAAAAGGTTCAAATAAAAGTGAGTGTTAGAGTGCATTGATAAACTCTTTACTTATAATTTTATTAGAACCATGCTGAACAAGTATTCCAAAATGTAAGTAACACATTTTAATATGCTTGTCAATCTCTGGGTGTATTGACCAATGAAACTGTGTTGTTCAGCTTCCTACAAATCACTTTCTGCCACATACTTTATATCCTCCATATGTTTTCCCTTTATGTAGGAAAGGAAAGTTAGAGATATCGGCAGCAGCACTGACTTTATGTAATGTCTATCGAGGGAAGATTTGTGTAGATCAACCACTTTAGATATTAGCTGTGGCATGTAGTATCTTTATATATTAGTTGTGGTATGTAGTATTCTCTGTATAAGAGAACACAGATCACAGACTGAACAATGTGCAGAGGTAGCTGTTCTGCACTGTAGAACTTGGCTGTAGGTATTTGGCCATATTAACTGCTGTCACCAAAATAGGGCATAGGTATCTGTCAGTGCAAAATGGTTAAAGGACCTAACCTACTCTTACAACACCAGGAATTTGTGCTTATGGTGTGAGGTGTCTATGTGCCCCTACTGGCCCATGTGTAGCCCACCATAAAACTCAACAGTGCCAAGCCAATAAGCTACTGGTTAACCAATGTCCCAGCCTGGGTTACCTGGGATAAAGCTGTTGAACAAAACCTTTATACAAAACCAATTAATCTGCCAAAAAATGAACTGATGTTTACTGCACTGAATATAGGTTTACTGACAGGATGCAGCTTGGAAGTAGATGACATGATGGTAAGGAGGAGAGTGGACATCCTCTGCATCCAAGAGACAAGGTGAAGGGCAGTGCAGCAAAACACTTGACTTGGAATAAAGAGTCTGCTACTCCCAGGGAGGACATACTAGAAATGGTGTGGGAATTGTGGTGAGGGACAGGCTTCAGAAAACAGTGAGGGATGTCATAAGAATTAGTCAAAGAGACTCTAGTGTAAGGATAGGGCACTATTCATAATCTCAGCCTATGCCCCACATCAGGGTTGGGATATTGAGGAAAAGACTGCATTCAGATAACAGTTATTAGATCTGCTAGATAAAGTGGGACAAAACTAGTTGGTGATGATAATGGGATACATGAATGCCAATACTGAGACAGACAGAACAGGATATGAGGAGTGTCTGGGCCACATGGGTAGGGCAAAAGGAATAAAGAAGGAGAGGCCATTCTAAGCTTCTGTCTGACAGAGGCTTGAAAGTGGTCAACACTCAACACATGGTTCACCATGAGAGACCGTCCTAAGATCACATGCAAAATTGGCCAATATGCAATGTGGGTAGTTTTTTGCCTAGTAAAGAAATGGTGATGGAGTATGATCAATGATTGCAAAGATATCTGGCATGAAACAGTCAGCTCATAGCATAAACCACTGGTGGCCACAATCAGCTGCAAGCAGTGGTCACTGAAGTTTCTTTGCTCAACAGAGACTAGGCTGCAGAACTAGACATTGGCTGCAGCAAAGGTAGATGAGTTCAAGGAAATTCTCAGGGTTCCAGCACCTCAGAAAGAAGAGGAAATAGGTGGAGTTGAAGGAAAATGGCAACATCTCAAAACAGAATGTGTGAGGACTATGGAACAGATACACCACTGAGCCAGATGTGGAAAAAAAGGTGCATTAGGAAAGTTAGAGGAGTGGTCATCAAAAGAAAAAAAGATTCTAGGAAGATTGACATGGAAAAGATGGACAAAGCTGGGATGGAGTACTGGATGGCTAGCAAAAGGCTAGGAGAGGAGCTGCAATGATAAATAACAAAGCATCAGAGGCACACTACCAGCTTTTGGAAAGTAACTCAGCAGAAGGCAAAAAGACACCCCATCAGGTTCCAAGGCAAAGACAGAAGGATAAAAGTGACAAATATCAGAAACCATCCGTTAGGGATGCCAGCAAAAATCACCAGTCCCGAAGAAAGTAAAAACAGAAGGAAAGAGTACTTCCATCGGCCTCTGAATGAAGAAAACATCACAGAAGCTATCCTGCCTGATGCACAGCTTATGGCAAAAGAGGAAAAGAACCCACCCTAGAAAAGATAAGAACATTACTAAAAAATTGAAGTCCAGTAAAGCAGCAGGATCAGATGAAGTCATGGCAGATATTATCAAGATGTTGAGTGAGTTAGGGCAGAAATGGCTCCTGAGGGTACTCACAGAAGTAGGTAGCGAAAGGCATAGCCCAGATGACTGGAGAATAATCATGTTAGTGCCAGTGCACAAAACCAAAGAGGCCATTCACAAATTGTGAGCAGTACAGGGGGTATCAAACACCTGTTGCATTGCATGGAAGTGCTGGAGAAGGTGACTGATGAATGACTATACAGAGTAGTCGAAAGTAACAAGGGAGATGATCAGTTCAGATTCAGGTCAGGATGAAGCACAACTGATCCATTGTTTGCAATGAGAGAGACGGAAGAGAAGTAAATGGAAATGAGGAAAGAGTTCAACTGTGCATTCCCAGACTTAGAGACAGCATTTGACAAGGTTCCAGGAACTTTAACCTTCTTTTACTAATAGGATAACTTTTTTTTATTCTAGACAAAACTAAGAAGCTAAAATCTGGGAAGAAACTTGGATCAGTAGTCAGCCAGTCTTTAATATAGGATAAAAAGCTCAGTACAGTGGAAATAGCAGTATCTGCAACCATTAATTACAGTCCTGAACCTCAACATCTGGAGGCACCTGGCAAGTGGATCTTGGAATTCTGTTTAGTGACATTCACAGACTGGTATCTGAAGTTAGTGCCCTGCAGGAACTGAATTTCTTCAGTCTTTATATATATCTCCCACATGTAACTCACTCTCTTGATGTGAGGCAGTTCAGAAGGGAATGTTCTCTTGTATTTATTATTGTATTGAGACAAATGTGTGGGAGAGTGTTTTGCTGTACTCCAGAGAAGCTTTCCTTCACATATGGTGCCATCTTTTTCAGTTGTTTTATTTATTTAGTTAGTTATCCTTTGTTGATCAAGCTAGCCCCACTAGCTCAATGGTCTATTTATTGAGGAGACCCATGATACTATCAAGGAAAATTTGTCTAAGGCATTGTGGAATTTCCCCTGCTCTTTTCAGTAGATTCTTCTTCTTCTTTCGGCTTTTCCCGGTTAGAGGTCGCCACAGCGGAACTCCGGTCCACTAATGATTGGCAGTAGATTTTTACGGTGCCGAGGTGCCAGTTCAATGCCCAACCTTCAACGAAGGCATGCCCATTCACACATGTCTTTCAAAGGCCACTCGACCACAAGGAGGACATGCAGACTCCACACAGAAGGCGCTCCAGCCGAGAATTGAATGTGGGAACCTCTTGCTGTGATGCAACAACTCTACCACTGGTAGGTCCCATGGGATATTTTAAATCTATCAGAGCTACCACCAACTCATGCAGATGGGACCTCAGGTTAACATCTGATCTGAAGAGCAGCACAATCAGAAGTGGAGTACCCCCAATGCTACAATACATTTGATAACAATCCAGTTACCTGGAGTGGCAATAGAACCCACAGATTTCTGATCTTCCAGCACCCAAGTCGAGAGTGCTACATCTTGAGCTACTGACTCACATCTAGTAGCACTAACTCAGAAAACTAAGTAAGTAAATAACCAATTAAAAGCATGTACTTGCGCATATGCTCTAAGTTTTGATGAAAGAGATTTTAGAAAAAGAGATTAGGGTGTGTTTGTTTCTGTATAGTGTGCCTTGTTTCTGGTGGGTTTTCTTTATATTTTGTTTAATATGGACATCAAACCATAAGTGATTGTCTATGACTACACCTAGTAGATTGGTATGGTGAACAATTTCAATGATGCTGTTATCATCAGAGAGAATTTTGAAGTAGTTTAAGTTAATAGTACAGTTCTTTGGATGAAAAAGAATCAGGTTACTTTTTTGGGTTGAGGAATAGCTGTCAGTTAGAAGGCCATGATTCAACAGCAGAAAAAGTTTGTTTAGTACTGTAGAAAAGCTAAGGTAGTGTGCAAGAGGTACAGATTATTTTGGAATCATCAACATATTGTAGTAGTCTTTCACTAGAAGATGCAGTATATAGGCCATTAGTAAAAATATTAAAAAGTAAGGGCCTTAGGATGGAATCTTGTGGGACTCCTGTGGGATTTGCTAGAAAGGGAACAATACCATTTTAGCATTTTACAGCTTGTGTTCGATTATGTAAGTAACTGTGGAACCAGTTTATTGTAGGTGGGGTAACTCCGAGGTTAGAAAGCTTGTGAAAATTAAAGAGTGTGACAAGGTATCAAATGCATTTGGGAGGTCATGAAATAGAGCAGATACATATCAACTTGTATCTCTAGCTCTGTTTACATATTCAGTGAAGGGTAAAAGGGCTCTTGTTGTGCTGTGGCTGGGACAAAAGCCATGTTGTGTGTTTGTAATAAGGTTGTTATTCTGTAAGTATTTCATTAGTTTAAGATGAACACATTTTTCCAGTATTTCAGGGATGGGAGAAAGTATGGCTATAGATCGAAGGTTTGTAAGTTCAGTGGAGTTACTTCCTTTGTGAATGGGGAAGATATGGGACTTTTTCCCAGATGTTATGTACTGTGGATTCAGATATGGAGTGATTGATCACGATGCTGATTAGATATGTTATGGAGTCAGATATGGATCGATTGATCACGATGCTGACTGGGTATGCTATGAGGTCAGATATGGATCGATTGATCAGGAAGCTGACTGGGTATGCTATGGATTCAGATATGGATTGATTGATCAGGATACTGACTGCGTATGCTATGGAGTCAGATATGGATCTATTGATCAGGATGCTGACTGGGTATGCTATGGAGTCACATATGGATTGACTGATCAGGATGCTGACTAGGTATGCTATGGAGTCAGATATGGATCTATTGATCAGGATGCTGACTGGGTATGCTATGGAGTCAGATATGGATCAATTGATCAGGATGCTGATTGAGTATGCTATGGAGTCAACTGCTAGTTTTAAGTATGTAGGAGGGTGGATGTCAGTGGAGGTAGAACAGGGTTTAAGTTTATGCAATAATCTATTTATGAGGTTTGTAGGTATTGGCTGAAGAGAGAAAGTAGGATGGTTCTCAGAAGGGGTTTCTGTACAAAGAGGGTAGGGAGTGTCTGAGCCCAGTGAATTGGGAGTATTAAGGAGTAGATAAAGATGAAGAGATGCAGATATTGGTGGTTTATGTGATGATATCAGCAATTTAAGAAGGAGGGGCATTGAGTGAAATCTTGGTTTCCTTTTTAGCTCTTAGGTGGAGTAGAGTTGTGATAGCGGACCAGATTTTTTTTTTTTGGATTGGTTTTAAATTTCTGTTCTAGGTGACAATAGTATTGCTGTTTATCTTTGGTATTTTTTTTTTTTGCTTGATTCCATAGATGCTTGAAAGTAATTAGATCTTGTTCTTTGTTGCTTTCTTTCCACGGAACCCAGGCTGCATCCCTTTCTTCATTAGGTTTTTACATTCCTTAGTTAGCAGGGCATGGGATTGTTTTTGATTCCTTTGGTATAAACTGGAGCTAAGCTATCTAGTAGTTTTAGAAAGCAGTTATTAAAGTAGTGTACTGCTTCATTTAGTGGCAGTACCTTTAGGTGTAACCAGTTTATTTTTTGAAGAAGATATTTAAACCTGTATTTAGATAAGTTAATAAGATTATGGACTGCTTTTAGCGTGTGAATTTTTGGAAGGTGAGAGTTTACTCAAATGGCGAAAGCAAGTATGTGGTCACTAAGGGAGTTTGGATATGTACCAGCATTGGTAATGTCAGAATGGTAATACCAGGATCCAGTCTAAGGCAGATTGTTGAGTTTTGTGTTTCTTGTACCTAGTAGGGCAGGAGATTAGATGAGAAAAAAACATACAGGTCGATGCTGTTAATGAGAACATGTGATATGATTGTTTGCCAGTCTGTGTTGATGTCTGCTAAAATGATATGATATGATAGTTTCATGTTGAAATATTTATGTGCTCCTGGGGAGTATGTCTTCTAGAATAGAGGTTTTATGACATGGAGGGATGTAGAGAACTATTATACAGATTTGGTTTGTATTACTAAGGTTTAGGAAGGATATCAGCAATTCTGCTGAGGAAAAACTGGGGGCATTGTTTACATATGGTGTGATGTTAAGGTTGTCAGGATAGAGTAATGCTATGCATCCCCCTTTTTATGGGTTCTATCAGACCTGAGTATGCTGTAGTTGGGATGTAGAAGTTCAGAGTCAGGTATGTTAGACTTTAGCCAGGTTTCAGTAATGGCTAGTATGTCATTACCATATTGACATATGTGTTTGCACACATAGTGTCCATTGCTAGACCCACCTTTTCAACAAACTGCCTGTCATCAAATAGAAACATGTTATTGGTCAGATGTTTAGTTGTTTATAGTGTGGGGGTGGGGAGTGACTAGTTGGGGTGAATATTGTGGTAGTGATTGGTTTAAAATGATAACTGAATGGGGTTATGACTGGCTCAGAGAAGATAGGGTGGACCTTATGTAAGTATAAGTGTAGGTGTATTGGAGGTGGAATTTGGGGGTAGGGAAGGGAAGCAAAGTGACCTCAGCATAGCGAGGTTGAAATGGTGTGGGCTACACCAGACTGGTATAATAGACTAACAACTGAATACAATCAGAATGAAGGCATGAGTAGAGGCCAGTTAATGAGGGGTAGTAGTTTTGCCTGGGGAAAAGTGCACTATGTGTTAAAGGGATGTTTTAGACAGAAAAGAATTGCAAAATGTGCACTCCAATACTGAGGAGAAAGATGTTGGTGGTCAGACAACTTAAGAAAGTGATTACTAATATATATGATATAGCAGAATAAAAGGACAGCTAATGCCAGAAACAGCAGGAAACAGGAGAACAATATTAAAAGTCACCACATAAATTCAGAAGCACACAAACCTACACACACCACCAGAAGGAATAAACACCAATCCACAGAGTGTACTTTAGCGCTTTTGTTTTTAATAAAAACTTCATGAGAATGAAGTACATCATAGCTAACCCTCCTTTTATACATGAATCAATTACACATAATAATTAACAATATGTTAATTAATCAGTTAATGACATCATAATAATTAAATTACATTACATAAATACAAAACAAAACAAATCAACACATCAACATCCATAATATTCCCTTTTGTCATATAAATACAACTCCAAAAATTATGATATCATGAATATGTAAAATTAATAAAATAGCTATATGTTTACAATTGTAAATAACCTTCAGCTTTTAATCCTAATATAGAGATAATGGATATGTTACTGTTCAAACCTGGTTCTTGTGTTGCATTTGTCCTTAACTGCCACCTAAGTTCCTTAGCCTCTAGGTATTCATTAAGGGGTCCTCCCCTTTCACCTAAAGAAATTTTCTCTATAATGCAAAACTTAAAATGATGTCCTTCATTATTTTTAATATGTAAAGCTAGGACATTTTTAGTATTTTGTTTCTTAATGTCATAATAGTGTTGGTATATTCTACTTCTCAATGCATTGATCGTCTTTCCTATATAGAAACTGGGGCATTGGGAACACTTTGCTAAATAAACAACTGTCTTACTGTTACATGAATATTTTTTCTTATATACATATTTCCCATAGTTTGGAATGTAAATCTCAGTTCCCTCTATAACATGTTGACATTGCATACAAAAACCACATTTTAACATACCTTTCTTTCCGTAATAACCATCATGTGACCTCTCTATCATATTTTTCAAAGTTGTGTCTTTTTTATATACGATGTTGGGCACCTTACCCACTACATCTATGTATTCCTTGTTCATATTAAATATATTCCAATTATGTTGTATAATATATCTAACATCTGTAAATTGCTGTTATATTTAAAAATTCCAGCTTTGTTGAAGGTTTTAAGTTCTGTACCCCCCCCCCACTTGATCGACCAATTTCAATACATTTACCTAAAAATGAAAAAAATGCCCATTGTTCCTCTTACGGATTACTTCCTGTAATGTTTTTTCTACAAAACCTAAGGGGTAGCCTCTATTAACTAGCATATCAGTAAGGATGTTGATTTGGTCTAAAAATTCACAATAATTTGAAATCATCCTAGCTAGTCTTACCTCTTGTCCTTTTAAAAAGGCCTTCTTTTGGTGTAAAAGGTGAAAGCTTTCAAAATGCAGCAGTGTATTTCAGTGTGTAGGTTTTTTATATATGGTCGTCTCAAAACATTTATCCAAATTGTTTTTGCTTATAGTAATGTCTAAATAATCTATTTTATCAGATGAAGTAACATGTGAAAATTCTAAAAAGTCTGTACTTTCATCGATGAATGCCAAAAATTGTTTAAGTGTATCTTCACTGTTATTCCATAGAATGATAATATCATCTAAATAACGACCGTAATAAGTCCAATATTTTGCAAACGGACTCTTAAATATATATTCCTCTTCCCAAAATGCCAAAACAATATTAGCAAAGATAGGAGCACATATGGCCCCCATAGCTACTCCCTTACACTGTTTGAAAACCTGTTCTTCAAAAACTATAACATTGGTTTCCAAAATTAACTCCATCAAACTTCTAATAGTTAAGATACGGTTGTGTGTAAATCTAGTATGTTGGCACAAGAATGAATAAAACCATTCAATGCCAATGTTGTGTGGAATTACTGAAAACAGGTCCTTCACATCTATTGTCACAAAAATCAATGTTTCATAATACATTTTCCTGTTTATTTTTCTCAATAAGTCCCAAGAATCTTTCACAATCCAATTACAATCTGAAAGGGTGTTTTTAAGTTGTGTATCTATAAATTTAGCAACAAAATATGTCTTCGATGCTTTAGCATCAACAATAGGTCTAAGGGGAGGATTTTCTAAATCTTTATGAATTTTTGGAATTCCAAAAATTGTGGGTATTTTTGGGTGTTTCACATCCATAAATGAATACTCCTCTAAGGAAATTTGTCTATTCATATGAAGTTCTTCTAATAATATATCCACTTTTCTATATAGAATGTTCTTCTCATTGAGACTAATTTGACAATAAGTCTCAGAATGTAAAATACCAAATAATTTGTCAATATATGAGTTCTTATTCATAATGACCAACCCACCCCCCCTTGTCTGGTTTCAAAATTCTTAATTCATTATTGTTACACAACTTATCTACTAACTCTCTCTCCTTTGTATTCAAGTTATTTTTTGTTTTATCAAGACCATAAGTGTTGTACTTTTTGTTTTTAAATATCTCCCTAATGTCATACTCACATAGTTTTTCAAAAGTCTGTATTACAGGACAAAGGGGGGGGTTAAATACACTTGGCCTTTTGTTAAAATGTATGTTGTTACTTTCTAGTGGACTGTCTTTGAAACAAAATTGAAAATTCGGTTTTCTTGTATATAACTTTAAGTCAATTAGAATATCATCCAGTGAAGCTCTATTACTTGGGACAAAGGATAAACCTTTGTCAAACACATCTGCAACATCGTTGTTAAGTATAGTATCAGTGTAGTTATAAATTTTAAAATCATTGCTTTTGTTACAAACAATTTGA
Organism: Protopterus annectens; assembly: GCF_019279795.1. Taxonomy (NCBI): domain Eukaryota; kingdom Metazoa; phylum Chordata; order Ceratodontiformes; family Protopteridae; genus Protopterus; species Protopterus annectens. Next base: position 1,858,340,224 of record NC_056743.1, on the reverse strand, counting down.
ACCGAACTGTTTCCAAAGTTAAGATCATAAGGCACATCAATCTCATCAAACACATGCATTAATACATTCTCCCCCTCCCCCTGTGGTTGTAATTGTAATAATTTATACCCCCTCTCTTGTTCCTTAGTCGCACTGACCTCCTCAGAGGGGGGAATTCTAAAGGGTCAGGGGTAATCTGCCCTTCTTCATTGAATTCAATATTATTATTAACACTGTTGTCATAATGGTTTTTAGCCTTAAATTGACCTCTAGGTGGGGGCGGGTATGCTCGATGCTGTGCATACTCTTTTTCATCTTTTTTTAGTTTACCTTTTTTTTATATTTTAATTCAGCAATATACAAATCAATACTTTTAAAAATATTGTCATACTGTGTCCTTTTAAAGTCAAACAGTAAGTATCCTTTTATACTATTGTTGATACTTTTAATTTTATCAAATAGAATTACCATTTTCCTATTGTTCTCCTTGATAAGGCATTCCAAAAATTCACATCCATGCCTGTTAAACATTTGAAAGAGTTCCAAAAAAAGATCAGAGTCCTTATCGATTCCTGTGGGATAACGCCATAGTTGAAGCCCTTTCGGTATTTGTTCCCTCCGTTTACATTCACGCAAGTAGCTGTTCTCCAATTGCAACTTTCGGTAGTTTTCACTGAGTGTTTCAAACAAATTTAGCTGTTTATCCAGTGAACAATTTACTTCGGTGTTGTTTGATGGCGCCAAACGCCATTTGCGTTCCCCTTCAAGCCATTGACTTAGAGATCTGCGTTCGTTGCCGGAAGTGTTGCTCATAGATGTGCTCGGGTTAACTGAAGTCCATTCCTCATCTCTACCCGAAAGAGTAGAGTTCAAAGGTTGGTAACGTTGAGCTGGTGTGATTCCAAATGTACTGGAATCATCCTTGACAGAGTTAGGGCCTGTAGCATGAATATTAGAGCCTTGAAAGTTATTTTTAGTGTGAACACGGTCCTTACAATGGCTCAGCTTTTCGACAAGCTGAACAAGGTTACCGACAGTAATATTGAGGGTATTAAGCGAGGTTGCCAAAGAGTTGACTGTAGGTGGATCCGCTCCATCTACTCCTTCCATATTGCACTAAACCACCACATAAATTCAAAAGCACACAAACCTAGACACACCACCAGAAGGAATAAAAAACAATCCACAAAGTGTACTTTAGCACTTTTGTTTTTAATAAAAACTTCATCAGAATGAAGTACATCATAGCTAACGCTCCTTTTATACATGAATCAATTACACATAATAATTAACAATATGTTAATTAATCAATTAATGACATCATAATAATTAAATTACATTACATAAATACAAAACAAAACAAATCAACACATCAACATCCATAATATTCCCTTTTGTCATATAAATTCATCTCCAAAAATTATTATATCATGAATATGTAAAATTAATAAAATAGCTATATGTTTACAATTGTAAATAACCTTCAGCTTTTAATCTTAATATAGAGCTAATGGATATGTTACTGTTTAAACCTGGTTCTTGTGTTGCATTTGTCCTTAACTGCCACCTAAGTTCCTTAGCCTCTAGGTAGTCATTAAGGGGTCCTCCCCTTTCACCTAAAGAAATTTGCTCTATAATGCAAAACTTAAAATGATGTCCTTCATTATTTTTAATATGGAAAGCTAGGACATTTTTAGTATCTTGTTTCTTAATGTCATAATAGTGTTGGTATATTCTACTTCTCAATGCATTGATCGTCTTTCCTATATAGAAACTGGGGCATTGGGAACACTTTGCTAAATAAACAACTGTCTTACTGTTACATGAATATTTTTTCTTATATACATATTTCCCATAGTTTGGAATGTAAATCTCAGTTCCCTCTATAACATGTTGATGTTACATACAAAAAACACATTTTAACATACCTTTCTTTCCGTAATAACCATCATGTGACCTCTCTATCATATTTTTCATAGTTGTGTCTTTTTTATATACGATGTTGGGCACCTTACCCACTACATCTATGTATTCCTTGTTCATATTAAATATATTTCAATGATGTTGTATAATATATCTAACATCTGTAAATTGCAGGTTATATTTAAAAATTTCAGCTTTGTTGAAGGTTTTAAGTTCTGTACCCCCCCACTTGATCGACCAATTTCAATACCCTTACCTAATAATGAAAAAAAAATGCCCATTGTTCCTCTTATGGATTACTTCCTGTAATGTTTTTTCTACAAAACCTAAGGGGTAGCCTCTCTTAACTAGCATATTAGAAAGGATGTTGATTTGTTCTAAAAATTCACAATAATTTGAAATCATCCTAGCTAGTCTTACCCCTTGTCCTTTTACCAAGGCCTTCTTTTGGTGTAAAGGGTGAAAGCTTTCAAAATGCAGCAGTGTATTTGAGTATGTAGGTTTTCTATATATGGTCATCTCAAAACATTTATCCAAATTGTTTTTGCTAATTGTAATGTCTAAATAATCTATTTTATCAGATGAAGTAACATGTGAAAATTCTAAAAAGTCTGTACTTTCATCGATGAATGCCAAAAATTGTTTAAGTGTATCTTCACTGTTATTCCATAGAATGATAATATCATCTAAATAACGACCGTAATAAGTCCAATATTTTGCAAATGGACTCCTAAATATATATTCCTCTTCCCAAAATGCCAAAACAATATTAGGAAAGATAGGAGCACATATGGCCCCCATAGCTACTCCCTTACAATGTTTGAAAACCTGTTCTTCAAAAACTATAACATTGGTTTCCAAAATTAACTCCATCAAACTTCTAATAGTTAAGATATGGTCGTGGGTAAATCTAGTGTGTTGGCACAAGAATGAATAAAACCATTCAATGCCAATGTTGTGTGGAATTACTGAAAACAGGTCCTTCACATCTATTGTCACAAAAAATCAATGTTTCATAATACATTATCCTGTTTATTTTTCTCAATAAGTCCCAAGAATCTTTCACAATCCAATTACAATCTAAAAGGGTGTTTTTAAGTTGTATATCTATAAATTTAGCAACAAAATATGTCTTTGATGCTTTAGCATCAACAATAGGTCTAAGGGGAGGATTTTCTAAATCTTTATGAATTTTTGGAATTCCAAAAATTGTTGGTATTTTTGGGTGTTTCACATCCATAAATGAATACTCCTCTAAGGAAATTTGTCTATTCATAAGAAGTTCTTCTAATAATATATCCACTTTTCTATATAGAATGTTCTTCTCATTGAGACTAATTTGACAATAAGTCTCAGAATGTAAAATACCAAATAATTTGTCAATATATGAGTTCTTATTCATAATGACCAACCCACCCCCCTTGTCTGGTTTCAAAATTCTTAATTCATTATTGTTACACAACTTATCTACTAACTCTCTTTCCTTTGTATTCAAGTTATTTTTTTGTTTTATCAAGACCATAAGTGTTGTACTTTTTGTTTTTAAATATCTCCCTAATGTCATACTCACATAGTTTTTCAAAAGTCTGTATTACAGGACAAAGGGGTGGGTTAAATACACTTGGCCTTTTGTTAAAATGTATGTTGCTACTTTCTAGTGGACTGTCTTTGAAACAAAATTGAAAATTCAGTTTTCTTGTATATAACTTTAAGTCAATTAGAATATCATCCAGTGAAGCTCTATTACTTGGGACAAAGGATAAACCTTTGTCAAACACATCTGCAACATTGTTGTTAAGTATAGTATCACTGTAGTTATAAATTTTAAAATCATTGCTTTTGTTACAAACAATTTGAACCAAACTGTTTCCAAAGTTAAGATCATAAGGCACATCAATCTCATCAAACACATGCATTAATACAAAAAATACGAATTTTTGCAAATCATCCCTATTCCCTTTCCAAAATATTATTACAATCAATTAAATTAAAATTACTTATTGCTTGATTGGTAGAGTAAAATGATAGGTTACTGATTGTATATAACAGTTAGCAGTTGTGACTTGTATTTAACTCTGAAGAAACCCATGATGCTGGTGGGTGAAAGCGCTCAGTATTTTAAATAAATACAGAATTTTTATATATTATTTCTGCATCAACCGTTTTATTCCAATTGCGGATTAATTTTTTGTTTTTTTACAAGTTTATGCTTTTTTCGTGTTATGGTGGTTTATGTTCGTTAATATATATTTAAGAGTCCGTTTGAAAAATATTGGACTTATTACGGTCGTTATTTAGATGATATTATCATTCTATGGAATAACAGTGAAGATACACTTAATTTTTGGCATTCATCGATGAAAGTAAAGACTTTTTAGAATTTTCACATGTTACTTCATCTGATAAAATAGATTATTTAGATCTTACTATTAGCAAAAACAATTCGGATAAATGTTTTGAGACGATCATATATAGAAAGCCTACACACTCAAATACACTGCTGCATTTTGAAAGCTTTCACCCTTTACACCAAAAGAAGGCCTTGGTAAAATGACAAGGGGTAAGACTAGCTAGGATGATTTCAAATTATTGTGAATTTTTAGACCAAATCAACATCCTTACTGATATGCTAGTTAAGAGAGGCTACCCCTTAGGTTTTGTAGAAAAAACATTACAGGAAGTAATCCATAAGAGGAACAATGGGCATTTTTTTTCATTATTAGGTAAGGGTATTGAAATTGGTCGATCAAGTGGGGGGGGTGGTACAGAACTTAAAACCTTCAACAAAGCTGGAATTTTTAAATATAACCAGCAATTTACAGATATATTATACAACATAATTGGAATATATTTAATATGAACAAGGAATACATAGATGTAGTGGGTAAGGTGCTCAACATCGTATATAAAAAAGACACAACTTTGAAAAATATGATAGAGAGGTCACATGATGGTTATTACGGAAAGAAAGGTATGTTAAAATGTGGTTTTTGTATGCAATTATCAACATGTTATAGAGGGAACTGAGATTTACATTCCAAACTATGGGAAATATGTATATAAGAAAAAATATTCATGTAACAGTAAGACAGTTGTTTATTTAGCAAAGTATTCCCAATGCCCCAGTTTCTATATAGGAAAGACGATCAATGCAATGAAAAGTAGAATATACCAACACTATTATGACATTTAGAAACAAGATACTAAAAATGTCCTAGCTTTACATATTAAAAATAATGAAGGACATGATTTTAAGTTTTGCATTATAGAGCAAATTTCTTTAGGTGAAAGGGGAGGACCACTTAATGACTACCTAGAGGCTAAGGAACTTAGGTGGCAGTTAAGGACAAATGCAACACAAGAACCAGGTTTGAACAGTAACATATCCATTAGCTCTATATTAAGATTAAAAGCTGAAGGTTATTTACAATTGTAAACATATAGCTATTTTATTAATTTTACATATTCATGATATAATAATTTTTGGAGTTGTATTTATATGACAAAAGGGAATATTATGGATGTTGATGTGTTGATTTGTTTTGTTTTGTATTTATGTAATGTAATTTAATTATTATGATGTCATTAATTGATTAATTAACATATTGTTAATTATTATGTGTAATTGATTCATGTATAAAAGGAGAGTTAGCTATGCTGTACTTCATTCTGATGAAGTTTTTATTAAAAACGAAAGCGTTAAAGTACACTCTGTGGATTGGTGTTTATTCCTTCTGGTCTTGTGTCTAGTATTAAAAGTCAATGTAATTGTTAAGTAATTATCTGATATTCATGATACTAGTTAATTAAATATAATTACTCTGAAATGAGTCTAGCTATGATTAAGAGGAGACACAAGACCACTAAGGGGGAATAATCATATGAGAATGTATGATGGGACAGCACAACTAAGTGGGAACAGGAGAGAATGGAGGAGGTAGAAGTAGAGCATGAGCTCAGCTCAGTGATGGACAAGCAGCCTTTTACATATTGCTGTATTGCAGTAAATATATATGAGAAGGCAACAAACATGCAAAAGGTTAACTTATTGCAGAACAAATGTGTCTATTTGGAAAGCAGTGTTATGGCTTCAGACCGAGCTTTGGTATAGCTTGTGCTCTGCTCTGCTGAATTGCACAGGTGTTATAACATAGGGAAAATGGAAGAAATGAGAGGAGTGTAGATGAGGGTAACCACCGTGTCTGTAAACAGTGTACGGCTACAGAGAGAAACTGGGAGAGAGACTGGGTTGAGATTGTTGAGTGAGGAGAAAGTCTGTAGTTGCTGTATTAAAGTAAGAGCTAAAGGAAAAGGGGGGTTAGGATGCACAGAAATTGTTAGCAGAGTGAAGGAAGGGATTGAGATAATTAGGTAGGAAGGGTAAAAACAGTACAAAACATATGCAGTCTTAGCAGGAATGCATATATAGCCACAAGTTTAAATAGTGCAGAGTACTTGATACCATTATCAATAAAACATAAGCATACTGGATACTTAGCATTAAATACAACCTACATTCAAGTTTACATATATGGGTCATAGCACAACTGCATTCTAAAATGTCTGTGAAGCATACAAAATATCAGCAAAGGTAATCAGAGAAGTTGATCCATCTGAGAGGAACTGTCTGACACTTACTGATTTATCAAAAAGATATGCTGCAAGTAACTCAAACACTACACACCTCTTTAACTTAAAGAGGTAGTCTATTTTCCAATAACCAATTGAAAGAGTCCAACTGAGCATTCCTAGACTTAGAAAAAATATATGACAAGATTTCAGGAAAGCTGTTTGGGCAGTCTTGTAATGGTTCAAAGTCCTGCAAGAATTGGTAGGATTAGTGCAGGTGATGTAATGTGATCTATTGACACAAGTATGAACAGTGTTTGGAGTCAGGATGGTCCCAAGTAAGAGTAGGTATTATCAGAGATCAGCTTTAAGCCCACGACTGTTCATAATGTTGATGGACATTAGAAAACAGTTTAGGAGAGACAAAGTAAAGGTACTGTATAAAAATAATGGGGCACTGCAAACTGACACTCAGCAGGAGCTTCAACAAATGATAGGTAACCAGAATCAAAACTGAAGGCACATGTGATGAAACTGAATAGAAAAAACAGTTATCATAGCAGCAAAGACGGGACTTGTTTTTAGTCTCCAGAAGTGCACAGTCACTAGTAACATTTTAATATAAATTCTGAAATGGATTATAGAGGGGTATGTAAAAATATGTCCTAATATTAAAGTTTTATTTTAGGTGTATTTTACAATTATTTTATCCATTGTTAAAGTTCCTTTACTCCTGGATGACTCATTTGTAACAAGTAAAAAATGTCACTGCATGAAAAAACATGGAAGCTGTACTGTTATGAGATGGTTACCTCGAATATAATGGTGATTGTCTATGCTTCCTCAGGATTAGCTTAGTAAAATTTGGTCCACGTATCTTCAAAGTGTATTGCAAATATTTAAATTATACCAAAGACTAGTGCTTCTAAACACTGTACATTATTCTACCATCTAGTGTATCACGCCCTCCACAACAAGCAAGCCTCATAACACAGAAAATTATAATTTTGAGTCTGCTTTGTCTGACAATATTTCTGGACATTTATAGAGGATTATTGTAGTGCACTTTGTCTGGTAGTCTGGATGAGTTATGTTACAGGCAAAGAGGAACCTTTACTCTTCCTGTCACACATGCTGTTCATGTAGGAAGTGTTAATCTCCATGAAACTCTGTAGTTACAAAAATCATTCCCTCTTCTTACTTTCTGCAGGATCCTTTGAGTCAAGCTGATGAACAGTGTCAGAAACTCAGAATTAATTTTATTGGAATCCAGATTTTTTTTTTAATTAGTGAATATTCAGAAGTAACAGAATAGTTAAGCTACTGAATTGACAATGACATGCAGCGCTGCATGTGCATGGTTTTAGTCTGATATGTTGTATATGGAAGGGGAAGGAAGGAATGCTGTTGTTGTTAAAGTAAAAGAAAACAATACCTTTCACACATAACATTGCTACTGATTTACATGTAAGGCATGATTCAGTTTTTTCATTTTTCTTTTTATCTTTACATGTGTCTTCTGGGAAATGACAAGTTTTTCTACTGAATGCAAGCTGTATATTTGTGACAAACCAGGTACTGCCAGCCCAGCTATCTGGAATTTTGTAAATAACTATTTGTCATTTGTGAATATCAACATGATTCATATACAATCCCCGGGATTCATGAAGCTTGCGCCAGGCGCAGGAGTAGTGTCGGCGTTCTAATGCCAAATATGACCACCGAGTGATTCAGCTACGAGCTGTTTCCACGTGCACTACCAACATACGCCAGAGCTGCACAGCTCCCGGTGCATGTATGCTAATTACCCCATGTGCAGCAGTGTAGCATGTAAATGAAGGTATATAGAGATTCATGAAGTGGTGCAGGCATAGTGTAAGCATGCATAAATGTAAACCAAAAAAACGGTTTACATTTTTTCAAAAATAAAATTGGAGCCACGAAAGCGGACCAGACTTACCTATTATTATGTTAATATATGCCAATGGCTAAATATATAGCCAATGGCATAAAAAAACATGCACAACCCATAAAAAATAGCATTTAATGTCATGGCCACACTAATGCAAAGTAAAACCCCAGTGCATCGGTGAGCAAATGGGATCACAAGGAAAATATATTTAGATGTCATAAAACTGCAATGTAACACATTTCATGAATTCCCCATAATAGTCAATGGCAGGCATGCTACACCACAACCATGGCACAAGGGTTGCTAAGCATCTGTGACAGTACTCTGCACAGTAACTAGGAATTACTAGTCAATGCCATGCAAATGAGTCAAGTAATACTGAATCTCAAATGCCCCGCTGGCGTAAGGATGTACCACACGGTGTAGTGGTAAAACACCGAGGAGTGGCCTGGAGGTAAACATGACATCAAGAGAGAAGTGCGCCACCATAGTTATAAGCAGATTGGAGCATTGCTAATCTGGTTGCCTGTTGCTAAGCAAAGCTGCAGGATAGGGGTGTGGAAGTAGCCATAACTTTGCTTAGCCGAGAGCACACAAGGTGACCAAAAGTGCATTCGAACATGGATGAAAACATGCTCGAAACCTGGTAAATGGCTACACACTGCTCGCACCACAACTGAAACAGGAAGGTTATGGGAAGACAATAAGGAAATGCTGCAGCATGGTAATTGGAGTACAAATGAGTAATTAACACCTAGGAACTCACAGTGGGCCATTGATGACAGCTAACAAGGCTGATAGCAGCTACCTGCAGAACAGGAAAGGGGAGGTTCCGTACTTCAAAGAAAAGAGAACTGTCACAGCAGAACAAAGCAAACCTGCAGTAGATCAGCTACATAACACATCTTGCAACACAATCCTGGGTTGGGAATGTATAAAACAAGAAAGCAGGCAGCTGGATGCATGCCTGACAATGGGAGGGGACCTGGATTGAAAAGTGAAGTAAAGGGCAATAGATGAATCACGGCAGCCAAGTGTAATTCAACACCAAAGGCCTCGCAATAGCAGTACCTGCTGTAAAACCCATAAGCAAGATACCCTGCAGCTGGAATTGCACATACACACCCAATGACATCAGCAGTTTCCAAAGCACAATAGTATAAAGTGTGAAAGCACCTCACACACACTTGTGTATTCCCAAACACTCTGCACCATCGGTGTAAACAGACGGGGAACTTTTAAAATGTACATGTTAGGAGCTGCCATAGCTTTGATTCATCAGCATGTGTTGGAAACTGAAGGTGGTGTGGAACATGATGCTGAAAACCACCCTAGGCACCGGAGGAGGAGAAGAGTGCACAGACCAAGGGTAACCTACCAGGGGCTACATGATCTGGAGATAGTAGAGCATTACAGGGTGGACAGGGACACCATACAGCAATTTTTTGAGCTGAGCTGGCCACGCCTCAGAGCTAGGAATAACAGAGGGGAACCCATCCCAGTGGACACAAAGGTATGTGTAAGCTTGAGAATACTAGCCACAGGTACTTTTCAAAGGCCAACTGAGGATATCATAAGGATCTCACAGGCATCAGCATCCAGGGTACTCCACCAGTTCCTGGATGCCATGTTACCACATGCCAATGAGCCCATATACTTCCCCCGAACGCAGGAGGAGTTGGCCAGCAATATGCATCTCTTCCACCGTGTGGCAGACTATCCGGAGGTACTGGGTGCAATAGACTGCATGCACATACACATCAAGTCATCACTGGTGAGCATGGTAGGCAGTACATAAACGGCAAGGGATACCCCTCCATTAACTGCCAGGTCATGTGCAATGCCCAGGGCATTATCATGGATGTGTGGGCTGGCAGCCCTGGAAGCTACCACAACTCCGACATCTGGCATGCCTCACAGCTGTATCAAGTATTTTCCAGGGTGGACATCCAATATGGCCACCTAGTGGGGGATGCCGGTTATGCACTGGAACCGTGGATGATGACTCCCATCAGAAATGCACACACACCCATGCAAGAATGCCATAATGAGGCACACGCACAAACCAGAATCATCATAGAGTGTGTGTTTCGGATGCTGAAATCATGGTTTCATTGCTTGGACATATCTGGTGGAGCCTTGCAGTACTCTCCAGGCATGTGTGCCCACATCTTCATAGTATGTGTCATGCTACATAATATGATCATGCGGAAACAGCTGCAGCAGGGACAGAATGGTGAAGGCCTTCACAGCCCACCACTATTGCCAATGGCACCACAGGCACAGAGGGACTCAGACCACGAACACCCCATGCCAGACCCAGTAGGCAGACGGAGGCATGCCCAGTATGCCCATGCCTTGGCAAAGAAGGAACGTATAGCACACACACTGACAGTGTAGGCCCCTACAGACTGACACCCTTCTTCACCTGCACACACACACAGTAAACATGGATAGCACACACACACAACCACCTGTAAATTGTCATGTATAGGTGGTCTGCTGTGTGCATCCTACATAGGCAGCCCACAACTATTGTACACACAACTGCTATTGGCACAAGGTAAGTCAATACCTGAACAGTAAATTAAGCTATCAGCATGTGTTGATACTGTATGTATAGGTTCTTAGGTACATAGGTAGGTACATGCCTAACTGCCCGAGGCAATTCATAAGCCTAACCAAAATGTGTCTGCTGTCACCACCCCATTGATTAACTAACCATCCCTCTGTGGAGCAGAGACAATTGTGGGATCCCTGGGTTGTATCCACTGTTCCCCACCCACTCTGCAAGGATTCCCTGGTGTGTTATTGAGGGGCTCCGTATAATGTAATCAGGGACGTAGTTCCAAAGCATGGGGAGTACATGTTGCAGCAATCTGTAACCCCAGCATCTTCCATTTATGGTTATGGCAAGGTGTAACTCATTACAGTGTGTGGCTCACTGTGACATGGATTCCCATAGGTGGAGCATATCCATTAAGCCTGACTTGGACATGACGTTAACAGGTATCATACATAAGTACACCAACTGACCTACACATTTGTTTTCAGTATTGAGGAACAGCTGTAGTAAACTGTACATACTAAACACCATAAAAGCTGTACATATCCCAGATGCCTCAGTGGTAAAGCCAGTGACTGTGGTGTTCATGGTCGCGGTTTCAAGACCTGCAAGGGCTGTTATGTCATTTTGAGGTCCCGAAGAAGGGATGTTGGATGCAGGTTATGAAAGCATGTTTAAGCACATGTTAGTGGGTTATTGCACCGGTAAGTGCTGGTAAGCGGTGCTTAAACATTACTATATGGATAAGAGCAACACAAGTCTAACCTTTGCTGAACATCATACACATCACAGGCAAAGCTGCCCACAACCTCTGAAATGTGCATTATTCACCCTTGTACTACCAGTGCCTGCTCTGAGAGGTAAAATAACCACTGCCAGGATTAGAACATACAACCATGTACACAATCTTCACAATAACCTACCACTAAGATACTCGAGATGTACCAATGGCAGTTGTGTATTGTGACAGGTTAAAACAGAAAAGGGAGGATTTTGTGGAAATAGGACAAACCGCCATGTACCCAATGAAAGGTGTATGCTATATATATATATATATATATATATATATATATATATATATATATATATATATATATATATATATATATATATAAATCAACATATATATATATATAGAGAGAGAGGGAGAGAGAGCTATATTTCGATATATATGGATATACATATATATGTAGATATATAGATAGGTTAACAACATCTACACAACCATGGAGGTACATATAAATAGGATAACTACCAAATACTGAATGCTTTACATACCAATGCGCGTAATCAGGAGGCTTAAAGACCGAAAGACCACAGTACCAAAACATCAGAACCGCGAGTTCTACAATCCCGATGTCAAGGGACATTTAGTTAGTGCTTCTGGTGCTGCTGTTCTGGTCGGTACTGTGTGTAAGTGTGTTTCTGATTGCTGCAGTGTGTGTAAGTGTGTGTTCTGAGTGTGGTGTGTGTTTCTGTGGGACTGTAATGTGTGGGTGTGGGTTTGCTTTGTGTGTCTGTGCTATCTCGGAGGTAGATTATTAAAGTAGGGGTGGGTTGGGGTAAACAGCCACCCACATGGGGGGTGTATGGGGGCATGCCCACCTGCTCATACATAGTGTAGGATGGTTTGCCTGGATGTGATGGGCAGCAGTGTGCCTGTGTGTGCATGTGTGTGTTCTGTGTTTGTGTTACTTTCGAGAGTTGACTGTCGTGTGTTTGAGTGTTTGGTATTGTGTGGTTTGGGAGTCTGGGACAGGTACTGTGGGTGTCGGAATTGTGTGCATTCGGGAATCCATGGGTATCCTGTATACAGTGGCTGAAGTCTTCAAATATGAGTATAACATGGACCATAGCAATCACACATTCCGCCACGACCGAATGTTATGAACAAAGGATATGGAGAGTATATGCATATACACTATTACAAATATGTGCTATGGACATGAGCCAAAGATAGGGTTACCACCTGTCCCACTTTGTGAGGGACAGTCCCTCAATGTGCGGTGGTATCCTGACCAAATTGAGTAAAAATACTTATGTCCTACAATCTCGAGACATTTGGCATGTCCCATATTTAATGTAATAGTTGCATAAAATAGTCATGTCTGTATCTAAAATACCTACATGTAACAAGAAACAGGATAAGCAAGTAAACCGCTACAAGAATAAGCTTTTATTTAGGCATAAATGTAAAGTTCTATCCTTTGTACTGACCGTGGGTTAGTGTCGGCCTCTAAAATCTGATGTGTGTCCCAAAAATGTCCCACTATGGCCATTTGAAAAGGTGGCAATCCTAGCCAAAGAGGTTCAGTCACCAACACAACTCCAATGAGTGCAAACATTTGTGACAGAAATACACGAGACAGCTTTCATGTAGCAACACTTTATTACATTCCAATGTATTTCAGAAGGGATTGAAGGACCAATATCAACTGCATGCTATACAGGAACCAATTAACAATGCCTTAATGAATCAGCCTGCAATTACCATAGTATTAGTCCACTAAAGGATAGGTGTTCAAATAGGGAAGGACCACTCACATACATATCGAATATGTATAAATGCAGTTCCTACACACCTGCATCTGCTATGTACACCCACCAACATCTCCCCCACACCTGAAACACTGGCTTTTTTGTACCAGAGGACACTTTTGCCCAGGATCTATTCACATTTTGCAGATTGATTAACCTCAAAATATTTTTTCTGGATAAGGGGGCGGAACAACAGATTTTGGATGATTTCAAATATCATGCCTCCTCTTTCGCACCACCCATGCATCCTTCCATAAATCTGTTCTTACGTAGTGTACTTAGGGATTTGCATTTTGTGTCTAATACATGTCCACCTATGTCGAACAATATGTCTGAGTCTGACTTATCTTGTTTGAATGAACTTGTGCAGAACAAGGAACTGGTGATTGTTAATGCTGATAAAGGTGGGGCAGTGGTTGTGATGAATTGGACTGATTATGATATCGAGGCACACAAGCAATTGGATGATGCCAGGTATTGCACCAAAATGCCACTTGACCCCACCTTTATGTTCAAACAACAAATTGATAGTTTCTTATGTTCTGCACTGGACAATGGTATTATAACATCTAAAACTGTTAAACATCTAACTATTGTTGATCCTGTCAGACAGTTTATTTATTTTTTACCTAAGATACATAAAGATTTTTTACATCCACCAGGTAGATCCATTGTGTCTGGTATTGGATCGTTAACTGAGCCCTTATCTGTATTCTTGACCAGACATCTCAAAAATCTGCTTTCTTGGGTTAGATCTAGGATCCAAGATACTACTCAATTTTTAAGTATTATTAATGATATGCAAATTGAGGAAAACTGGTGGCTATGCACATTAGATGTCAGTTCATTATACATCAATATTCCTCATTGGGCGGGTTTGGATGCGATCGAATACTGGCTGTATAAAGCAAATATTTATCAACCTGGCTTTAACACCTTTTTGATTAATCTTACTGAACATGTGCTTACTAAAAATGTGTTTTTCTATGATAAGGAATGTTACCTATGGATTAAGGGAACTGCTATGGGGGCATCTTTTGCCCCCATCTATGCCGATTTATTCATGGCATACATTGAAGAAATCTTGATTTATGATGATACCCATAATTTGTTTTTGCCAGAAACTGACATCTGGCGGAGGTATTTGGATGATTGCTGGATGGTGTGGAGATCTGATATTGAATATCTCAATGAGTTTATGGAATATCTAAATGATAATAAATGGGGAATTCATTTCACGATTACTTATGATCGAGACCGCATCACCTTTCTGGATGTTTTGATTTCCAGAAAAGATGATAATACCTTGAACACAGAGGTATATAGGAAGTTCCCACAATATAACACCCTACTCCATGCCTCCAGCTATCATCCAAAACATATTGCCAGGAACATTCCTAAATCACAATTTATTAGAATCAGGCGCAATTGTTCGGATGAGGATAGTTTCAAACATCATTGCCAGGATTTACATGATAGATTCATCAATAGGGGTTATAGTTCGGGTTATGTCACCATGGCACAGAATCATGCATTGGGTATCACCAGACAGGACTTATTGACATACAAAGATAAACCTTTGTCTTCAAATATATTACGTTTTACTACCACTTTTGGTAGAAATACTAACAGGTTTATAGATATTGTCAAAGACAATTGGAATGTATTGAAGGCGGATGCTGTAATAAACACCTTGATTCCTAATCTTTGCTCATTTACCTTCAGAAAAGGAAAAAACTTAGGGGCTCACTTTAATCACTATAAGCACCATTCTGATTCCATGTTACCTCAGCTTTATCAAACTACTATATTGGGTGATAAACCTACTGGCTGTTTTCCTTGCAGCCATTGTAATAATTGTAAATACATTCTGAAATCTAAAGAATTCACCAGCCGAAATAGTAGTACAGTTTATGACATAAAATTCTTTGCTAATTGTAACACAGATTGGGTTATATACATGGCAAGTTGCAGCTGTCAGTCATTTTATATCGGTCAGACCTCCTGAACATTCAAGTTACGTATGTCAGAGCATATGAGTGACATCAAATGTAAAAGACTAACTAATGCTTTATATAAACACACACTGAAACATCAGACAGCTAAATTTTATTTTATTATTATTCACAAGATTATTGGGGATTGCACTCACAAATCTGCTTGGCACAATAAACTTAATACTAAAGAAAAGAAATGGATTACTAAACTTGGTGCTCTGTTTAATCCAGGGCTTAATGAATATTTATGATGATGCTTTTTGTCAGCCAATCATGTTCATTTTCTCATTTACCTTTTATTATTTAAGGCTTCCTGTATTTATTTCTGTTTTTTATAACACTGAAGAAGGCCATGTTAAATCCAGGCCGAAACCGGTCTGTTTGATGAAGTCTTAATACTATTAAATTCTATTAATCTCTACATTACCTCAAGATGCCCATATTCATCAGATAGACAGGAGAGAACACTGGGAGCTGACCCTTGGACATGCATGAATATAAAACTATGTTCCACTAGATAAGTGAGGAAAGTGAGTACAAGAGCTGTTTTACTCCAAGCAAGTGAGAAAAGTACGTACAAACACTGTTTACTTCTAGATAATGATGAAGATTGAGTGCTATAGTATTTAGTTGCTTATTTAGTGCTTACATGTTCTGAACAAGTGCTGAGCTTGAATAAGCATCAGATAGGGTCTTGGATAACATAAACACACTGCCCCCCCCAACAAATACACAATCATATATCCATGTACACTACAGAGCCCATGTAACCACAACTATGCAGGTACAAGCAGCACTCACGCTGCATGGGACCTGTCCACATCCCAGGTTTTATCATACACATATGGAAAAACAATTTTCTCTCCACATACACATAATGTAAAACATAGCTTCATGTCAGGCTGTGTACACACTGAATGGTGCACACCAACAGTTATCACAACCCACAAAGGGGGAGGACACCACTGATAAAGGCGAGGTACTGCACTACTACCCTGCTGTGTCTGGTCTGAAAGGCCATGAATGTTAATCAACCTATCTGATGTCAGCAGTACAAATGCAGATGACAGTAAGGTTGATTCCACACTGCATATCATAACCTTGCCAGGTCATAGGACATCATCATCCATACTGTGTTCCACCTGCACTCAGTATACTAGATGTACATTTGTATGTCACAGGAGTGTTCTGCAAGTGGACTGCTGGCAGAACCAACACTACAGAAGGTGTCTGAATAATACATGCACATCACACCAGTGCCAGCTACAGTAAAACAGGGCTAATTAATTGTACTCCCCCTCATTGTAGAGTATACCACACAGACTAACAGAAGGCATCTGCCTACTGAAGTATGTGAATGACTATGACCTAGGAGCAATAGCTGACTCAGTGTTGTGGACAACATACAGAAGAGGCTTTGTAGGTGAGGTGTGTGATATATGGCCACAATCTGACAGCTGCATATTGCATTGTCACCACTATGTTAACCCTGTACCCAGGAACTACCACCTAGGCAGCGGTCAACATAATGGACACTGTGTGTGAGGGATGCAGCTGGGCAATTGTCTTTCCTGAGATAGTGATGACACCACACCTGCCAGGTAGTCATAAGTGGAAACCCTAATCATGACAGGGTGGCATCCATGAATATAGAGATCATTGTTCAGCCATAACCATCACTCAAGTGACCCCTATCAGATCACATACTACCTTTAAGGGGTATTGGCCATGTTCAGATGGCCGACACCAGCCTTCCCAATACCCATCTCCAGTATGTAGCATAATGCCTACCCTGAATAAAGCCATGTCCAACCCAATGAAGTTGGACATGTTACACGTACACATCCTGATCTCAAATACATACATCATGGACATCCACCTTCCTAGTACAAGGATCACCACATGCTGGACAGATCCTTGTGCCATAAACTTTACATACACCTGCCATACTATGCATCCCTGTCTCTCAAAGCTACACATTGCCCCTCTTTCAGACATGGTGTGATGACCGCATGGTAAATGTATCATTAACCCTGTGGAGCAGTTATGTGGCACTGCTTCACCTGGCCCCAGAAACCCACCTATTGGCTACAGCTATGTAACCTTACATCCTAGGCTCATACATGGCCCAAGTTGACTTTGACCATACATGCTGTAGTTGATAACCATCCCTGCAAATACCATCAGGCTAGCCAGTGTCCCATGTGTATCACATGTGCAACACAGATGATACATGGCAGGATGATGAACTGCTGTACAGTGCCATGTAGATGTATATGGCAATAGACAAACATGTAAAACCTTCCATGAGCATGTCTGCAGGGTCACAGGTCATGTCCGTTAAGGCAGTGTAAGTCTTTACATGTGACATATACACAGCATCAAGGTTGACTGCATTAATGTGGACACGTCCAGGCAAACAGACATGCCCACATCAAGACAGCATCCACATGGAGTATAAGCAATGTAATCAGGTGACACACGCACATATATAGCGATAATATCCAATCACCATTGAGTGTCACATGTGTGTGACACAAACATGTCAGTGTTGTCAGTGTCATGTAGATTTGCAAAGACAACTATTTAATCATAATAAATGTGATACACATGTATGTTCAGCTGTAGCTCTGTGCATCTCTGAGTTACTGTGACCTGTCTCTTTCATTATGTCTTCGAGGTATGCCACATGCAAGGCTACCAGCCTATACATGCTTGGAGGATGAGGCCCTCCTACCATACCTCCTTGACAATTATGATGTTCTGTTTAGCCATATGCCACGGGATGCACAGCAGTGGGATGCCCTGTGGCAGAAACTTTGCAGGAGGGTTACTGATGTGGGTGGCCACAACCTCACATAACAGCAGGTGCGCAGCAACTGTACAGACCTAATTAGATGGGAGAAACAGGATGTGAATGCAATTGCCAGGAAACAAGGTGCAACAGGTGTTGGGCCACCAACCCAGTCCCCACTCACATGTACCGAGGAGCTACTGGCCAACTTGCGGACACCTGCAGAACAACATCCACAAGCCTTAGCTGACATCATTGAGGTGGGTGTCTCTCAACCATTGAGCCTGGAGTTGCCTGGTAAGTCGCTACTGCACATATAACACCTATATCCCATATAGTCAGGTGTGTCACTGTACAATATGTAATGTAACAGCATATGCAAGGCATGTATACACACATGCCACATACTAGAGTATGCTACTCTGTGCATGCACACATGTGCATACTCCATAGTATAGTCTATTGTACTGGGGTATGTGTTAACATTCACATTGCACCCTGTAGTTATCATACAGGCATGGGTAATGATCATACTGCTGTGTCACTCTTATTTAGGTACCTCTGGTGTTCTGCTAAGACAGCAGCCCGTTGCAGGTGAGACTATTATTATTTATCAGGCATGTTAGTGCAGAGATCTATTCACCATGTGGCCATTTAACACATGTACACATAATGTATGGTCCTGTCACAATATACCGGTCGCATGTACAAGTCATCACAATGGCTACCCATGTGCAATAATTGCATACTATGTGAAACACCAACATGAAACCTCACAAACAGTCATTGCCAGATGCATGGACAGCTGTGCATACAATGGTGGAGGTGTTCACTGTAGGGACATGTACTACACATCAGAACTACACATGTGGGGAATACAAACAGTACTACACAGTGAGCTGGATTATGTCCAGCCCACAGGAGTCACCAGTGTGGATTATACCCCTGCTATGAATGTCACACAATGTGATGTGCTACCTGACATGTACATGACATTTAGTGGGCTGGCAGCAACACTGCCTAACTATCCTGTAAAACATATCCCACATACCAAATATACAACCCTTTGTCTAAATAACCCTGTCATCAGTGGAGCATATGACATTTATGGGTGTATATCATATGGGACAACACAGACATGAGAAATACACACCTATCACAACCATTTGGCCAGCACATGTTCACACATGGCCATGGAGGATGGCCAGAGACATGAGGCAACGCACACAGTAGACATGATGTGTTTGTGTGTGTATCCTGTTGTACACTGGCTCCACATGGTCCAGCTATGGCCTTTGTGTAATGCAGATGTGGAACACTAGACATCCTACAGGCCTGTCCACAGCTTGTGTAGGCATAACATCAATCCACCACATAAGATGTGTTGAACATCCTGAGTGTGTCATGACATGACAACAGTCACCTGTACAGTATCCACATACATACATACACAGACAACCACATCAGGCCACAGATACAGTACATTTCCCTTGCTGCTGTCGGACATCACTGTCATCTGTGCACCTCATGTGTGTGTGTGTGTGTGTGTGGTACACAGATGTCATGTGGGACATGGTGTACTGACAAGTTTGCCATTTGTGGCCATAGTTGCCAGGCAGCAACAATATGGTTGCAGATATGCAGAGGTGTCATCCATATGCCCTTCAGTGACCTGTGTCACACATTCCACACCATGGTTTAGTGTGTATACACCTCAGTGACGTGGGTGACATTCCACAGTATATATGTATTGTGTATGAACACAGTCATGGCTATGAACTTTGTCTGTAACTCACACTGTATAGCAATGGAGACGCCTCATGATTCCCTGCAATGGCCATACACATCAGCTACATGTGCAGTATATCTGTAGGGCGGACAGACAAAACTGCATTGAGACATCATTACTCCACTGTATATGTGACAGGACACCATTGTGTTAAACATGTATGCATGTCATTGCACACATCAGCAAATCACATGTCATACTACGTGTGATTGTCAAGGTCATATGCCACACAGCAGGCAGGTGTACTGTTAACCTGTGCTGGTCTACATGGTGTAACACAGGGATGCTTGCTAACTACTACTATGATTGTGTAATATGCATGGCTTCTCCTATGACACATGCATGCTGTGGTGTGCAACCCAGGGATGTATGATAACTACCACTATTATTATCTGAGCTGCATGCCGTCTGCTGTATCACATGCATGTTGCATGCCTTCTGTCATATCACATGCATGTTGGGTGCCATAGTGTGTGTGTGTCTGTGTGTCTATTGTATAGATTGTAATGTACAGTTTTTGTCTGCCCTCACAGGTGATGTAGGTGCGTTAACCTCCTGCAGTCCTGATGTTATTGTCCCCACAGACTCTAGCTGTGATGATGAATGTATTATTGAGGCACAGGCAGGGTTGTCAGGGGCTGAATCTGTGCCATTGGTTCCCATTCCACCTATATCCCCCTCATCCCCGCATACAGTTCACATGCCAACACATACCCCACCACCAGTGGCCATAGAGGAAGGACAGTTGGGGTGTGGTAGCTTGGAAAAGGAAAGTGTGGATGCTATGGAAGGTGTGCCTTCACACCATGGTGCCAGCCAAATGACTGGAGATGCCCCACACAGGCATGTGGTCAGTGCTGCTCATATGAGGATCTCTGACCGACGTGTCCCTGCAGGACAGAGAGCAGCAGCTGGTGTCACCAAACACATGTTTCAGGCTGTAATGGTGGCACAGGCATGTGCTGAATGGCAGAACAGAGAAGGGCAGAGGCTTCAGAGGGCTGCTATCCATTCTTTAAACAACAACATCCAGGCAATGGCAAATGCTCAACAGCAGATTGCTGAAGTTTTGGATAGATGATTGGGTGACATGGTTGGAATCCTTGACCATGGCATGACAATCTACAAGCGTGAGCTGTCTGTGCTGGAATATCTGGTAGGAGTGAGGCGTCGGGCATGTGGACGTAGGCCAGCTATATCACCTGGTGCAGGTCTACGTGATCAAGCTACCTCACATGCCTGCTCTCATAGTGGCGGTAGAAGCAGCAATGCAGCTGGTGCTGTGCTGTCCACACCAGGACACAACAGGCCACATGCACATGGCCCTGGATGGTCCCAACAGGGACATGGTTCCAGTGGACATGTGTCATCGGACAGTACCCAATCTGCACCTCTGCCTGGTAGTGCCAGTGCAACCCCTGGCAGGCACAGGTCACGTAGCCATGGCCGGACACCGTGAGCTGTAAAACCTGGCCTGTACAGTCTGGAGCTGTCAATAATACCCCTGTGTAGGCCAGACACATGCCAGAACTGTGGGCATGCACACACACACACACACCAGAAACATCTGTAGGGCACCGCAACACACACATGCATAACACCCACACATGGCCGATTAGATCAAAGGCCCTAACCCACACACATGATGTCATCTAATGGTGCAGCCTAGGCCTCTGGTAAACATTATCACCCTGTGCATATGATGATGTCTGTGCCACATCCCTGTCTTCCACGCCATATGTGCAGGGACATGCTATTATGGTCTGATGCACAGGGTGAACAGACTAGGGAGATAAGTGTAGATTACAATTGTTGTGTACTGTTGACAGGCAGCAGACATACCATGTAATACAGGTTTAGAATGCATTGTTTATTGTTAACAGTATGTGTCTTGTGTAACAACAGTAACTGCATGTTGGTTTTGATGTTCTGCCTTCCTCCTTCAGGTTTAATTGCATGTGCCGGTGGATGTCAGTGTTTGCAGTTAGTGTCCCATATGTAAATGTGGACTGCTCACAGGTATGTATGAAAATACCAGCATGCACCTTGTAGCTTCCACATCATGGTTAGAAAGGCTGACATTCCAAACACGTCTACAGATCTATTGATCCAAGAGCATGATAGCTGTGTATTAAGCTACTGTGGCTACAGATGTGACATCCATACTGTGTGACATCACATGTACAGTTACATGGAGCGGGAGTTAGGAGAGTGGTCTAGCCGATGACAAGGGTAGAGGCCAGTGGAAAGCGTGATGCCTCATTGGGAAGCAGTAATACACATTCCCATGACAGGATGCAAACACACAACAAAACCAACACACTCAGGTATTCCCACACGTATTCAGAGATACAGTAACACACCCGCACACTCACGGATTCAACAACAATGTAACACACACACACAGTTGCTAGTGTTGAGATGAGGACCCCTGCCTACGTGGAAATCATCATTACAGTACTGTGCACTTACATGACGTGCCACAGAGAATACACATGTACAGGTAGTCAGTACTAAGATCGAGGTCATCAACAGGGATAGTAGATTGCATCACCAGGAGAGGTCTTTTCAGTTCACTATGGTAACATACATCCTCACTCCATGGACCAGACAGCCATACATACATAGACACACACACACACACACACACACACACACACACACACACACACACACACACACACACACACACACACACTTTGAATACACCTATGTCGCACACATACAGATAGCTCATATGTGTGAGGTACACACCCCTGCCTATGTCCTGACATTGCACTCTGTACAGATACCTACAACACTGTACAGGAGAGTGAGTAACAATTGTGATGTATTCCCCACCATACGTGACATATATGGACACACACGCAAACACACATGCCAGTACTGTGAATCAAACACCTGCTATCTCATGTTCCATATGACAGACTTACAGCAGTATTGCATGCATTACAAAGAGTACTGACACTTCCTTTGGCAACTGTGCTGATATATGCACATGAGAGGTCTTAACTGTTACAGGTGTCAAATGATTTATCTTCGGTGTCACCCTGACCGCTGTCTAGGTTGTATGTGTTCCCCTCCAATTAACAGAACCATAGCTTAGTGGTTACACAGGTTATTGTTGGACTGCTTGTAACACACCTGTGAGCTGCCCTTAGAAAACATCCATCTGCAAAGATGCTCCACCACTTTATGTCCACACATCTGTCCATACCTGAAGTACATCTTACCGTACTTTCACCATATCATCATATACAGTTGGCAATGATGAGGCTGCATTGCGACTGCATGATGTAGTAAGACACACGTCACCTGCAAACATCTGCAACTGCACACGCATGGTATCTGAACGCACACCACTACATGTGTGTAGGTCCTACATTCCTGTCATTTGAGCATGTTCGTAGGCATTGCAATTGGTGGATGTGTAATACATACATGAGACATGGACTGTTGTATGATATGATAGGTGTCGTGGGTGACCACTACAGAGGGAATGTTATCTCTGTCAACATTGATATTACACCTTATGTACTGTTAGCATTCAGCAGCCATGGACCTACCTTCCATGTGCATGTGTGTAATCACTGTAACCACCTGTCTGCACAAAGGACAACAACAGCTATGCTATTTACATATAATGTTGTATGCGTGTGGCATGTATATATCCAGGGCAGGTGCATGTATGTCATATCCAAATATGAGGGTGTTTACTGGTGTACAGCAACAGTCATCTGTTAATGCTGTAAATAAACAAGGGCCCCTGGTATGTGCACAGCTGACATGGTTACAAACATTGGTATCATTGCATTGCATAACACATGATGCAACTGTGTCAGTACATGGGTACTCTGCACAGCTGATGTACAGCTAGGTACAGTCCACTGGTCAAAGGTCACATGGTGTTGTACTAATATGTCCTACCTCATGTATGGATCTGTGTTGGTGGTCTGAAGGCATGGTGGTGTCTGAGGGTTACATCCTAGAATGCAGCTTTTGACACTGACCTGCACCTGACTCATCTGGGATGCCTTTTGTGGGAGTACTGGTCAGTGCATGTGAGTGGCTTTTATGTATGTGGGGACACCACCACCTAGAGTGATCCACACCTGTGGTATGGCCTGCATGTCTGGTTCTGAGGTATATGGTGGTAGTGCTATTGTGCATTACAGTGCCTTCAGCCAGTTGTTCCTCACTGCACAGATGTCAGTATTTCCCATTGTTGGACCTACAGTAAGCAGCTGTGATTACGAATGCTACACATCTAGCACTGGTTAGTATAAGCATGCATTGCAGTTCTTCTGTTGGTGTCAGGGTGTTATTCTGTGTTTAGGACATTCGACTTTGAATGGCACTATATGGGCGAATGTGAACTAGGTATTATCCCCACTCCCTTGAATCATGGATGCATGTGATATGTGACAAAGGCCTGTCTACTTTCAGTCATGTCATCCCAGAATGACAAACACTGGACAACCTCGTACCTACAGCGAGACATTGGCAGTTGCCACTCCAAGCAAGACATCACTGTGAGCAGCAGTATTGTGCTTAATATAGAATGGTACATCTATGGTGACGGACAGCAGCAGACAGTATCAGATATATGTAGTGCAGCGTTCCTGCTAACAATGACAACTACTAACACCGGAGTCCATTACAATGTGTTGTTTACATCTAACTGTAATAGCATGGCCACTGAGGCCTTCTGTGTTTAGAAACAGAGTGCATCCAAAACAGTCCTGTGCTACTAAGTGTGTGAGCATGCGCAGTATAACCTTGTGTAGATGGACACATACTGCATTCTGAACAGCCGTGTGCTACTAAGTGTGTGAGCATGCCCAGTGACACCTTGAGGCAGTTATGTGCCTCTATGTGTATGGGCATGGCCATTGTAACCCTATATGGCGATAGTAGTCATCCATTCCACAGATGGCCATACTCCACATCAGGATGGATTCCTACTTTAAACACACAGGTTCACAGGTATGTACATCTTAATTGCCAGCATCCCTGTTGATGTCCGCATTCCTAGAAGGTCATAATGACAGCCTTGAAAGGTGTAGACTCTGTGGCGCTAATCGTAACTATGTAGTATTGTAACAGTGAATTGTAGATAGGCAGGTGTTCTGATCCCACCGCTGGTGTGTGTGTCTCTGTCTGCCTGGAGACAGAAAACTCCTTTCAGACTGCTCACGTTCCATACAATTCCTATAGGCAATGCTGATTATGTCAATCACCTAGAAATACACCTCTAGGAGTGTTGTGAACCAGTAATCTCGGTAGCATGTTCTGTAACTGTATGATGCTGTAGTGTGATAAGGTAATTAGGTTGCTGTTCTAATCCCAGGCATGCCAGCTGTGTGTATGTGTGTCTCTGCCTGGGGTCAGAATAATGCTTTTAGACTGCTCACACCCCATACAATTCCTATAGGCAACTTTGGCAATGCTGATGATGATACCCACTTAGAAATACACCTCTGGGAGAGCTGTGAACCATTAAACTTGGTAGCACGTTCTGTAACTGTGTAAAGCTGCAGTGTGATAAAGTAGTTAAATCGCTGTTCTAATCCCAGGCATGCCAACTGTGTGTGTGTGTTTGTCTCCATCTGTCTGGGGACAGAATAATGCTTTTAGACTGCTCACGCCCCATACAATTCCTATAGGCAACTTTGGCAATGCTGATGATGTCATCCACCTAGAAATACACCTCTGCGAGTGCTGTGAACCAGTTATCTTGGTAGCGTGTTCTGTAACTGCATAATGCTGTAGTGTGATAAGGTAGTTAGGTCGCTGTTCTATTCCCAAGCATGCCAACTGTGTGTATGTGTCTCCATCTGACAGGGGACAGAATACTGCTTTTAGATTGCTCACGCCCCATACAATTCCTATAGGTAACTTTGGCAATGCTGATGATGTCACCCACCTAGAAATACACCTCTGGGAATGCTGTGAACCAGTAATCTCAGTAGTGCATTCTGTAACTGCATAATGCTGTAGTGTGATAAGATAGTTAGGTCGCTGTTCTAATCCCAGACATGCCAACTGTGTGTGTGTGCGTGTGTGTGTGTGTGTGTGTGCTTGTGTGTGTGTCTCCATCTGTCTGGGGACAGCATAATGCTTTTAGACTGCTCACGCCCCATACAATTCCTATAGGCAACTTTGGCAATGCTGATGATGTCACCCACCTAGAAATACACCTCTGGGAGTGCTGTGAACCAGTAATCTTGGTAGCATGTTCTGTAACTGCGTAATCCTATAGTGTGATAAGGTAGTTAGGTCGCTGTTCTACTCCCAGGCATGCCAACTGTGTATGTGTGTGTGTGTGTGTGTGTGTGTGTGTGTGTGTGTGTGTGTGTGTGTGTGTCTGTCTGAGAACAGGATAATGCTTTTAGACTGCTCACACCCCATACAATTCCTATAGGCAACTTTGGCAATGCTGATGATGTCACCCACCTAGAAATATAGCTCTGGGAGTGCTGTGTATTAATAATCTTGGTAGCGTGTTCTGTAACTGTGTAATGCTGTAGTGTGATAAGGTAGTTAGGTCGCTGTTCTAATCCCAGGCATGGCAACTGTGTGTGTGTGTGTGTGTGTGTGTGTGTGTGTCTCCCCGTCTGTCTGTGGACAGAATAATACTTTTAGACTGCTCACACCCCATACAATTCCTATAGGCAACTTTGGCAATGCTGATGATGTCATCCACCTAGAAATACACCTCTGGGAGTGCTGTGAACCAGTAATATTGGTAGCGTGTTCTGTAACTGCATAATGCTGTAGTGTGATAAGGTAGTTAGGTCGCTGTTCTAATCCCAGGCATTGCAACTGTGTGTGTCTGCCTGCGTGAGACCAGTGCTTTGGAGGGTATGCTCTTTCTGTACATATCACATGTCCACCTTTGTCAATCCTGCTGTTGTCCCTCACCTAGGACTATACCTGTAGAAGTGCTGTGACCCACTATTTGCCGTAGCATGTGCCCTAAATGTGTATTGCTGCAGTGTGATACAGTAGGTAGGGGTTCAAACACAGGTCATGGCAAGTGTTGCGTGCCTGGCTGTCAGGACCTGTGTAGAAGTGGTGAGTGTCTAACCACAGGACATGTCGGGGAGTGGATTTTGTATTTTACCTATATGGTGTCCTTCGCATGACACATTGGCCACCTCACGAGGAGTACAGATGTCGGTCAGTCACGGGACTTTGTTTACAAGCCATACACCTACATCTGGCAAAAGGCCTGGTGAACAAAGTATGCATCCCTTCTAGTAACCGGTATATGTCCTGCACCCATGTGCCATACACAAACACACCTGCCTAGGATATCCCACTATGTTGCTAGTACCATGCACATTGATGACAGTAGGCATGGTGTGAATGCAGTGGGCTGCAGAAGACATGGCACCCTGTACAGTGGTACAATAGGCACATAACTGCGGACATTGTGCCTTCACTATGTTCCCCACTGGATGCCTGCAACATAAGTGGTGCCATAAAATGTGATCCACAGAGGCCATTCAATGCCATACACATTTGCCCTGTATGGACCAATGCCACTGACACCAGGGAATACCTGTATCATACTATCAATGCAGGTGCAGGGTCAACTTGTTCACTGTAATCAGGTTACACCACACCAGGACAGTATTGGCATATCGAGGGAATAACAGTCTGTGTACACAACATGTGCCTGCCACACAAGGTACACCTGTAAATGTCACTGTACAGTATTGTGGGACATGCATATCCCAGGCAATGTCTATGTGAAGGACTATCAAACATATACATGGCATGCATTACAAAGCTATGGCCATACACATTGGTAACCTTGATGTCATGGCAGATCATGCAGTACCCATCTGTGTGGGACATTGTAGACACTACACCCCTGCACTGCACACCATTTCTGGGTTTCGCGATGCCAAGGATTGCCCTTCACCCAGCCTTGTACAACCATCCTGCACAGCCAACCACTACACACCCATGAAGCAATGCATACATGCATGTCAATACTGGCACCTTGTGTCTACATGTGGGTTATGATACTCCCAACCACAGTCAGTCCCAGTATAACCCTCATTGGCATACCAACAGATGTCAAACACTTTCACATGCCCTAGCCCATAGCACCTCCAGATATTCCCTGTGTTGCATGTAGTCCTGTGTATTACTGCAGTGTGCCTAACTAAGTAGTTAGGTTGTGTATTTGTGGCCCTGGCAAAGAGTGACAATGCGTGTCCATTAGAGAGTGTGGTTGTGGTGGCAATGGCATCTGTTCACATGGACAGCCATGTGTGCCGCACCTAATGTATGTCTACTATATCTCTGTTGCAGATGTCACTCACCTACACACATATATGTTCTTACAGCACAGCAACATGTCATCTGTGTGGCACATGTAGTAACATCATGCAGATGTAATAGTAATGACTAGTCAGTCAGGGGTTTGACCCCTGTGCCGTTAGGCATGTGGCAGACGATGCTTAGGGTTAAGTCTGCAAGCCCTTCACTGGTATACTTTGCCTGCCCCACCCACACACTCTCTGGTGGATGTGAAGGTGCACACCTGCTCAGCAGCAGCATGTGTATTGTAAGTGATGGACATGATCAGGTGATGGCCTCTGCACCTATTGCAGTCCTCCTTTAGCTGATTGCATGTGGAATAACTGTGATGGTGTTCCCATAGTCATTCTCATGATAAACACACTACACTATCTATGGAAAACATGTTGGTATTTGGCCATGACAGTCGCTGTGAGTGGCACGTGGATGTGGTGTTCTGACACGGCATCATAGATAATATCTGGATGTACTTCAAACATCATACACAGTGGGAAATAGCCTAAAGACTGGAGGGTGATGTGCCACACATGACTACAGCATGTAAGTGCAGCTATGCTGCATTGAGACTACTGCCTGTTTAACATGTGTGTGGTAATGGCTATTCTGCATGTTTTAATACAGGCATGACAGTACTCTGTTTGGGAGGGACCCCCATCTGTAGGGCCATCTATGAACTGGCCAGTGTGTGAAACCATTTGTTCCCTGTGTTACACACTGAACACACATCTGTGCACAGTAGGAGCATAGTGTGAGGATTGCAGACAGTACATGATGATAGGGATGTGTTACTGCCATCGCATCCCTGACTGGACATATGTCACATGAAACAGTGGTATGACAGACACTGTCTGGGGTTCCCAGTGCCAAGCCAATAATGGGCAAATGTTCATACCTGCGGTCAAACGTCTACTACACATTGTACAGATGGCATGCAGTATATATGCATGTGTTGTGCTCCCTCTGCAATTGTATGTCATCTGTTGTGTTGGGTTGATGGTGATATCTATGCATACTGTTGTAGGTAATCCTGTATGCTGTTGTCTGTCACTAAGCCATATGTGGGTTAAAACTGCAACACCATAGTCTGAATGGGTTGGGAGGTCCTGGCAGAACCTTCTGTCCCACTTCAGCTGACTATGGTGCCGGGCACCAGCACATCTGGGGCCCAGCCTTGGACATCAACCTCTGTTGGCTCTGCACCACCTTTTGATGATACCACCACTGAGGATGGAGCATGCCCCCACTGGGAGTGGGACCAGATAGGTACATGTCTGCTGTCGTGCATTCCCGGACGTGTTGTGTTGGTGGCTCGCTAAGGGGTTCTGAAGCCAGATACACCAGCTCAAGGGCGGAGTGTCACATTTACAGGGTGATGCTGCCCCTCCTGGACAGCCTCCAGCACTGCTTTTTTGCACCTGTTTAGGTGCAGTGGCAGTTGCCCATGGCTGGGGACCTCCGTCCCACTGTTCCCATGGGCTTGTGAATGCCAAACACCCATCCCTGTCCAGGTTGTACCCCCCCCCACATGTGTCATATACCAACCCTGTATGCTGTCTTTTCTGTGATCCTACCTATCCTCCACAGCCATACCTACACTCCTTCCCCTACATCCGACCCTCAACTACAGAAACATAAGGCCAATCAGCTCCTAGGACAACATCTGTCCTTTACATAGCTGCCCATTACACACACGTGCCCACTGAACACATGAAACCCTTGTAATATGCATGCCAACATACTCCTGTTATCCTCACACCTGTCCCTCAGGTGCACGATCCTGGTATGCACATCACTCCTACATGGTCCAGGTACACGTGATGGGGATGACCCCATTGTACACACAACACTGCCAGTCCCTCTACTGTTACCCCATTTACCTTTATCATGATGATTATGTTGCACACAGCACATTGCAAGAGTACTGTTCACACATAATGACTGGACAGGTACTGTTATGTTAATGTACATTACATGCACAGAGTGATGTATATGGCCAATGTACAACTATTTGCGTGTATGAATGACACATGTCTGTCTGAGGGAGTCTTGAGATCACAAAGAGCAACACCACTACATAATACAGGCATCGCTGGTGTTTCCCATTTCATTCGTTTGTAATGCTTTGTTGCCACTTGGTATGTTCCTGATATATCTCTATATATGTATGTACCTATGTGCTGAACATAAACACTCACATATACATCTACATGATGGGATACATTCCTATACTGTTGAATGACTGCGCTGTATTTTTCTGTATATCTGCCATGGCGTATTGGTAATTCACATTAGCTGTGTGCGCAGGGTCCTGGTTCCAACCCTTGCAAAGGACATTTATTTGGTTGCAGGGCAGAACAAGCCCATTGGATATGGAGGGAATAAGGCACATTAAATCAGTTGGGAGCGGGTGTGTATGGGTTTGCATGGTGTTAAGCACTGCTGACCTCTGGTTACAGCTTCTTACACTCGGTTAGCCTCTACATTGCTTTACCAGTGCGATACTCACATACTTGTAGCCAAACACGCTTACAACCACTCGCTCCAGCACTTGCAAATGCACTGACATTGGTGCTTGCATCTGTCACTCACACCCCTGGGTGGGAGCGAGGACCACAATATTACCTTGTGATGCCTATTACATTGGACTACATGACTACAGTATCGGGAATGGCTGACCATTAGGTGACGGCATGGCGTTCGACTGTACGGAATCAGTGGCCTGTCCAGTGAATTAATCATATTATCTGTGTGTTCCTCATACAATCTGCTCCCGTCTGGCTGATATATGGGAACTGACACTCTTCAATACAGACAAGAAGGTTTTGGGAGCCACATCCATCGACCGAGTCATGCTACCGCATACCTATTATAGGTTTGCCACCTTTTCAATTGGCCAAGGTGGGACTTTAGGGTTAACACCTGTCCCCCTTTGCGAGGGACTGTCCCTGTTTAGGCAGTTGTGTCCTGCGAAAATAATCATGACATAGCAAATGTCCTGATTACAGGGCAATATTATATTCTACGTTTATTTAATAGTTGCATAAAACAGTTATTTTATATATGAAACTTTTATATGTTATATGAAGTAGCATAAGCAATTCAAATGTTACTAGAATACGCTTTTATTTGTGTAAATAAGTATAATTCTGTAATATGCATGGCTGTAGGTATGTTTTGTCCTGGAAAGTCTGATATTTCTAAAGACCATGTCCCACTTTGGTCATTTGGAAAGGTGGCAACCCTATAGGACCTGTATGTACAGACGTCAGATTTTGCAGGGCAACACATACCCACAGCCAGTAGAAAGGAGAGTACTTCACTGTTTTGCCTAAATAAAAGGTTATTCTTGTAACATTATAGTTGTTTATACTGTTTCTTATACCATTTAGGTGTTTCAGATACAAAATAATTGTTTTATGCAACTACTACAGACAATAT
Source organism: Protopterus annectens (assembly GCF_019279795.1). Lineage (NCBI taxonomy): Eukaryota > Metazoa > Chordata > Ceratodontiformes > Protopteridae > Protopterus > Protopterus annectens. Next base: position 1,858,308,382 of record NC_056743.1, on the reverse strand, counting down.
AGGAAATCTTTGCCGTAAATCACAGGACATTTGCCATAATTACATTTTATTTTGCAGGACACAACTGCCCAAAGGGGAGTGTCCCTCGCAAAGGTGGACAGGTGGTAACCTCAACCTATTATTCTATCATCTTTCTAAGGTAGTCAGCGGAATATGTGCTTTCTGTCACTAGCATACCTCTCATACAAATGGGGAGGAATGAATACTGAATCAGGGACACTGCATAACAACCTCAGGGACACATTTAGATGATGATGCTATTAACCAGACACATTGACAGTCCCAGAGCATATGTATTCATACACATTGTCTGAGGTACATGCTGTTTATGACCCTTACATGTTGTCATTATTCATTATGTGTATTCCGCCACCTGTCCTCCTAATATCACTAGTTCTAGGAGGGTTTAGTTGAGACTGTGTTAGATTCTGATTTGTAATCACGGACATCCCTGGTAATTGGGGACAGTTCAATGATATGGTCCCTATGTGTTCCCCCAATGGTTTACAGACTTTCCAGTAGATGTGCTCTTAAGGTTTGGGAGGTATGGGGATCTGTTATACCCACATCGGAATATTACTTACATCCACGGGGCAGTCCTAATAGGTCTTTGCCAGTCAACACCTGCACGCCTAGGCCCATAATTGCATACCCATTGTTCCCCTACCTGCCACTCCTCTACAGCTCTCATCCTTACTGTGAGCGCAGGTAGGGTATGAACACACCTCTACACACTGCCCACTCTCCCCCCATGTCAGGACACGTGTCGTACTTTATGTCAACCCATTTGTTACCAGGCTTGCACAACCTACTGTTCCATGTACAACTACATCCCGGTCGTAGCAGTCTTTACTGGTCTTGGCTGGAAGAACATCATTTTTGGTGCCCCACAAGGGACATCGCTGTCCATGTTTAAGGTCTAGACCTTGTAGATCTCTCCCACTGGTAGTTTCCTGCCGGTGGTATGGGAAGGAGTGGTATATTTAATTGCGTGTCTGTATGTTTCACTGGCCTAGCTGGAGGGGGTGGGAGGTAGGCATTTGTTTATTGGACCTCCCACCAAGATAAGCCTGGTCTGAACATACATTACCCATAACTGCTGTAACACAGCCTAGGTATATACATGTGTATATTTAATGTAACATATATAAATCTATTTACATTAATATATACAGATATATCTGCATATGTATGCATACATGTATATTTATATCTTGCTGTATATATATATATATGTGTGTGTGTGTGTGTCTATACACACACACACATATATATATATATATATATATATATATATATATATATATATATGAATATATATACATCTGTGTGTCTGTAGACCAATACATTCCCC
>NC_056743.1:1858142028-1858302028 GCF_019279795.1 Protopterus annectens | reverse complement strand
ACACATCAGATTTTACAGGCCAACACATACCCACGGTCAGTACAAAGGATAGTACTTTAGTTTTATGCCTAAATGTAAGCTTATTGTTGTAGCAGTTTAGTTGCTTATTCTGTTTCTTGTAACATTTAGGTATTTTACATATGGAAATAAGTATTGTATTACATAAAATATGGGACATAATTATGTCCTACAATCGCAGGACATTTAACATTTATAATGGTTTTGGTATGGACACAACTGCCCAGAGGGGGACTGTCCCTCACAATGTGGGACAGGTGGTAACCCTAACCATTGGGCTAGGCTTAGCAATTGGCGGCACGCTAACACAATGCTTTTCTCTTCCACTTGGTATAACTATCTACACTACAATGGAATACGGGCACGGGGTTTTAAATGTAATTTGTTCGAGGGACGGGGACTCAATATTCAGCTACGTGCCTTTGTGTTTACTTTTTATTTTGGTGTTTGCAAAACTGTTTTGTATGCTTTGCATACATTTCAATATCCACGGACACTGACAGGAGTGATTATTGTTAGAGGCAGGCTGTAATAGTCAGCATTTTAGGTTGCGTGTCTGCAGCTGACATGTTCACGCCTCTGTGCAGCGCTTAGACACGCCCCTGCACTCGCGACCGTTTCCTATGCACGTGGATGTTGTGGCAGTGCACCTTTATTAATATGCATGTGGTGCTGCTGCGCCATCTCTACGACACACGGTCAGCGCAAGGCTAACACCGTCCTTGCGCCAAGCTTCATGAATCCCGGGGAATGTTTGTGTTACAAATACATTAGAACTGTATGTCATATAAGATAGCTTGTACAGATGTGTACTAAAGAGGTATTTTTGCAAAGTGCTGTTTAAAAATGTAACCACAGCATGCACTATTGGAATAGAACAGAAACATAACTGCACTACTGTAACTGTTTAAATGTATATCTTAACAACAGAAACTAGAATACAGAAGGTTAACTTCAGAAAAATCTTTGAAATTAAATTACTTTATGGCAGCAAGGAGACACAATGTCTAAAACCATAGGGTTTTGGTATTGTCTTACAAGTTATTTATTGTTTTATAATTTCTGATTTTTGCCAAAGATCTGAGGTCTATGTATTTTCACAGACAGATGCTAAATGCTACCAGCTGCATCAAAGGTTCTTCACATGGGATAGAGTCAGATGACAAGAAATTATGTCACTCTGCAAGCTATCCCAGCAGTAATATTTCAGATATTAATTTAAGAACTCTCTGAGAGAAACTGAGTATTCTGCATTTTGTCTTTGACCTGACAACATCAAGATCCACTCACCACACCTGCCTTGCTGCTCTAATTAAGTAAGTGTACTATGGAATAGTAATTCTCTTAGTTATAGTCAGGAATATAGCAAAGCTTAATTTAGATGCTTTTCTTTCTTTATTTGAGACTGTCCTGCAGTGTTGTTTTAAATATTTCATGTGATTTTGAACTCTGATGTTATTGTACATATATATTTAGTATTGTCTTGTTCTTTTATTATTTATTATTAAATATATTTAAACCTTTCATTGTGGCTGATCTTTGTAATAGATAATTAAGTTCTGGCAGTACTTGTATATTTATTTAGTGACACTGTGAGCCACTCCTAATAGCCTTGCTCTTGGTCAAACTACCATTTGTATTAACATTAGATAACAAGATTGGACATCCTTTGTTAAGAACCTTAAAGAAGCTGATATGGAGTGGCTGCTGGCAGTAAAAGCTACCTTATAATCTGAGCAGAAGAGGGCATAGCTAGCAAACCTGTGCCACCCTTTCCCAGGTGTGTGTGTGTGTGTGTGTGTGTGTGTGTGTGTGTGTGTGTGTGTGTGTGTGTGTGTGTAAATCAAACCTGAAAGAATATGTCTGTGTCAGCTACTTGGGCAGGGACACAAAGCACTGGTTGCACAGAGAGGGTGCTGGAGGTCTTGGCTTGCCCACTTACCTGAGACCTCAAGTCTATAGCTGTTCCAGTGGGGAGTCTTATTGGGGATCTGGAGAAAGAGGGGGAAACCATCCCAGACTGACTGTGGTTTCTGTGTGCTCTTAAGGGAAATTCCACTTGATGCAGAGAGCTGCATCTGGAAATAATGTGTGTAACTTGTCATCCTCTCAATATAAGTCCCCCACTGTTGCCAGTGGTGAGGATTGAGGCTCCTTGATTACTGGGACAGTGATGTGGTGTCACATTTATTGGTTGGCAGTGGCGGGATATCCACATATTGGAATTCAGTGGTGTGAATATTTAATTCCTATAACCTGTAAACAGTGGTCACTGAAGAAGGTGTTTGTACTCTCAATCAGCCACAGCATGAACATTCAGAGTTTCATATCTAAATAATTTTATTTTTTTGTTAGCTTAGTTAGTCAAGGAGAGCAGGCAAGGATCTCAGCAGAGGAGTATGGCAAGCTGACAAAGAGCCAGCTGGCTGAGATGTGCCAAGACAAAGGACTGGTGCATGCCAACCTGACTAAAGCAAACATTATTGCAGACTTGGTCACAGCTGCATCACATACCAGTAAAATGGAGGACAACCAGACTAGCCTTGGGAATGTACAACTCTCAGAAAAGGGATAGTTCATCCTTTCCACAGAGGACTTAAAAATCCATCTGGAGTTAAAGAGACTTGAAATGGGGGGCAAAATATTTGGAAATAGAATCAACAGAGAGACCGCAGTGTTTGGAGGTTGAAGCAGAATCATCAGAGAGACTGTGACATCTGGAAAAGAGGAAAATGAGAGGCAGAGGCAACATGAAAAGGAGATGCTGACTCTTCACCAGGGTCATGGAGGTAATGCGGAATGGAGTAACTGAAACCTAGAAACAACAATTCTCAGTAAATTTCTTCCACAATTTACAGAGGGTGATAATTTTAATAGTTTTATTCATATGTTTGAAAGACTATGTAAACAATATAATGTTGACCAAGGGCTCTGGGTATGGTTTCTGACCCCCTTACTCTATGGTAAAACTGTAACTACTATTCCTAAATTGTCTGTTACTGATTGCTTAAATTACAATACTGTTAAAATTATTTATTAGTGTTTTATGTTTACACCTGAAGCTTACAGAAAAAAAGTTTTCTGAGCATAGATACAAGGCAGACAAAAGTGTGTTTAAATATATTGCTGAGTTAAACACTTATTTTCATAGATGGGTGAGTGGTTGTCAGGTCACCACATTTGAAGGGCTGGCCGATCTTTTGGTGAAGGAACAAGCCCTTAGAACCCTGCCTGAAGACATGAGAATCTGGTTGGCTAATAGGGAATGCATGACTGAAGATGAGTTAGGGACAATGGGAGACCTATACCTAGCAACAGATCATCACTACACAGGGAAGGTATATCCAGTAATGCACATGGGTCTAAGGGAACCCATGGTGGCAAGTCTAAACCACCCCAACAGAGTCAGCCAGTAACAGGGGTAGCCACTAGTTCAGGTACATGGCCAGGATCAATGCTTAAATGTTTTAAGTGCAACCAGTGGGACCATGTGGTATAAAGATGTCCATGTAGGCAAGGAGGGAAACAAAAGGGTAAGAGCCAGTAAGTGGGAATGTCAGAATGCCAACAGTAAGTTGTCTGGAGAGGACAAGGGTACCAAACTACCATAAGAGGTTAGGAAAACAGGCCACTGCTACAAAATACACAGCCTCTGACCTAACCATTGTGAAGCCTGCAATTGTTAAAGAGGAGCACTAGTTGCTTGGGAAGTCTGCACCAGTCAGAGCTTTAGGAGGGACCCCATTCCAAATACTTTGGCTAGGGTTCACCTTGACTGGGAGGGTGGAAAAGGATGCAGGCACATAGGTGTGTTTGAGAATATCACTGCAGATGTCCTGATAGGGAATGAGTTTGATAATGCAGTACCTAATGTGCATGCAGTGACACTCAGTCGGGCTTGGAGACAAGCATGTGGGTCTAGTAGCCGGGGGGACCCAGACAGACCACACACTTGAAGTGAGGACTGATGAGGTGGCTACTTTAGGGAGGGAGCTACCCAGTAGCAGTGAGACTGAAGGTGAGCCACAGCTGCTTATGGGAACTGATGCTCCCTTGAACAGAGTGACTGCAAGGGCAGAGGTGAGTAGTAGTACCCAGGCTGACAGTAAGGCACTGCTGTCAGAGAATAACAGATGTCCTGTGGAATGGGAGCTGGGAAGGATTACAAAGAGAGAGTCAAGAAGGGCTCAGCTGTCAGACCCGACATTACAAGGCCTGAGGGAGGTAACTAGTGAGGCACCTGATTCTCAAGGAAAGGTGGAATCTGTATACATGGACAAATAGTTGCTGTATAGAGAATGGACCCCTGAGGGACGTCTAGAGGGTGAGAGAATACTGCAGTTGGTAGTGCCCAGAGCCTACTGTCTGGGACTTCTAGCCATAGCCCATGATATTCCCTTTACAGGTCATATGGGCATAAAGTGTACAGACAGACATATTATGCAGAACTTTTATTGGCCTGGGATTTCCAGGGATGTAACAGGATACTACAGCACCCATCAACAGTGCCAAAAAGTAAGCAAGGCAGGAGACAAGGTCAAGGCTCCTTTGATGCCTTTACCTGTGACTGAGGAGCCATTTCAGATGGGTAGATTTGGATATTGTGGGGCCTCTGAGTACCCCAAGTTCCACAGGAAATAAGTATATCCTAGTGGTAGTAGATTATTCTACTAGATACCCTGAGGTGGTAGCTCTGTCCTCCATTGAGGCGGAAAATATGGCAAATGCTTTGTTAGAGATTTTCAGCAGAGTAGGTTTCCAAAAGAAATACTGACTGACAGAGGTGCCAATTTAATGTCAGACCTGCTGGCTTGTTTGTGGAAGCACCATGGGGTGAAGCACCTAAAGACCACCCCCTACCATCCTCAGAATAATGGTCTTGCTGAAAAGTTAAACTCTACACTAAATACCATGCTACAGGAATTTGCAGACCAGTTTAAGAGGGAGTGGGACAAATGCTTGTCCTATCTGTTGTTTGCTTACAGAGAAGTGCCCCAGGAATCCATAGGTTTTTCACCCTTTGAGTTGCTGTATGGGCATAGTGTGAGGGGACCTCTAGATTTGATTTGTGATGAGTGGGAAGATGAATCCCACAAGGAGTCCATTGTGGCATATGTCCTAAGCCTCAGGACAAGGCCCAGGGAGCTCATGGGTTTGGCCCTAGGGAATCTGGCAAAAGCCCAACAGCAGAAAAATGCCTGGTATAACTGGAAAACTAGAGCTAGAGAGTATCCTGTGTGGCAGCATGTTATGGTTCTCATTCTTGTCAGACACAACAAGCTGTAGGCAGCTTGGGAGAGACCCTTCAAAGTGGTAAGGAAGAACAGGGATGTTAACTACATGATAGAACTCAAAAAGCCAAATGTCTCAATGAACAGGTAGCGAACCAGATATGCACACAATAAATTTTATTTGTTGAAAGAGGTTAGCGCTTTCGCAATAGCTTCATCAGACCTAACATAACATAAGCCATCTCAATCAAGCATTTAAATACATGCAAAGGCGCCAAAAAGCATCAAGCTCTTTAAAGCTATAGTGCATATTTATAAAATGCATAAGTCAAACATAATAACAAAAAAATATATATGTAATAAATATGAGTGAATGAGATGCATATAATAAAAGTAAGGATAATAAAAACAACACATTAAAACATACCAAAATTTATATATAAAGAATCTAAAAACAGATAAAAATAGTAGTCCAAACTACACATATGAAAGCTATCACACTAGCAAATGGAGACATCTATATGTGTGAAAGGGGGACTCACTATCATTTCTTACTCTTAAGCCTCCTAGACTTTAGTAGGGGGCGTAGAGGGACCTTCCCATTAAGGCCAGGTGTCATGTCGGCCCTGAACTTAATAATCCAATGTATCTCCCTGGTCTCAGTATAGTTCTTAATATCTCCCCTCCTATGTGACCTTAAAATCTGTTCCAAGACCCTGAACTTAAACTGATGTAACATACCCTCCTCCTTAGTGTGTTTTGCCAAAGCATTGTGTGTGTTGCCCTTCCTTGTATGGTACACATGCTCCCTTATCCTATCTCTCAAAATTCGATTGGTCTTACCTACATAGTAGGCTGGACATGAGGTGCATGTAGCGAGATATACAACATCCATCGACATACAATTACCTCTAGTCCGAATATGAAAAGTGCCCTGTCCATACGGATACACAAACAAAGGATCAGTTATCCATTTCTGTGAGGCCCTTCTGAAGGATATCTGTGTCAGATGTGTTTTCGACTATGGCGCCCAGTTTGCAGTCATCTGCAAACTTTGTCAGCCATAACCCTCCTGCGTTTGCTTGTACTTCAGAAAAGTAGATGCCGAGTATGACTATGCATTTCTTGGCATTTAACTTTAGGCCATGGCTCTGGCACCAGTTATCCATTTCTGTGAGGCCCTTCTGAAGGATATCTGTGTCAGATGTGTTTTCGACTATGGCGCCCAGTTTGCAGTCATCTGCAAACTTTGTCAGCCATAACCCTCCTGCGTTTGCTTGTACTTCAGAAAAGTAGATGCCGAACAAGAGTGGACCCAGGACTGAGCCCTGTGGGACACCACTTGTGACAGGCTTTGAGTCTGACATGGCTCCAACAACTCTGACCCTGTGGGTTCTGTCACTTAGCCAGTTTGCAACCCATCTTGTGATGTATGGGTTTACATTCAAGCTGATGAGTTTTTCGATGATACCTGAGTGGGGTATTGTGTTGAAGGCCTTTGCCAGGTCAAGGTAGGCTGTATGGACTGCCTTTCCCTCATCAATGGCCTTGGTGACTGTCTCGAAAAAGTCAACCAAGTTTAAAAGGCATGATCTGCCTTTGACAAAGCCAAACTGGGTTGGATCCAAAGTCTGCAAGTTCCCTATGTCTTTATTTATGAGTTCCATTATGATCCTCTCCATGGCTTTGCAGATAAGGCTTGTCAAGCTAATGGGATGGTAATTTCCAGGGTCGGTGGAGGCACCGCCCTTGTGAAGTGGGACCACAGTCACCGTCGCCACTCCTTGGAGTGTATCCTGAGGTGAGGCTAAGATTAAACAGCTGTCCTAACAACGGGTTTAATTCCTCATTGAGTTCGTGGAGCACACAGCCGGGGACACCATCCGGTCCCATGGATGCTGTGTTTTTTGCTTTGGAGAGAGCAGTTCTCACCTGGACGTTGGAGATGTTTGGGGGCTACAATCCTCTGGTATAGATATCTCTCCTTTTGGGGAGTTTGCACTGAACCTGTCAGCCAGTATGTTGGCAATGTGTGTAGGTTCAGTAATCTTCACATCATTTTGAACTAATTCTGAGCATATCTGGGAGTTTCCTCCTAGGTTTCTAACATAGCTAAAGAAGGCCTTATGATTGTCTTTTGAGTCCTTGGCGATTTTTCTCTCAAAATTTGCCTTGGATGATTTTATGAGAGCTCTTAGTTTTTTACTTATAATGATCAAAGGTGTCTTACCTTTCAAGGATTTTGCTCTGTCTTGTAGTAGCTTCCTCCTTTTGTTGTAGAGCTTGTTTATGGCTGGGGCCCACCAGACTGGATGCTTGCCTTTGGTACAAAGAGTCTTAGTTTTGTTTGGGATTGCCTGATCCATGCAGTCCTGTAGGTGCTGGTAGAAGGCATTTTTAAGTGATTCAGCGGTTTGAGTAATGTTTACCACTGGCTCAGGGGCCTTAAAGGAGACCACACAAGTTTTTAGAAGTGTGAAGTCGGCTTTTGAGAAGTTTTTTACTGTGGTCTTTTTTATTTCAGGTGGGGGCGGGATGAGGACCTCCAGCGAGATTAGTTTATGATCTGATCTCACCAGTGAGGGGTATACTTCCGGTGTTGAACATTGTGATCCCATGTTCGTGATGATGAGATCAAGTATGTTTTCTCCTCTTGTGGGGATGGTGACTAGTTGTTCCATGGCATATGAGTTTATGAACTCCAGGAACCTTTGGGCTAGAGTGTTTGGGCTTGAGTAGTGTTCCCAGTCTATATTAGGGTAGTTGAAGTCACCTAGTATGATGGTGTTTGGAGATACATTTATCCCCTCCAATGTTTTCAGGAAGGCCATGTGAGGTTCCTGAGTTTGAGAGGGTGGCCTGTAACATGCTGCAAATTGCAGAGCAGTCTTGCCTATGGTTAATTGCACCTGGATGGTCTCAGATGCATCGTGCGTTGCCACCAACCTTGAGGTGTGGGTGTCCTTTATGAATATGGACACCCCCCCTCCTTTCTTGGTGTTGTCCGGATTTTGGGGCCGGAACGCATGCTATGAGGTGAAACCTGATACAGGAGGTTAACTTCAGAAAAGTAGCTGAAATTAAATTACATTATGGCAGCAAGGAGACACAATGTCTCAAACTAGAGGCTTTCTGTATTGTCTTGCAAGTGTTTTATTGTTTTATGACTTCCACCATTTGCCAAAGATCTGAGGTCTATGTAGTTTTACTGGTAGATGCTAAATGCTACCAGCTGCATCAAAGGTTGTTTTTCACATGGGGCAGAGTCAGATGACAAGATTTTTTGTCATTCTGCAAGCTATCCCAGCAGTAGCATTTGAGATATTAATTTAAGAACTCTTTGAGATAAACTGTGCTTTCTGCATTTTGTCTTTGACCTGACAACATCAAGATCCACTCAACAAATCTGCCTTGCTGCTCTAATTAAGTAAATGTGCTAGGGTATAGTAATTCTCTTAGATATAACCAGGAATCTAGCAAAGCTTAATTTAATTTTTATTTATTTATTTATTTATTTGAGACTGTCCTGTAATGTTATTTTAAATAATAATCATAGATTTTGAACTCTGATGTTACTGTACATACACTATACATTTGACATTGTCTTGTTCTTTTATTTATTATTAAATATATTTAACCCTTTCACTGTGGCTGATCTTTGTAAGAGATATTTAAGTTCTGGGAGTACGTGCATATTTATTTAGTGACACTGTGGGCCACTCATAATAACCTTGCTCTTGGTCAAACTGCCATTTGTATTAATAACAACATTACACAGTAAGATTGCAAACCCTTTGTTAATGGCCTTAAAGTAGCTGATAAGGAGTAGTTGGTGGCAGTACAAACTACCTTATGGTATGTACAGAAGGGGGCATAGCTAGTAAACCTGTGCCAGTCTTTTCCAGGTGTGTGTGTGTGTGTGTGTGTGTGTGTGTGTGTGTGTGTGTGTGTGTGTGTGTGTGTGTGTGTGTGCGTGTGTGTGTAAATCAAAACTCAAAGAGTATGTCTGTCAGCTACTTGGCCGGGGGCACAAAGCACTGGTTGCACAGAGAGGGCAGTGGAAGTCTCAGCTTGGTCACTCAGCTGAAATCTGAACTCTATAGCTGTTCCAGTGAGGAGTCTTATTGGGGATCTGGAGAAAGAGGGAGAAACCAGTCCCAGACTGACTGTGGTCTCTGCATGCTGTTAAGGGAAAATGCACTTGATGCAGAGAGCTGCATCTGGAAATACTGTGTGTATAACATGTCATCTTTCCAATGTATATCCTCCACTGCTGCCAGTGGTGAAGAATGAGGCTCCTTGATTACCGGGCCAGTGTGTGTGTGTGTGTGTGTGTGTGGGGGGGGGGGGGTCACAATATTATCTACATGATTTTTGCTTACTGTTATGGTAATTCATCAATGCCAGCTCAAATATCCAAATTAATTTGTACTTTTTCTTAATGGTAACATGACCTGATGTTGTTATACTAAAGTAAGAGGTGTAGAAATACAAGAGGAGTTCAAATTGCCTTAGTTCTATTACAATGAGGGTGTGGACCCCTTCAATGAGTGCCATTTTTGATGAGCTAAGAGTTGATGAGTTACATGGTAAATTTCCAGCTAAAGTTATAGGTAGTTTCTATGCAAACCTTACTCGTCCTTTTCAACTATCCTGCCTCATTTCTGCTCTAAATGCTATCCCACACCTAAATGTGTCATGTAACATAGAGATATGCAGGTGCATTAGTCTCTCTGTGTACTTTCTGTATCTCTTTTCAGAACCATTTTTCCTCAAAGTGCTGGATATGCCTCATGAATTTACCCTTTAGTTTCCCTTAGTCTCCTCCCTCTAATTATTCTGTAGGTCCTGATTATAGTTTTCTATCAATTCACTTCACAAGACTACACTAATTAAGATTAGTTAACAAGCACAAATAATCAATATTACCCTAAATCTTCACCACTTTCTTTACCTTTCAAAAAACTCTTTCCACCAGCCTAATATTGTCTGTGAATTACAATTTTGAAACAGGGACATAGTTATCCAAGTGGAGTCTGACAAAAAATGTAAATATAAAGAAAGAACCGTGATTCTACTGAAACACTAGATTACCTGTTTGTATAGTTCTTGTGGATAGTAAAGGCAGATTGCTCTTTTGTATATAATGACTCCCAGACCCACTTCATCCTCATTACTCTTTGGTATGTAATGACCCCCAGCACCACTTCCTGTTCATTTCTCATTTGCATGCAATAACTCCCAGATCCATTGCTTCCTCCATCTTACCTGACATGTTTTTTCTTGGAAATATTTTGACACAGTGTTCATCCTAGCAGATGCATAATGTGTCACTTGTTGAAATGGAACCTGAAATGGCATTTCTTTCCTATAAGAGTTTAAGCCTATCAAAAACATCTTACAAATTACACCCCCCCCCCCAAACATTACTGCCATCTTTTAATCTCATGCATAAATAAAATGGTCTTCGTCTTTGGCTGGTGAATATGTCTTATTCAGAAATTAATATTGCATTATTATGCACAAACCACCTCACCGACAGCATTCTGTTAGCCACTTGACATCCCTTAATTATATGACATTTGAAATTGTTACTGTTCTCCTCACTAACATTCCTCCTACTTCTAGATTGTTCTGGGATTTCTAGTGTAGACACACTAACATTCCTCCTACTCCTAGATTGTTCTGAGATTTCTAGTGTAGACACACTAACATTCCTCCAACTCCTAGATTGTTCTGGGATTTCTAGTGTAGACACACTAACATTCCTCCTACTCCTAGATTGTTCTGAGATTTCTAGTGTAGACACACTAACATTTCTCCTACTCCTAGATTGTTCTGAGATTTCTAGTGTAGACACACTAACATTCCTCCTACTCCTAGATTGTTCTGGGATTTCTAGTGTAGACACACTAACATTCCTCCTACTCCTAGATTGTTCTGAGATTTCTAGTGTAGACACACTAACATTCCTCCTACTCCTAGATCGTTCTGAGATTTCTAGTGTAGACACACTAACATTCCTCCTACTCCTAGATTGTTCTGAGATTTCTAGTGTAGACATACTAACATTCCTCCTACTCCTAGATTGTTCTGAGATTTCTAGTGTAGACACACTAACATTCATCCTACTCCTAGATTGTTCTGGGATTTCTAGTGTAGACACACTAACATTCCTCCTACTCCTAGATTGTTCTGAGATTTCTAGTGTAGACACACTAACATTCCTCCTACTCCTAGATTGTTCTAAGATTTCTAGTGTAGACACACTAACATTCCTCCTACTCCTAGATTGTTCTGAGATTTCTAGTGTAGACACACTAACATTCCTCCTACTCCTAGATTGTTCTGAGATTTCTAGTGTAGACACACTCACAGTCCTCCTACTCCTATATTGTTCTGAGATTTCTAGTGTAGGCACACTAACATTCCTCCTACTAGATTGTTCTGAGATTTCTAGTGTAGACACACTAACATTCCTCCTACTCCTAGATTATTCTGAGATTTCTAGCGTAGACACACTAACATTCCTCCTACTCCTAGATTGTTCTGAGATTTCTAGTGTAGACACACTAACATTCCTCCTACTCCTAGATTGTTCTGAGATTTCTAGTGTAGACACACTAACATTCCTCCTACTTCTAGATCGTTCTGAGATTTCTAGTGTAGACACACTAACATTCCTCGTACTCCTAGATTGTTCTGAGATTTCTAGTGTAGACACACTAACATTCCTCCTACTCCTAGATTGTTCTGAGATTTCTAGTGTAGACACACTAACATTCCTCCTACTCCAAGATTATTCTGAGATTTCTTGTGTAGATTGTTACAATGGGATATTTTGTTCTATACATAAGTGGGTGTAGTGCATAGCTGGAAAATTCAAAACACTTAAAAATAACTTTTTTTGAGGGACGTAAGCTCCCATCCTCATATCTGCAACTTAAATCTGAGCCTGGACTACCTCTGTGGAAGAAAAGACCTTTTGGTTGTTTTCTGTTTTATAGCTACATATTCATTAAAATACAAAAACAATTTTTATGCTTCTTAATTATTAAGGAACAACTCTTCATTCTTCCCACCAATTGTCTGCGCTGCATTGCATTCAGTAGCTTGCTATACTCCAGACAGACAAAATCCCCTGGCCTTCCTTTGTGCATAAATATAGTGATTTCCTGACTTAATATGCAAAGTCAGATACTTCAGGATTTTAAAACAGCACTCCTACAAATTACTCAGCTTCAACTTAGAGGAAACAAAGGCCGTGCTGTTCATGCAAAACAAAAGCTACTCTGTTTGATATGCCACATAAACTGAATGAAGAGCACAATTCACTGGTAACTGACTTCCAGTTTATACAGCTAGACCATGTTACTCATTTTAGAACCTAGGACTGCTGCAACCCTCTCTTTCCAGCTTTACATGTCTACATTGGTTAAAGCTCTTCAAAAACATAAAGCATGCTGCAAAATCTTTAAATGAACTATCATATAGCTAAAATATTCTTATCTCTAAGCTACAGTATCCGGCACACATATACACTGGGTGTAACATCAGATATCACTTTATAAAAAACATTGTTAGTCACTGACAAACATGAGACGTGTCACAGCACATGCAGTGTACAAACCAGTGTTAGCCACTACATATGCCTTGTTAAAGCTAACTGGTTTCCTGTTATGCATCATGACCTTTGTCTCAACTAATGTCCACAGAATAATGTACTCACCAGCCCACAAACTTTCTTTACACTTCTCATTAAGATCTTTGATCCCAAATGCACAAAACAGCAGTTTTACTTATACTGCAGCTATCTTGGTCAGACCCCAAGCTAATTTCATCCAATATGTAAAAGCCAGTTCCAACTTTATACTTGATTCTAGTAACCAGCTTTGCAACAATATAAAGTAATTTTATCAAAATTTTGGTTATGGTAGCACAGAAGAAAAACATTAATAGTGGTCTAGGACAATAATAATTATTACAGGAACATTTATCTTCTTTTACTGATAGGATTACTGTTTTTATGCTAAACAAAGTTAAAATGCTAAAATCTAGCAAGAAACTTGGATTATGACTCTGCCTCTCTTTTATATAGGACAAAAAGTTCATCACAGTGGTATTAGCAGTATCTACAATTAATTACAATCCTGGACCTCAACCTCTGGAGTTACCTGACCAGTGGCTCTTGGAATTGTGTTTAGTAACATTTGGAGACTGGCATCTGAAGTTAGAGCCATGCAGGAACTGAGTTTCTTCAGTATTTACATTCATCTCCTACAAGTAACACATACTCTTGATTTGAGGAAGTCCTAGGACCCCCTACTTTTAATATTTTTACTAATGGCTTGGAGTAGAGGGAGGCTAGGAAAGAAAGGAAGAATGAAAAGCACCACAAGAGGCGGGCCGAGGCCTCTGCTTCACCCACCCCCGGCTAAATGGTCTTCTTCCTCCAGGTCTTCTGGTTCTCCTCCTTCTCGGATCCAGTCCCCGTGCTTTTCACCGGGTCCTGAGGAGGAGGAGGAGACCCAATCTCCATCGAGGTCATTGAGGCAGCACTCCCGCCCTGCCTCGGTGGCCTCGTCGAGATCCACAAGAAGTCTCACAGATGCAGATTTGGACCGGATGATGAGAAGATTCCTCCAGGCCCAACTGCAGATGGGAGTGCTCCTGCCTCCCCCCCACCTCTGGGAGGGGAGCTTGACCCCCTTCTTTGCCCCGATAGCTCCTTCTCCATCCCATTTCCCGGGTTCAGAGTCGTCGGAGCTGAGCAGCCTTGAAGCCAGGGGTGTGTCGGCGCTGATAGTCTCGGGTACTTCTGCGCCGACACTTCCCTCGAGTCTGTTGGGTCCGTTTTCTTCGGATCTGAGCTCTCGGAGCCGAGGGCTGAGCTTTGGATATGGCGGTATCAGTATGCCTTCAGCTCCATCCGGGTTAGAGCATGCTGGTCCATCGGATCCGATTGCTTCGGCCCCGGCCCCGATCCATCCATCAGATCCGAGGGAGAGTCTGCTTTCGGATCCCAGAGAGATCAGCTCTCCCTCGGCATTCAACGTGGTGGAGAGGGTTCTGTTGAGGGATTCCAGGCCCCCAATCCTTGCCATGGCTCCACCCTGCACTCCTTCTCAGGTGGGCCTGGCTTCCATCACCCGGCCCCAGGGACAGCCTGCTTTGACATCCCAGGTAGTTCCTGTGGAACAAGACGTTGCTGGTGAGACCTCCTCGGACAGCCCCCCTGAGGAGGTCCCTCATAAGCGAAGGACAGAGGACACGGATTTGGAGGAAGGGGAAGGCTCCCCAAGATCACCCCCTGAAGATGTCTCCTTTGGTGACATCATGGAGGTGCTCAGAATAAAGTGCGGGTGGTCTGCCCCAAAGCCTACCTCGGATGAATCCGTGTTCCTGAAGGCATTTAAAGCAGGCCCGTCTGCCTCTTGTGTGTCCCCTCCGGCTGACCCCCTGGTATATTTGTTCACTACCAGGGCATGGAAGGAGCCGGACACTGTGGAGCCAGTCCCCAAGCGCCCGGACAAGATCCTTAGCCAACCCCCTGACAAGTCACACTGGAGTAAGGGTCCCCCGGTAGATGCTATGTTGGTGGTGGTGGCCACCAAGAGGGAACTTGCTCAGGAGAGTCCCTCGGTTCATCCCCCGAGCAAGGAGTCTCGGTCGATGGACCACCTAGGGAAGCAGGTGTTTAGTTCAGCGACATTCTCGGTGAGGTCACTGAACTACATGGCACACATGCTCTAACTGCAGCGGGACCTTATTAAAGAGTACGCTGCATCACCCCCCGAGTCCATGTCGGTGGAGGACAAACAATTGCACTCCAACCGGATGGCCACTCTACGATCCATATCTAACACCTCTATGCGGCTTCTGTCTCATGCCACGGAAGGAGCAGCTAGAGCCGGCGGAGCGGGCCTCGTTAAGAGACGTCAGGCCTGGATCCGACACTGTGATTTTGCGGAGCCCTTCAAGGCATTGTTTGCTAATGCCCCTTTTGATGGTTCTGCCCTCTTTGGCAAAATCGTGTGAGATATCTTGGTCCAGAATGAGAAGGACGGGAAGACATTGTCTGCCGTCGGAGTTCGCTTCTTTTCTCCCCAGAGGTCCTTTTCTAAGAACCAAAAGGGATAGAAGAAGATGTGGTTCCGGAAGTCGCAACAGTCCCATTCCGCTCCGGACTCCCAGCCCTTCTGCGGCAGAGGAGGGTAGGGTGGACACCACCCTAGAGGCAGAGGGGGCCCACGGAACTTTGGATCCAGAGTACCCTTCTCGGACCAACCCATGCAACACCCCTGAGGGGTTGCCCAACTGCTCCACTCTGGAGGCAGTCGGGGGAGTTTCTCGAGGCACCCAGCAGCTTGAGAGTCCATCACGACAGACCACTGGGTGCTTCGCATCATATCCAGAGGATATCAGATTCCCTTCTCTCATTACCCACGCAGCCCCAGATTCCTCCCCGATGTCCCACCCGATCAGAGGGAGGCCGCAGCAAGGGAAATCCAACATTTGCTGGGAAAAAGAGCCATCCAACTCGTCCCCCCAGACCAGTGCGGGTCCGGGTTCTACTCCAGGTTCTTCTTGGTGCCAAAAAAGACGGGGGACTTAAGACCAATCCTCGACCTTTCTTCCCTGAATCTGTCAGTAACCAAAGAGAAGTTCTGCATGGTCACTCTTCAATCCATTCTCCCTCTCTTATGGGAGAATGATTGGATGTGCTCTATAGACCTCAAGGATGCGTACTACCACATTCTGATGGACAGGCAATCCAGGAAGTTCCTCCGCTTCCGGCTAGGAGCCAGTCATTACCAATTCAGGGTCCTCCCCTTTGGACTCACCACAGCTCCCAGGGTGTTCACCAAACTGTTAGCAGTGATAGCGGCCCACCTGAGGCTCCAGGGAATTCAGGTCTTCCCGTACCTGGACGACTGGCTCCTGACCGCCCCAACAAGGCATCTAATCCGCTCAGCCAGAAACGACTTTCTCCATCTAGCTCCCCGGCTGGGGATCACTATCAACATAGAGAAGTCATCTCTTACTCCGACTCAGATTATAGACTTCATAGGGGCCAGATTGGACACAAACAAGCTCCTAGCTTTCTTGACCACAGACCGGCTACTATCCCTGAGGCTACATGTGCAGGCCATTCTACAATCTCCAGCTCCCCCGGCGGATTTGGTCCTGAGGGCTCTTGGCTCGATGGTGGCAGCAATCAACCTATTGCCAATGGCTCGTTTGAACATGAGGGTCTTACAATGGACCCTCCAGGTCCAGTGGTCCCTTCTTCGCTACCCTCTAAGCCATCCCATCCCCCTCAGCAGGGCCTGCAAGAGGGCCCTCCTATGGTGGCTCCAATCTCCAGACCTTCAGCAAGGATGCCCCTTTTCTATGACCCCTCCTGTGGCCATGGTGACCACGGACGCCTCCCGCCTAGGGTGGGGGGGCATTGTTTGGACAGGACAGTCCAAGGCACATGGAACCTCATGGAGACCTCACTGCATATCAATGTCCTAGAGATGAGGGCAGTGCTGTTGGCGTTGCAAGCACTTCAGGACCTTCTTCACATAGGAACGATTGCGATTCAGATGGACAACATGTCAGTTGTCTGGTACATCAACAAACAGTCGAGAGGCCATGAGAGTGTGTGAATGGGCTGTTTCAACCAACCGCTTTCTCATAGCAATGCACATTCCGGGATGGTCCAACATCCTAGCGGACAAACTAAGTCACACCATCCTGCTACCATACGAGTGGTCTCTGAATCCCGAGATAGCGAATCGGATCTTCGCCAAATGGGGTCAAACTTGTTGCGATCTCTTTGCCTCTCCCTCGAACACAAAATGTTATGACTACTTCACTCTCATTTCCCCCTCCGGGGAGCCCCCGAGAGATGCTCTGGTGCATGCTTGGCCTCCAGGTCTTCTTTATGCATACCCTCCTCTTCCTCTAATGCTGACGTTTCTTCAGAAAGCCAGTTGGTTGGGGAGCAGGATAATCCTCATTGCCCCGTTTTGGCCTCGTCAAACCTGGTTCCATTACCTTTGGTCTCATCTCGTGAATCCTCCTTGGATTCTGGATCCCCGTCCAGATCTAATATCCCACCCCCTAGATCTCCCAGTCCCAAACCTGGACAACCTCAAGCTCACGGCTTGGCTGCTCCAATTCCACTCATAGCTAGGACTCCCAGTATCTTTTCCCCAGTTAAAACCATTCTAGTAACTGTGCACAAGCCTTCTACTAGGAAGATTTATAGCAGCAAATGAAAACGTTTCTCCATTTGGGCAGAACGCAAAACTTTGGATCCTTTTACAGCTCCTCTGCCCGTTGTATTAGACTTTCTGTCAGGACTGTTTGATCAAGGAGCTAGTTCCTCCACAGTCAAGGTCCAACTAGCAGCTATCTCTCATTATCACGTTGGAAATGAATTGGGCCCTTTGATCACCACGAAATTGTGCCAGACCTTTTTGAAGTTCACCTTTTTGCTCAGACCCCCAGTGAAGGAGGTTGTCCCTCCTTGGGATTTAACGTTGGTGCTTCAGGCCTTGACAGCTCCCCCATTTGAGCCTGCAGCCCCCATAGATCTTAAATTCTTATCATGGAAAACGGCCTTTCTTGTCGCTATCACCTCGGCTCGAAGGGTCTCTGAACTACAGGCCCTTTGTGTAAAAGCCCCTTACTTGACCTTTCACAAGGATAGAGTTTACCTCAGGACCAATCCCTCTTTTCTTCCCAAGGTTGCCTCTGAGTCAAATATTAACCAATCCATCAACTTGCTGGTCTTTTTTCCTAACTACCGTAACAAAGGGGAATACAAGTTACATTCATTGGATGTGCATAGACGACTTCGCTTCTACATCCACAGGACATCTGGTCATAGGAAATCCGACCAGTTGTTCATCTCCTTTGCCAAATTTAACTTGGGTAAACCTGTATCAAAAGTCACACTCTCTAGATGGATTTCACAGTGCATCCTTTTGGCATACGACAGTTCGGGCAGGCCCGCACCTCAAGGAGTCCATGCTCACTCTACTCAATCTATGTCTACCTCTGCGGCTTTCAAAGCTAGAGTTTCTTTGGATGACATTTTCTCGGCAGCCACTTGGGCTTCATCTCATACTTTTCTCAATCACTACAAATTGGACATTATCTCCAGAGGGAGAGCAACCTTTGGCTCTGCAGTGCTCCGGAACATCCTTCCATAAAGGCCGCCCAAGGTTCAGGTAGCTGGGGACTCTGTCCCAAAGGTTGCTACAAAAATGAAGTTAACTACTTCAGATTAAGAAGTTATGTAATCACCATAATGTTCCACCTGAGTAGGTAAACTTCATTTGTTAGCATCCGTCCCCCCCTCCTGCCCCCTCACTTGCTAATGTTCTCATACTCAGGTCCATGGGTTTTACCCATTTCTCTTGGGATTAGTCATTGCAAGCAGTTTTCTGCTGTTGGGCAAACTTGATCTGAGGTCAGTCAGGGTTGGCAGGGGATTATGGGTAGGGGGAGGAGCTTGGATCTTGGATCTAAAGCTGTTGAAAACTGCCTGCTTGGATCCGAGGTCGGATCCGATTCCCAAAGTTTGCTAACAAATGAAGTTTACCTACTCAGATGGAACGTTATGGTGAGTACATAACTTCTTATTTCCTTTTCAGTTCTGGGGTGGAGAAGAGTTGTGATAGTGGACCAGGATATTTTTTTGGATTGGTTTTATATTTCTGCTGTTGGTAACTGTAGTATAGCTGTTTATCTTTGGTAACTTTTTTTTTTTTTTGCTTGGTTACTGCAGTATAGCTGTTTATCTTTGGTAACTTGTTTTTTTTTTTTTTTTTTTGCTTGGTTATGTAGCTGCTTGAAAGTAATTAAATCTTGTTCTTTTGTTGCTTTGTTTCCCTTTTTTTCCTTAGGTTTTTACATTTGTTAATTAGCCAGGGCATGGGATTGTTTTTTATTCCTTTGGTGCCAAATGGACTTAAGGTATCTGTTTGTTTTAGGAAGCAGTTATTAAGATAGTGTACTGCTTCATCTAGTGGCAGTACTTTTAAAGGCGAACCATTTATTTTGAGAAGTAGATCATTAACCCTGTCTTTAGAGAAATTAGTGAGATTGCAAACTGTTTTTAGGGTGTGAATTTTTGGAGGGTGAGCGTTTACTCAAATGGCAAAAGCAGGTATGTGGTCACTAAGAGAATTTAGATATGTACCAGCATTGGTGATGTTAGAAGGGTGTGATACCATGATCCAGTCTAACATAGATTTTTGAGTGTAGTGTTTCTTCTACCTAGTAGGGCAGGAAATTTTTTTGAGAAAAAACATAGATTGATGTTGTTTGTGGGAGGTTCTGCTATGATTGTTTGGCAGTCTGTGTTGATGTCTGCTTAAATGATAGTTTCATGTTGAAATGTTTGTGTGGTCCAGGAGAGTATGCCTTCTAGAATAGGGGTGTTATGACCAGTAGGATGCAGAGAACAATTATACAGATTCTCTTTGTATTATTAAGGTTTAGGAAGGATGTAGGCAATTCTGCTGAAGCAAAAATGGGGGTATTGTTTATGTATGTTGTGATGTTAATGTTGTCAGGATAGAGTAATGCTATACCTCCACCTTTCTTATGGGTTCTATCAGACCTAAGTATACTGTAGTTGGGAGGTAGGAGTTCAGAGTCAGGTATGTTAGACAATATCCAGGTTTCAGTAAGGTCTAGTATGTCAGGCTTCTACTGATTTATTCAGGCATGAAGGGTTGATATTTTATTGCCAAGGCTTTTGATGTTGAGGGTAAAAAAGTTTCATATTTTATGGGGTGTTCTGTTGGCATGATTAGTGGTGGAGCTTGGGTTAGGGTGGATGTCCCTGCATTGTAACAGTAGATAGATTAGGTAGGAGTATATATTGTTCAGTTTTTTTGGTGAGGGTGGATGTAAGAGGTATGAGATGATGTTTGCTGTGTGCAGAGTCTCAGAGTTTAGGGGGTAAGTAATAGGGTACAGTGTATAGAAACAGTTGAGAGGGGATATTCTGGAAGCTGTGATGTTGCATTTGGCAGTTGGAAGAATACATATCACTGGGAGTAACTATTTATTTATTTGTTTAACATTTGTTTACCAGGATGGTCCAACTGGACAGCTGCTGTCCGTTTTCAGTGGAGTCCTGGTGGGAAAAGACCCAGAAAAAGAAATTAAAAAATATAAACAATATATATATATATATATATATATATATATATATATATATATATATATATGTATATATATATATATATATGTATGTATGTATATAGCAATAACACAGGTTACAAATATAAAAGATTTATACAGTAATACAGAGGAATTACATACAAGAATAAGTGCCCTACTCTATAGTCAAGTAGCACTGTAGTATACTATAAGCATGCAAACAGTATTTACAAAATGTAAAAAGAGAGAGGGTGAAACACAATAGAATGTTTGAGTGGACTCTCCATAAGCAGAATGAGAGTACAGAGAGGTCCTCCTGCAAATACCCTCCATTAGCAGATTGAGAGTTCAGGGAGGTCCTTTGCAGGTACATAAATGGTTGGTGTGTAGGTATGATTTTAATTGGGTTTTGTAGGTGGCTGTACATGTTTAAAGTCTGAGGTCAGCAGGCAGGATATTCCAGTTTTTTGCAACTTCATTGGTGAAGAGATATTTGCCCGAGCTATTTATACATTGAACACTTTCTAGGAGGGCTTTGTCAGTAGATCATAACTGCCTGTTAGGGTTGTAGAAGGTTATGAGGCCAGACAGAGCAGGTTTTTTTTCAGGATAGTATAGTATTTGGTGTGCCGGGTTGAGGTGATGGTATTGTAGTAAATTTGGGAATTCTAATCAGTGCAGTTTGTTCAGGGATTGGCAGTGTTGGGACCGTGATCTGGAGTTGGCAGCAAATCTGGCGATTTTATTATAGCATGTGAAGAGTTTGTTAAGATCAGTTTTATTTAGATTTGTTATTACTGGGCATGCATATAAGATAGTTGCTAGCTGGTGGGTTCTGGCTAAGGTGATTCTAGCTTCTGAAGTTAGGTATCGTTTGCAGCGATATAGGGTCCCTAGCTTTCTGTGGACTTTGGCAGCAGTGAGGGATATGGGTTTGTTGTACTTTAGTTGTTGGTCAATGGTGAATCCAAGTAACTTAGCTTCTGGTACTGAGGTGATGAGAGTCCTATTGCCTGAGGACATGGAAAAGGTAACATCCTGAGTTTTGGTAGGGTGGAACAGCATAAGCTGTTTTCTTTGGGCTTAATATTAGTTGGGAATTATTCAGCCAATATTCTATGTCAGTGAAGGATTGTTGGGTTTTTTGTTGTAGAAGTTTAATGTCGGATGCGGAGCAGATTAGGGTTGTATCATCGGCGTATTGGACAACTTTTGCACCTGTAGTTGCAGAGTGGAATTGATTTGTAAAGATGTTGAACAGGAGGGAGCCTAGGATGGAGCCTTGGGGTACACCAACTGTGACTGGTAATGTGGGGATAGACAGTCCATTTGACGGATTGATGGCAATTGTCCAGATAGTGTTTAAATCACTGTATGGAGGGGCTGTCAAGGTTGAGATTGGTGAGGCAGATTAAGAGTTTATTGTGGGAAACTGTATCGAAGGCTTTGGATAAGTCTAGAAAGGTGACTGAGAAAAGACTACCCTGGTTTCTGTATGTGTTCATTATGTTGGTGAAGTTAATTAGAGCAGTGGTGGTGCTGTGGGATGAATGGAAGCCATGTTGGGAGTTGGATAGCAGGTTGTCAGAAAGAAGGTGAGTGAGGAGTTGATGGTGAATACATCTTTGTAGGATTTTGGATAGTGGTGAGAGGATAGCAATGGGTCAGTAGTTGTAGAGGTCAGTGAATGAACCTCCTTTGTGGATGGGAATGATGTAGGAGGTTTTCCACAAGGTTGGAACAGTGTGTTCAGTGATTGATCTATTGATTAGTAGTGTGATCATGTAGGCTATGGCTGCGGATGCTATTTGGAGGTATTTGGCTGAGAGATTGTCGACAGCAAGGGTGGTAGGTTTGGGTTTTGCTAAGAGTTTTTGGATACTATATATTGGAACTGGTTTAAGTGAGAAGGGGGTAGACTTAGACTGTTGTGTGGGAAGTTGGAGGAGATTGTTGGGGTTAGTATTGTTTATTAGTTTAAGAATAGAAGTAGTAAAGTAGACATTGAAAGTAGAGGCTATATGTGTATTTGACCCGACTATATTGGGTGGTGGAGTTGTTGCTTTACTGGGTTGGAGGATGTTGTTAACTGTGGCCCAGAATTTTTGTGGGTTGTTACTAAATTTTCTTTGTAGGGAAATGTAGTAATTTTGTTTGTCAGTCTTAACTTGTTCCTTAGCCTTGTTTCTGAGTTCAAGGTATAATTGCCTAGTTATGAATGTTTTGTGTTGGCACCAGGTTTTCCAAGCCTTATCCCTACCTTTTAGTAAGGCCCTAGTTGTGCTTTGTAGCTATGGGGCAGGGTTGCTGCATATTTTAAATGTTTTGATTGGGGCTAGATGATTGAGGATGCCTAGGAATGTGGAGCTGAAGTATTCTACTGCATTGTCAAGTGGGACAGTTTTGATGGGAGACCAGTTGCAGGATTCTAAGGCTTCTATGAAGTGCTCGGTGGGGAAGTTTTTGTGGTAATGGGTTTGTAGAAGGGAGGGGGAGTTAACTGATTTTAGTTTATGCCTGAGGATGAAAATGGGATTGTGGTCACTTAAAGAGTTAGGAAGTGTTCCACATTTTAGGGCAGTGTTGAGCTGGTTTGTGAGAACCCAGTGTAGTATGGATTCTCTTTTTGAGGACTTATCAATGCATGTTGGTGATTGAATGTGTTGGGTAAAAGTATATAGATTTATGTGGTTGGTGGGTGTTGGAGAGTGGATGGAGTTCCAGTCGATATTAACATCATCTAGGACTATGGTTTCTTGCAAGAGGGTGTGGGAGGCCCAGTGTAGTACTGACTCTAATGTGGTTAGGTTGTCTCCTGGGGGTATATAGATTCCTATTATATTTAGGTGCTTGTGCTGGTTTATGAGGGGTTTGGCGCATATGATTTCAGTGTTTTGGGGGTTGGGAGGTTCCTGTTGGAGAAGGTGGACTTTTAAGTTAATTTTATAAACTATGGCTATACCTCCACCTTTTTTGTGTAGTCTGTCTACTCTTAAGATGTATCCGGGAGGGGTTATGGAGTTGTCCTTGATATGTGGTCAAAACCATGTCTCAGTTATTAGCAGTATGTCTGGGTCATATAGGGCAATGGCTGAGTGCTGTTCTTCTATTTTGTTCATAATAAGTAGGTCACTGAGTTTTTGTTTAAGTGGTGGTTGGGAGCTCAGTCTATTTTTTATGTTTGTTATTGGTCCTGGGTTGGGGTGAATATCTCTTCCAAGTAGTAGCTGGGCTGCTATATTAGTAATTTTTCTTAGGTATGACATCATTAGGTTGTGGAATTGGAGGCATGGCTGTTTTTTGCAGTGTGGAGCATAGTGGATAGGGGAGATGATTTGAAAGCTGTTTTGGCTATGACTAAATGGGGCTGTGATTGCTGGTTTACAGAGGATTGGAGTGGAAAGGGGTAGAGTGGGGGACTTTGAGTCATTAACTTTGATGGGTGAATATAGATATGAGGTAATAAAGGCCATTGTGTAGAGGCATATGAGTAGGAACAGTAGTTGTAATGGAGTATAGTATGAGTGGAGGTAAGGTGAGTATGCCATAACTGAAATGGTATGGTCATGAATTTGGGGGCGGAGGGTTTCTGTGAGGAGGGATTATTTGGAATGGTTTTGGTTGTTGTGTTAGTTATCAGGGGTGGGTGTAGGAACAGAGAGTGAGTGTTTACAGGAGGAGGGATCAGTCCACGCCAGTACAGAAGTCCCAGCAGAGATTTACAGGTAGTGAAAAACAGTCAATATATAACAGCTATGGCTTGAAAGCTTCAGTTCCTCACAGGGAGAAAATGTTAATGAGGAAATAACAGTTTAAAAAGTACATTTGAATAATTACGACCCTGAGAGATAAGACTGACAGTTACTACTACATATGCAACTCGGAAAGTATGTTTTCCATTCCCTTGTTTTCAGAAGACACTCCGATCTTGCAGTAATTTACAATTCTACCACAACTGCAAATAAAGCTACAACACTACAGTCCAAGAAGTTATTTTTGGTACAAAATGAGAAAGTGGCAGAAAGTGCCGAAATAAATGTGTCAAAATAAAGCTGACTGTCAGTATACCTACGAAAGCAAAACAAAATGGTGACCAGTTGTTGCACCGTATTGGATTCAAAGGAATGCAATGGTAAACAAAGAATATTAATAAAGAATACAACAGCACCACATACGTAATGTTGACCCAAAATATACATAACAATAAGTGACACAAACATGTAAACAGCCCAATTGAGGAAACTAAAACAGTTCAATAATGTCCATAATAATTAAATTCTTCAATCCAGAACTTGTGGAAAAAAACACACATAACAGTCTGTTTCTGTTGTAAATATTTGGCATCCCCAATTAGCGACAGCAGTCGCTTCTTTCACAATAAAATAATTAGAGTACCTTGGAAGGAAAAAATATTCTTTGGTTGGCTGGTAATTTCCCCAATTGTCAACAGCATTCCCTTCCACACAACCAAAAGAGAAAATTCCCCATTGTTGTCAGTGTACAAACGCCCTTATGTAGGCCTTGGTGAAGAAATATTAGAGCTGGAAACAGCACAGAGCCTGGTTCCTGTAGTACTTTCCCATATATTGCTTAATTTCAGTAAGTAGAGTAGAAGCCTGTGATGTAATTACTTGCATCACTGTCTGCCAATGACAAAACTTTTTTAGGAGAGGGATTACACATTGTCATAAATTAATAATTCCCTGACTGACTTCTGTTGCTCATTCGTTTTCACTTGAAAACCAACTGAGGGTGGAGACTGTAGTCATCGTACCTTCCTACCTTAAGGGCTGTAAGGAAAACTCAGATATGCTGTACTTGCAAGGGTCAGAAAGGCAGTCTGTATCACAGCAATTACCAAGATGAATAGTGTCTCCCAGCGCTATTCAAAATTATTCTTGAAGTTACTGGAAGTTATGCGTATAAGACTGACCTAAAGTTGTGAACCACGACTCCATATAACATTTTTGGAGTAAGTTGTGTAAGTGACCGGTTGGCATAATGGTTAAGGTCTTCACCTCCCATGCACAAGGTGCAAGGCTCGATCTTGATCTCTGACCAATGCCTGTTTGGAGTTTTTACATTCTCCCTGTGTCTCTATGGGGTTTCTCCCACATCTGAAAAGCATGCTGAGTGTTTCCATCTCAAAATCACCAATGAATGGAGCTATGGGCAGCATGGTGCCATATAGGGCAAAGAGTTGTACAGACCAACTGCTTTCATCATCTACTGTGGTATGCAGTATCCTCAAGATAGGAAAATATAGATCACAGACTGCACTCTGTGGCAGGGCTAGCCACTAGGTGTAAAATATGGCCCTAGGTGATTCAATCATGTTGACTATTGTCGTCAAACCGGTGATACGTAGTTGAGGATCTGACCTATGCCAGTGACCCTGGCTAACGATGGGAGGGGTATATATGTACCCCTATTTGCCAGTGTGTGCCCGCATAAAACCCAGCAGTCCTGGGTCAAAAAAAAACTGGATGGCTAGTGTCTAGTTGCCCAGCCTGGGTTACCTGGGATAGCTCTGTTGAGTGAAAGCTGGACATAAAACCAACCAACCTGCCAAACATGAACTGAGAATTGCTGTGCTTAATGTAGTTTCACTGACAGGATGCAGCTTGAAAGTGAAGCATGATGATACAGAGGAGGCTGAACATCCTATGTATCCAAGAGATGAGATGGAAGGGCAGTGCAGCAAAGACACTTGGCTTGGGATCCAGACTCTACTACTCAGAAGGGGGACAGGCTAGAAATAGTGTAGGAATTATGATGAGAGAGAGGCTTCAGGAGACAGTGAGGGCTATCGCCAGAATTAATAACAGAATCATGGCAATCAGACTCCAGTGTAATGATAGGGCACTATTCATAATCTCAGCCTGTGCCCCACAGCAGGGTTGTGATAGTGAGGAAAAGAGTGCATTCAGACAGCAGTTCCAGGATCTCCCAGATAAAGCAGGACAACATGAATTGGTGTTGATAATGGATGACTTGAATACACAGTAACAGACAGAAAGGAAATGAGGATTGTTTGGATACACATGGGTGGAGCAACAGGAATAAAGAAGGAGCCATTCTACTGGCAAATGGTTTGATAGCCAACACATGGTGAAAGAGAAACAGTCACAAGATCACATACAAGAGCAGCCAACATGCAACTCAGGTAAACTTCTTCCAAGTAAAGAAAAGGCACTGTAGAATCCTTGATTGCAAAGTCATCCCCAGTGAAACAGTTGTCCCACAGCATAAACAACTAGTTGCCAAAAATTAGCTGCTAGCAGTGGTCAGAGAAGGCGCTAAGGTCAATAGAGACCAGGCTGAAGGCCTGGAAGTTGACTGGAGAGAAAGTATAACAGTTCAAGGAATTACTCAGGGTGCTAGCACCCCAATAAGCAGAAGAAATAGGTAGAGTTGAACATGAATGGCAGCGACTAAGAACAGCATGTGTTAGAATTACAGGAAAGATATGTGGCAGAGCCATGTGTGGAAATAAGGTACATAAGGAAAGCTGGTGCTGGAATGCAGAAGTCCAGGAAATGATTAAAAGAAAGAAGGAGTGCAGGACGAAGTGGGAGACAGAAAAGAGTGACCAGGCTAGGAAGGACTTCTGGTTGGCTAACAAAGAAGCTAAGAAATAAATTGCAATGGCAAAGAATAGGGCATCAGAGGCACTCTACCAACTTCTGGAAAATGACTCAGTAAGTGGCACAAAGAAACTATATCAGGTTGCAAGGCAAAGACGGAAAGATACAGAAAATAATCAGACACCCTTCATAAGAGATGACATCAACAACCTGCTTACCAATCAACAGGACATCAAAGGCAGATAGAATGAGTATTTCCAGAAGCTTCTGAATGAAGAAAACCCAAAAGAAGCTGTACTGCCCCAGAAACAATCTATGATGAGAGAAGAAGAGGAGCCCACCCTAGGAGAAGTAAGAACAGCACTAGCAGAAAATTAAGTCAGGGAAAGCATCAGGCTCAGAGTATGTCACAGCAGATATGATAAAGATGCTTGTTGAGATATGGGAAAATGGCTTCTGAGGCTACTAATAACAGTGTGAAGAAAAAGGTATATCCCGATGACTGGAAAATATGCATACTCATGCCAGTGTACAAGAACAAAGGGGACATCCACAAATGTGGGCAGTACAGAGGCATCAAACTCCTATCACATTGCATGAAAGTTTTGGAGAGGGTGATTGATACGCAGAGTAGTAGAATGTAAGATGAGAGACGAGCAGTTTGGATTCAGATCAGGATGCAGCACAATTGACCCAATATTTGCAGTGAGACAGATACTTGAGAAGAACTAGAGATGAGGAAAGAGTCCAACTGGGCATTCCTAGACTTGGTGAAAGCATATGACAAGGTCCCAAAAAAGCTGATCTGGGCAATACTGTGGTGGTTTGAAGTCTCAGAAACATTGGTAGAATTAGTGCAGGCTATGTACACGGACCCACTGACTCAAGTACAAGCAGTGTTTAGCCTGACAGAGGGGTTCCCAGTGTGAGTGGGTGTACACCAGGGTTCAGCTCTGAGCCCACTGCTGTTCATACTGGTAATGGATTACATTAGCAAACAGGTTGGAGGGGGCAGATCAACAAAGTTGCTGTATGTAGATGATGTGGCATTACAGGCAGACTCTGAGCTAGAACTTCAGCAAAAGGTAGGATAATGGAATGCAAAAATGAAGGCACATGGGATGAAACTGAATACAGATAAGATGGTAGTAATAGCAGCAAATTGGGGAAATCAGAAGAAGTTGAGAATAGAGATAGAGGGGAAGATAGTGGAATGGGTAAACAGCTTGAAGTATCTGGGAGGGGTGGTTAAGGAGAAGAGAAGTCTGAATTAGGAGGTCAAAGCTAGAATCAGAGGGGCTGCTGCCAACTAACATAGAGTGTCAGGTGTAGTCTATAAGAGAAGAATGCCAAAGAAACTGAGAAGTAAGGTGTACAAGACAGTGGTGAGACCAGTACTAATGTATGGTATAGAAACCTTGGTAGTAAATGCAGAACAGCTGAAGAAGTTAGATGTTATGGAAATTAAGTGCCTGAGAAGGGTGGTAGGATGCATTCTGTTGGGCAGACAAAGAAAGGATGACATAAGAGCAGAAACAAAAGTAGCTCCAATTGTAGAAAAGATCAAAGAGAACATATTACAGTGGTTTGGACACATGCAGAAAAGCAGAAGACAATCTGGTGAGGAAGAATTGGTACAAACAGAAAGAAGGTGAGAGGAAGCAAGGATGTCCAGCAAAGAGGTTGATGGATTGTGTGAAAAAAAGATCTGTGACAGACATGAGTGTTGAAGAAGGCAGGAGTATGGCACTGAATCATGAGAGTTGGTGACAGTTAACATGATACCCTGACTGTATGTCGAAAAAATGGGAAAAAGGGAGTGATGATGACTGATGATTATGGAAGTGATGTTATGTGTGAAAATATTATTTATATGGAGGCAATTTTGGTTAAGAGTATTACTGTAGGGTATTAGTACATGCTTGGGAGCTAATACAGAGGGAACTATATAAAGTGTGCAGTATATGGGGTGGAGTAAGTAGGTGTTTAGTTGTTTACAGTCTGGGGGTGGGGAGTAACTAGTAAGGGTGATTATTGTGGAAGTCATTGGTTTAAAAGGAAGATTGGATGGAGGTTGTGACTGACTCAGAGATGATAGGGTAGACCTTATGTGAGTAAAAATGTAGGTGTAGTATGGGTGTGTGGGATTTGGGGGTAGGGTAGGAGAGTGGACTGAGTCCAAGCAGAGTGAGGGCAAAATGGAGTGGGCTACACCAGACTAGTGAGACAGAAAAAACACAGAAATCAATCAATAATGAAGGCATGACTAGAGGCCAGTTGATTAGGGGTAGTAGTTTTCCCTGTGGAATAGTACACTATGTGTGAAAGGGATGTGTTAGAGGGAAAATTATGGCAGGATGTGCACTCTGCTACTGAGGAGAAAGATGGTGGTGGTCAGAGAACATAAGTACTTCTCGACCTCAGGTGAGTGAGTCTACTGGCTGGAAGGTAGTGATTACTAATATATGATATAGGAGAATAAAAGGGCAGCTAGTGCTGGAAACAGCAGAAACCAGAAGAACAGTATTAAAAGTTAAAGTTATTGTTAAGTAATTATGTGATACTCATGATACCAGTTAAATAAATGTAATTACACTAAAATGAGAGCAGCTATGGATAAGAAAAGACAAAAGACCAGTAGGGGGGAATAACTGTATGAGTATGTTTGATG
Organism: Protopterus annectens; assembly: GCF_019279795.1. NCBI lineage: Eukaryota > Metazoa > Chordata > Ceratodontiformes > Protopteridae > Protopterus > Protopterus annectens. Next base: position 1,858,272,350 of record NC_056743.1, on the reverse strand, counting down.
GGATAGTACAGCTAAGTGGGGAAGGGAGAGAACAGAGGAGGTAAGAGGAGAGCAGGAGTACATATTGGTGCTAGCCAAGCAGCCTTTTACATATAGCTGTATTGCAGTAAGTATATTTTTGAGGGTAACATATGTATAAAAGGTTAACCTGTTGCAGAACCATTGTGTCTCTTTGGAAAGCAGTGTTATAGCTTCAGACAGAGCTTTAGTATAGCATGTGTTCTGCTCTGCTGAATTCAACAGGTGTTATAACCTAGGGAAAAATGGAAGAAATTAATGGAGGGTAGATGAGGGTAGCCACCATGTCTGTAAACAATGTAAGGGTACAGAGAGAGAGAGAGAGAGAGAGAGAGAGAGAGAGAGAGAGACAGGGCTGAAATGGTTGACTGAGTCTATAGCTGTTGTATGCTAGTGAGAGCTAAAAGAAAAGGGGGCTTTAGAATACACAGAAATTGTTAGCAGAGTGAAGGAAGTGTCAGAAATAATTAGGTAGGTAGGGTAAAAAGAGTATAAAACATATGCAGTCCTAGCAGGAATGTATATATAGCCACAAGTTTAAACAGTGCAGTGTACTTGTGATACCAGTATCAATAAAACATAAGCATACTAGATACTTAGCATTAAATATAACCTACATTCAAGTTTACATATGTGGGTCAAAGCACAGCAATATTCTAAGATGTCTGTGAAGCATACAAACTATCAGCAATGGTAGTCAGTTATAGAAGTTGATCCAGCTGAAAGGAACTGTAAGATAGTTATTGATTTATCAGAAATATATACTACAAGTAACTCTAACACTACACACCTCTTTAACTTAAAGAGGTAGTCAATATTACAGTAACAACTGGGAAAAAGTCCAACTCAGCATTCCTAGACGTAGAAAAAGCATATGACAAGATTCCAGGAAATTTATTTGGGCAGTCTTGCAATGGCTCAAAGTCCTGTGCAGGTGATGTAATGTGATCTAATGACACAAGTATGAGCAGTGTTTGGAGTCAGAGGGGCCCCAAGTAAGAGTAGGTATTATCAGGGATCAGCTTTAAGCACACTCATGTTCATAATGTTAATGGACATTAGCAAACTGTTTAGGAGGGACAAAGTAACAAAGCTACTATATAAAAATAATGTGGCATTACAAACTGACATCCAACATGAACTTCAACAAATGATAGGTAACTAGAATCAAAACTGAAGGCACTTATGGTGAAAATGAGTACAGACAAAACAGTTTTCATGGCAGCAAAGAAGGGACTTGTTTTTAGTGTCCAGAAGTGCACAATCACTAGTAACCTTTTAATATCAATTCTGAAAGGGATGATAGAAGGATATGTCAAAATATGTCCTAATATTAAAGTTTTATTTTAGATTTATTTTACAATTATTTTATCTGCTGTTAGAGTTCCTTTATTCCTGGATGTCTCATTTGGAACAAGTACACAATATCACTGTATGAAAAAACATGGAAGCTGTACTGTCATGAGACGGTTACCTCGAATAAAAAGGTAATTGCCTGTGCTTCCTCAGGATCAGCTTAGTAAAAAGTGATGCTCTTTTCATCAAAGTGTATTACAAATATTTAAATTACTCCAAAGACCACTGCTTGTAAAAAATGTACATTATTCTACCACCTAATGTATCACCTCTCCGGAGCAAGCATGTCTTATAATACAGAAAATTATAATAATTTTGAGCCTGCTTTGTCTGATGATATGTCTGGACATTTTGTAGAGGATTATTGTAGTGCACTTTCTCTGGAAGTCCGGATGATTTGTGTTATAAGCAAAGAGGAACCTTGAGCCTGCCCTGTCACATATGCTGTTCACGTAGGGATTGTTACCGTCCATGAAACTCTGTAGTTACAAAGCATCATTCCCTATTCTTACTTTCTGCAGGATCCTTTGATGTAAGCTAATGAACAGTGTCAGAAACTCAGAATTCATTTTATTGCAAACTCAGATTTTTTAATTAGTGAATATTCAGAAGTAACAGAACAGTAAAGCTCCTCACTTGACAATGACATGTAGTGCTGCATGTGTGGGGTTTTAATCTGATATGTTGTATATGGAAGTGGCGGGGTGAATGTTGGTGAAAGTAAATGAAAATAATTTCTTTCACACATAACATTGGTACTAATTAACATGCAAGACATAATTTAGTGTTTTTTTTGTTACATGTGTCTTTTGGGAAATGGCAAGTTTGTCTACCAACTACAAGCTAGATATTATCTAAATGATTTTTGCTTACTGGTATGGTAATTCGTCAATGCCTACTCAAATATCAAAATTAAGTTGTCCATTTTCTTAATGATGACATGACCTGGTGTTGTTATACTAAAGTAAGAGGTGTAGAAATGCAAGAGGAATTCAAATTTGCCTTACTCCTATTGCAGTAAGGTTGTGGACCCCCATCAATGAGTGCCATTTTTAATGAGTTGACAGTTGGTAAGTTACATGGTAAATGTCCAGCTAAAGTTATAGCCAATTTCTATGCAAACCTGAATCTTCCTTTTCACCTATCCTGCCTCATGTATGTTCCAAATGCTAACTCACACTTAACTGTCTCATGCAACATGGAGATATGCAGGCGCATTAGTCTCTCTGTGTACTTTCCACATCTCTCTTCAGAACCATTTTTCCTCAATGTGCTGGATATGCCTCGTGTATTTATTCTTTTTCCTATTAAGTTTCACTTAGTCTCCTCCCTCTAAGTATTCTATGGGTCCTGATTAAATATTTTCTATCAATTCGCTTCACAAGACTACACTAATTGATATTAGTTAACTAGCTCAAATAATTAATATTACCCTAAACCTTCACAACTCTCTTTACTTTTCAAGCAACTCTTTCCACCAGCCTGATATTGTATTTGAATTATAGTTTTGAAACAGGGATATGAAGTGGAGTCTGACAAAAAAGCTGTAAACAGAAGGAAAGGGGACCATGATTCTACTCAAACACTAGATTACCCCTAGGTATAGTCCTTGTGCATCTCAACGGCAGATTACTCTTTTGTATATAATGACTCCCAGAGTCACTTTCTCCATATTGTTCCTCAATACCTCAACCTCATTACCACAATCAACAGAACATGCTGGAGGGACAGGTTCGTAACCCAGAGACTGCCTGTGCTCTGGAATAGATGTCCCATATATGTCAAGCAGAGCACCTCACTGACCCTCTTCAAGAGAAATCTTGATGTGTGGATGGGAAATAGAAAGTTCACCCCGGGGATCACTCCAGTGGTTCTACTTGATAGAGGCACTGGGAACTAATGTCGGGTGGCATGATACCAGGGCACTTCTATGGGCTAGGCTTGTAAAGGCTCCAGGGCCATTAGACTAGTACACACCTATGAACCTATGAACCTATAAATAATTACTACCAGAGTCACTTCCTCCTCATTACTTTTTGGCATGTAATGACCCCAGTTCTACTTTCTGTTCATTACTCATTTGCATGTAATGACTTTGTGCTAGATTGCTTCCTCCATCTTACCTGACATGCTTTTTCTTGGAAATATTTTGGCATGATGTTCATCCTAGCAGATGCATAATGTGACACTTCTTGAAATGGAACCTGAAATGGCATTTTTTTCCTAGGGAACCTGAAATGGCATTTTTTTCCTATCAGAGTATAAGCCTGTCGAAAGTATCTTACAAATTACATGCCCCCCCAATGTTACTGCCATCATTTAATGTCATGCATAATTAAGCCAGTCTTGGTCTTTGGCCAGTGAGTAATATGTCTTATAAAGTAAAGTAATGTATTTCGGCTTTTCCCGGTTAGGGGTCACCACACCGGAACTCCAGTCCGCTAATGATTGGCAGTGGATTTTTACTGTGCTGAGTTGCCAGCTCAACACCCCACCTTCAAAGAAGGCACACCCATTCATGTTCACACCTACCTGCATGTCTTTAACATCACTCGACTGTGGGGAGGACATGCAGACTCCACACAGATGGCGCTCAGGCTGAGAATTGAACGGGAGAACCTCTTGCCGTGAGGCGACAACGTTAACCACTTCACCACCGCGGCCCCTAGTAATATGTAATATGTGTTATACAGAAATGAATAATACATTATTATGCACAAACCACCTGCAGCGTTCTGTTAGCCACTAGCTTTCAGAATGACAGTCCCTGATCACAATGACATTTTACATTCTTGCTGTTCTCCTCACTAACATTCCTCCTACTTCTAGATTGTTCTGAGATTTCTAGTGTAGACACACTAACATTCCTCCTACTTCTAGATTGTTCTGAGATTTCTAGTGTAGACACACTAACATTCCTCCTACTTCTAGATTGTTCTGAGATTTCTAGTGTAGACACACTAACATTCCTCCTACTCCTAGATTGTTCTGAGATTTCAAGTGTAGACACACTAACATTCCTCCTACTCCTAGATTGTCCTGAGATTTCTAGTGTAGACACACTAACATTCCTCCTACTCCTAGATTGTTCTGAGATTTCTAGTGTAGACACACTAACATTCCTCCTACTCCTAGATTGTTCTGAGATTTCTAGTGTAGACACACTAACATTCCTCCTACTCCTAGATTGTTCTGAGATTTCTAGTGTAGACACACTAACATTCCTCCTACTCCTAGATTGTTCTGAGATTTCTAGTGTAGACACACTAACATTCCTCCTACTCCTGGATTGTTCTGAGATTTCTAGTGTAGACACACTAACATTCCTCCTACTCCTAGATTGTTCTGAGATTTCTAGTGTAGACACACTAACATTCCTCCTACTCCTAGATTGTTCTGAGATTTCTAGTGTAGACACACTAACATTCCTCCTACTCCTAGATTGTTCTGAGATGTCTAGTGTAGACACACTAACATTCCTCCTACTCCTAGATTGTTCTGAGATTTCTAGTGTAGACACACTAACATTCCTCCTACTCCTAGATTGTTCTGAGATTTCTAGAATAGACACACTAACATTCCTCCTACTCCTAGATTGTTCTGAGATTTCTAGTGTAGACACACTAACATTCCTCCTACTCCTAGATTGTTCTGAGATTTCTAGTGTAGACACACTAACATTCCTCCTACTCCTACATTGTTATGAGATTTCTAGTGTAGACACACTAACATTCCTCCTACTCCTAGATTGTTCTGAGATTTCTAGTATAGATTGTTACAATGGGACATTTCATTCTACATGTAAGTGAATGTAGTATATAGCTGCAAAATTCAAAACACTTAAAGATAACTTTTTTGAGGGAGGTATGACCCCATCCTCACATCCCCTACCTATAACTGAGGCTGGACTACCTCTGAGGAAGAAATAACTTTTGGGTGGTTTCTGTTTTATAGCTACACATTTATTTAAATACAAAACAATTATATGCTTCATATTTATTAAGGAACACCTCTTCATCCTTCCCACCAATTGTCTGTACTGCATTGCATTCAAGACCTTGCTATATTCCAGACAGGCAACATCCACTGACCTTCTTTTGTCCATAATGCAGTGATTTCCTGACTAAACAGCATGCAAAGTCAGGTCCTTCAGGATTTTAAAACTACATTTTAGTGGTACTCCTCCAAATTACTCAGTTTCAATGTAGAGGAAACAAAGACTATGCTGTTCATGCAAAACAAAAGTGATGCTGCTTGATATGCCACATAAACTGAAGAAACAGCACAATCCACAGATAACTGACTTCCAGTTTATACAGCTGGAGCATATTATTCATTTTAAGAACCTAGGACTATGGACTTCTGCAACCCTATCCCTCCAGCGCCCCATGCCTACATTGGTTAAAGCTCTTCAAAAACATAAACCATGCTGCAAAATCTCTAGGTTGCTGAATCCTTACATGAACTATCATTTATCTTAAAATATGCTTATCTCTAAGCTACAATATGTCCTGCAAACATTTAGACTGGGTGCAACATCAGATATCAGTCTTATAAAAACCACTGTTAGTCACTCTCAAACATGAGACTTGTTAAAGATCAGTTTCCTGTTATGCATCATACCTTTTGTCTCCTTTGAGGTTTTCTTTGACAACTAATGTGCACAGAATATTGTACTCCCCGGCCCACAAACTTTCTTTACACTTCTCATTAAGCTCTTTGATCCCAAACATACAAAACAGCAGTTTTACTTGTAATGCAGTTATCTTGGTCAGAACCCAAGCTAATTTCACCCAATATGTCTACATTTTAGTGGTACTCCTCCAAATTACTCAGTTTCAATGTAGAGGAAACAAAGACTATGCTGTTCATGCAAAACAAAAGTGATGCTGCTTGATATGCCACATAAACTGAAGAAACAGCACAATCCACAGATAACTGACTTCCAGTTTATACAGCTGGAGCATATTATTCATTTTAAGAACCTAGGACTATGGACTTCTGCAACCCTATCCCTCCAGCGCCCCATGCCTACATTGGTTAAAGCTCTTCAAAAACATAAACCATGCTGCAAAATCTCTAGGTTGCTGAATCCTTACATGAACTATCATTTATCTTAAAATATGCTTATCTCTAAGCTACAATATGTCCTGCAAACATTTAGACTGGGTGTAACATCAGATATCATGCTTATAAAAACCTCTGTTAGTCACTCTCAAACATGAGACTTGTTAAAGATCGGTTTCCTGTTATGCATCATGCCCTTTGTCTCATTAAGGTTTTCATTAACAACTAATGTGCACAGAATATTGTACTTCCTGGCCCACAAACTTTCGTTACACTTCTCATTGAGATCTTTGATCCCAAACAAACAAAATAGCAGTTTTATTTAAAAGGCAGTTGTCTTGGTTAGACCCCAAGCTAATTTCACCCAATATGTCTACATTTTAGTGGTACTCCTCCAAATTACTCAGTTTCAATGTAGAGGAAACAAAGACTATGCTGTTCATGCAAAACAAAAGTGATGCTGCTTGATATGCCACATAAACTGAAGAAACAGCACAATCCACAGATAACTGACTTCCAGTTTATACAGCTGGAGCATATTATTCATTTTAAGAACCTAGGACTATGGACTTCTGCAACCCTATCCCTCCAGCGCCCCATGCCTACATTGGTTAAAGCTCTTCAAAAACATAAACCATGCTGCAAAATCTCTAGGTTGCTGAATCCTTACATGAACTATCATTTATCTTAAAATATGCTTATCTCTAAGCTACAATATGTCCTGCAAACATTTAGACTGGGTGCAACATCAGATATCAGTCTTATAAAAACCACTGTACACGGTAACGTATGTTACCTACGTCCTGCCTGTAACATTTACTACTGCCTGCTATTATTTCAGGGGTTCTAAAGCTCGTCCTGAGCTCGGTCAGCCAGCAGCCTCTTACCCCCTAAAACTAGCTACCTTAGTAAACACATATCCTACACCACCTTCAGTACCCCACTTACTACTTTTTTCTCACTCCCCTAAATTATCAAGAGCCTACCCTCCCCATTATAGTTGATTGTATTACCAGCTTTGCCCTGCAAGTGGCACCCCTATCCCATCTAAACTTTTCTCCTGCCTATCTATTTCACATTCTGCCATTATGACTCCATACTTCTATTAACTGAACTACTCTAACACTTTACACTGTACCCTTTTTCTTACTTATCACACTCTCCTGTTCTATAACAGCCTCCCCACCTATCTGTGTTCCTTCCCACTTTAGACTTGCTAACCTTTCCAAACGTAATCAGCTCTGCTGACTGATTGTCTCTCCTCAGCTGCTCCATTGCCGTTTTCTACCCGCTCCGTTAAGCCCTCAGTCTCACTCCCCTACCCTACCCCCAATTCCCACCCACCCCCAGTGCATCTACATTTATACTTAGCAAACCACTCCTACATCCTGTCTACCCATTTACACCCCTCCCATCTCTCCACCTTCTTCCTCTCTACCTAACGAACTCCTCCTCTTTCACCATCATCTTCCCCCTCCCCCTATAATCCATTTACTCATACCACCCTTCATACTGAACACAACATCTATTCCTAAGCCTCCTGCCTAAACTACACATTCTAAGTTACCAGCCTCAACATGCTGGCTAAATTAACATCGATCTCAATTCAACTACTACTAATACTAAACCTTATTTATATCTATCACCTCACCCAGCCCAACTCCACAACTCATACACCACTACTTCACTCAACCAGCTCACTCCCTTCAACCCACTCAAACTCATTTGCCTCAATCTCCCCTGCACTGTATCCCATAAAGACCCATCTATTTTTTAACTACAAACTAAGCTCTACTCATAAACCCTTTAGCCCCTCTCTAACCTCCAATATCCACATAAACCCAACAACACACAAGATACAAACAAAACAATCCAAACACCACACCAACTTTTTCCAACTCCTATCAACCATACTTCTATCAGGAGATATACACCCTAACCCAGGCCCAAATACCACTTACCCTACATCTAAATCTATCCTATTAGTTTCTCTAAATGCCCGAAGCATAGTTAACAAACTCCCTAATTTTCATGCCTGGCTTCACCACAATAAGCCTGACATCCTAGCTATTTCAGAAACCTGGTTAAAACCTCATATAAAAGATGCTGAAATAGTACCACCAAACTACTCCATCATCAGAAAAGACCGGGTACAGAAAAAGGGTGGGGGAGTAGCTCTACTTTACTCATCCTCCCTATCCATTACTCCCTACAACAAACCCATTCCACAATTCTCCAATGCAGAATTAGTTCTAGCTCTTTTTTCTTTAAATAAACACAAACACATTTGCATAGTATCACTTTACATTCCCCCTGGAGACAATATCTCAGTACTTGAAGATATACTATCCTGGCTTTCTACCAACATCAGCAATGAAACTATTATCATGGGAGACACCAGTATTAATTGGTCTTCCATTCATTCACCTACACACCGCCTAAACATCAACCTTTATAACTACTCTCAGCTCATCAACCTCCCTACTAGGCCCTCTAAAGACTTCTCCAGTGGAAGTACCCTAGACTGGATCTTAGTCTCTCACCCTCACAACTACAATGATAGTGGAACTCTTCCTAATTCCCTCAGTGACCACCTTCCCATTTACACCAGACGTCTTCCATCTCCATTACAAGTTACCCATAACTACATCAGTACTCGCTATCTAAAGAAATTCAACCCAATAGCCTTCTCTGACTCCCTAAAATCAATAAACTGGAACCCCCTAAAAACTCTACCCTTAGATAATGCTGTTGAACACTTCAATACAACTTTCCTAAAACTGCTAGATAGTTTTGCCCCCATAAAAACCAAAAGAATAAGTAACAAAATCACCCCCTGGCTAACAAAAAACACAAAAACCACTATGCGACTCAGGGACAAAACATGGTCTCGTTACCAAAGAAACAAAACTCCTACCACCCTTAATGAATTCAAAACACTTCGCAATAGAGTTAAAAAGCTTATCACAATTGATAAACAGAATTATTTCTCCTTACTACAAAACAACCACAAAACCAATCCACAAAAATTCTGGAAAGGCATCACTACCCTCCTAAAACCTGGCTCAACAGAAAACCCAAGCCCAGACCCAAATGCACTAGATATAGATCTGGCTACCCAATTCAATTCATTTTTCATAGACTCTATTTCCAAGCTAACCTCATCCTTCTCTAATAACACCTCACCCCTTACTTCTGCATCTTCCCTATCTTCACCCCTTTCATCTCCAGCCTCCCAATTCCCATCATTCTCCCTAAAACCCATTCCTACTTCTACCATAAGAAAACTCCTTCAAAAGCTAAAACCATGCTCCAATGCCCCGATAACATTCCATCATCCTTCCTCAACATAGCTGCCGAAGCCATTGCCTTCCCCATCAGCATCCTAATCAATCGGTCTATCCAAGAAGGTCTTGTACCCAAACTCTGGAAAAGGGCTTTCATCATTCCCTGCACAAAGGAGGCAATAATAACAATATTACTAACTTTCGTCCCATCGCCATCCTCTCCTATATCAAAACTCCTAGAGAAATGTATCCATCTTCAACTCCTTCCCTATCTCTTAGATAACAACTTACTAACTTCCACACATGGATTCAGACCAGGTCACAGTACCATGACTGCCCTCCTTTCCTTCCTGGAAACTGTAAATAAAGACAGAGATTCTGGCTCCACTGTATCTACCCTCTTTCTTGACCTGTCTAAGGCCTTTGATACTATCTCTCACAACCTTCTCCTTACTAAACTATCCAACCTAAACCTATCCCCTTCCTCTCTCAATTGGTTCACCAGCTATCTCTCTAACAGACAACAAGCTGTCAAGTGGAAAAAAGCCATCTCCACTTTCCTTAACACACCCACTGGTGTCCCCCAAGGATCCATCTTGGGCCCTCTCCTTTTCAATATATTCATAAACGATTTTTTCCATTCAATTCCCCATGCTAAACTTATTCAATATGTAGATGATTCTACAATTATCTGTGCATCCAGATCTATCCCCACTCTTTTACATCTAACTCAAGATGCCTTCTCTACCACTGAACAGTGGATGAAGGACAATCATCTAGCACTCAATGCATCAAAAACCAAACTTATGGTATTTACCCCCTCAAAAACCACAACCTTTGATACTACACTATTCTCCATCACTAGCCAGAATAATACACCTCTCGAACTAGTATCTGAAACCAAACTACTAGGAGTCCAGATTGATGACCAGCTTAGATTCAAAAGCCACCTACTACTAAACATAAAAAAACCCATCAAAAACTCGGCATGCTGTACCGTAACAATCAATTCCTCACTACATCCACAAAGATCACTCTTGCTACTACATTTCTCATCCCTCTCCTGTATGGTGCTCCTCTCCTAACAAACCTACAATCATCTCTCATAAGTAAACTGTCCTCCTGTTATAATAAGATTGCCAAATTTGCCACCAGCCACAAATCATCTACCCATCACTGTACATCTCTGCACAAACTCAATTGGCTAGAGCTTCCTCACTATCTCTCATATACTCAACTCACTTTTGCTCACAAACTAATTTTTCAACCCTCACTCTGTCCCTCTCTCAACTCTACCTTTAAAATGCACATGCCACAAAGAATCCTAAGATCTAATAACCAAAACCTAATAGAACTGTACAAACCCCTTCACTCTCCAGGACAAAACCTCCTATCCTCCCTGGCACATATGGAACTCACTTCCTCCCTCTATCCATCACCACCAACCTCCCTGCCTTTAAAAATCACTGCACTCATTTAACATCTTCATGGGAATGCTCCTGCACCCACCCTCATAGCCTATTCCCCACCTCTTACAAACAACTATATCATATATTACAAGACACCAATTTAGCCAACTGTAACAACATCTTCTCTTTTGACAATCCCTACAATTCCACTGATGGAACTATATATTTACACAACAGCAATGCTTGCTCCTATTCAGAACTTAACCTAAGGATCTTTATTTCATCTACTTATATCTTATTTTTCCTACAAAATAAAACCCATAACTTATCACTGTAACTGCTTAACCTTTGTTTTGTTTTCTCTGTAACCCACAAATGGCTTATATTTTAAACTGCTGTAATCTTTTTGTTACCACTGTTTAAAGATTTGTCTCTAATCTACAAATGATTGAAATTGTAAACTAATGTAATCTTTTTGTAATGTTTGTTTTGGAGCTTTTCTCCCCAGGACTCCATTGAAAATGGGTTCTTTTTGGCCCAATGGACTATCCTGGTAAACCAACTGCAAATAAATAAATAAATAAATATGTAAGGCTTGTTCCAGCATTATACCTGCTTCCATGAACCAGCTTTGCAAAAATGTAAAATAATTTTATCAAAATTCTGGTTATGGTATAGCAGAAGAAAAATGTTAATAGTGGTCTAACACAAAAATACACACTGAGCTAATCAGAGGACTGACAAGAGGGTGGGGGTTTATGGACAGCATAATGTACTCAGCTATAATGTTGGAAATGTTGAATAATTCTGAAAGATACGTCAGAGTTTCCCACAATGAAATCAATGTGGCCCATCAGAAAATAGACTTTATGTTACATGAAACGGCTAATGACCAACAGATAAGCCAGGACACTCTATCATTTCTAACTATTGACAAACACAAAGTCCCTTCCATCTTCGGAATACTGAAGGTCCATAAGGATACCCTTGATCCACATTTGAGACCTATAGTAGCTACTTCAGGTTCTAAAACTTATCCAGTAGCCAAGTACTTAGATTTAAGACTAAAGGAAGTATTGCTAAACAAGGTGGGCATCCTTAAGGATTCTTGGGACTTTTTTGAGGAGCATTGACCAGGAGATATATCATGAATATCTTATTTTCTTTACTTTAGATATACAGGACCCGTTCAATGTTATACCTTACCAAACCGGTTTGGATTGTCATTACTTTAGATATACAGGACCCGTTCAATGTTATACCTTACCAAACCGGTTTGGATTGTCATTACTTTAGATATACAGGACCTGCTCAATGTTATACCTTACCAAACCGGTTTGGATTATCATTACATTAGATATACAGGACCCGTTCAATGTTATACCTTACCAAACCGGTTTGGATTGTCATTACTTTAGATATACAGGACCTGCTCAATGTTATACCTTACCAAACCGGTTTGGATTGTCATTACTTTAGATATACAGGACCTGCTCAATGTTATACCTTACCAAACTGGTTTGGATTGTCATTACTTTAGATATACAGGACCTGCTCAATGTTATACCTTACCAAACTGGTTTGGATTGTCATTACTTTAGATATACAGGACCTGTTCAGTGTTGTACCTTACCAAACTGGTTTGGATTGTCATTACTTTGATATACAGGACCTGCTCAATATTATACCTTACCAAACCGGTTTGGATTGTCATTACTTTAGATATACAGGACCTGTTCAGTGTTATACCTTACCAAACTGGTTTGGATTGTCATTACTTTAGATATACAGGACCTGCTCAATTGTATACCTTACCAAACCGGTTTGGATTGTCATTACTTTAGATATACAGGACCTGTTCAGTGTTATACCTTACCAAACCGGTTTGGATTGTCATTACTTTAGATATACAGGACCTTCTCAATGTTATACCTTACCAAACCGGTTTGGATTGTCATTACTTTAGATATACAGGACCCGTTCAATGTTATACCTTACCAAACCGGTTTGGATTGTCATTACTTTAGATATACAGGACCTGCTCAATGTTATACCTTACCAAACTGGTTTGGATTGTCATTACTTTAGATATACAGGACCTGTTCAGTGTTGTACCTTACCAAACCGGTTTGGATTGTCATTACTTTAGATATACAGGACCTGCTCAATATTATACCTTACCAAACCGGTTTGGATTGTCATTAGATATACAGGACAGGCTTCCCAGGTGGACAAAACCAAGTTGGCATACATGGGGGCACAACTGGCCCCATGGCTACTCCACTTGTCTGTTTAAAAAATTCACCCTCGAAGTAGTAGTGTTTGAGTACCATTTCCATCAGTTGTGTCATCAGAATGATAGTGTCATTATCTGAGCTACCTTTTGTTCTCAGTGCCTCTTCGAACCAATCCAAACCGGTTTGGTAAGGTATAACATTGAGCAGGTCCTGTATATCTAAAGTAATGACAATCCAAACCGGTTTGGTAAGGTATAACACTGACAAGGTGGTGGCAAGGTTTAGATCCCTAGAGCGTGTAACTTGGAGGGATTGGGATTTCTTTAAGTGAAGTATGTCCAACAGATCTGGGATTGACATAGCAATGGGAACCTTGTTACCACAATAAACAGAACATGCTGGAGGGATAGGTTCCTGTCCCAGAGACTTCCCATACTCTGGAACAAACTACCTATCTATGCCAAACAAAGCTCCTCATTAGCACTCTTCAAGAAAAATCTTGATAATTGGATGGGAGATTGGAAATTCACCCCGGGGATCACTTCTGTGGATTTGCTCGACAGGGGCACAGGAAAATAATTTTCTTGGGAGGCAAAAGCCAGGGTACCTTTTGGCTAGGCTTATATAGGCCCTAGGACCAATAGCCTAGTACCTACCTACCTATGAACCTATCAACCTATAGGAACTTTTGCCTTTTTTTACTGATAGGATAACACTTTTTTATGCTAAACAAAGCTAAAATGCTAAAACCTGGCAAAAAAAAGTGGATCCGCACTGTGCCTCTCTTTTATATATGATAAAAAAGCTCACAACAGTGGAATTAGCAGTATCTGCAACCGCTAATTACAATCCTGGGCTTCAACAACCCCCGGAGTCACTTTACCAGTAGACCTTAGAATTATGTTTAGTGACATTCACAGACTGGTACCTGAAGTTACATCCCTACAGGAACTGAATTTCTTGTCTTCACATTAATCTCCCACAAGTAAATAACACTCTTAATGTGAGGCAGTTCAGAAGAGAATGTTTGCTATACTACATTTTTTAGCAATCCAGTTTCCCAGAGTGGAAATAGAACACAGACATTGGAACTTCAGGTTAACATTTCACCTGAAGAGCAGCACACTCAGAAGTGGAGTAACCCCCAATGCTGCATCATATTTTTTAGCAATCCAGTTAGCTGGAGTGAGAATGAGAATAGAATCCACAGATTGCTGGTTTTCCATCACCAGTGCTAAGTGTGCTACCTGTTGAGCCATTGACACATGTCCAGAGCAATAACTTAGCCAGGAAGAGTAAGTTGTTGTATGTCTTTCAGCTTTTTCCTGGTAAGGGGTCGCCACAGTGGAACTCCGGTCCGCTAATGATTGGCAGTAGATTTTTTACGAAATGCTGAGGTGCCAGCTCGGCACCCAACCTTCAACGAAGGCACGCCCATTTACTCACACATTTTTTTTAACGCTACCCAACCGTGGGGAGGACATACAGACTCCACACAGAAGGCTCTCCCAAGCCAAGCCGAGAATCAAATGGGAGAACCTCTTGCTGTGAGGTAACAATGCTACCGCCGTACCACCGCAACCAATTTAAAGCATTTACTTATGCATATGTTCTGAGTTACCTGTTTGGTACAAGACATCTCACAATCATCTGCCTACACTTTTTATGCTACTTTAATTGATTTTGCTAATGGCCCAGAACCTACCTCATTATTATATTATAGGATTATACTTAATTATTCATTGACTTCAAGTACATTGGTTATTATCATTTTTGATGTGTCATTGTTTTTCCTTCTATTAACTTTGCTTACAGCAGTTTATCCATTGATAAACATTTCCAGCTATGTTTAACACATTAAATTGAAATATTTGTAGAATATAATACCCAGAAAAGATAGTTAACTTTGGCAGGGTTTTACTTTGAATCACAGACTTCCTAAAAGTCAACATTCCAAAAGAATAAAAGAAAAAATATATACTCAAACCCAAAAAGAGTGGAAAACTCATGTTTTTCTAGTTTTTTGCAGGATAAGTCCATCATCACCCCAATAAGGGGGCATGCCCCAGTGCAACCTCCAAACTTATATATATCAACTCCACAGTTGCACCAACTTGAAGAAGGGAGAAATCAACTTAAAGAAAGGAATTATTGCTGGTGAGCAACAATTAGAAACTGCGCCACCAATTATTTTCTATGCAAAAGAGTGTTTGACATCATGCAAGTTTTTATTTTTATTTTTCTGTATTCTAAAGAAGCTATACCAATTTTACCTCTAGCATTTTTGGGTAAGATCTTTGGCAGTTTTAAAGAAAGAAAATCCCTGTAGTAGGATTTTGTATAAGACCCACTTGTTAAAGTCAAAAGGCAAGGTTTTTGGTAAGTGGGGGTTCTGATGTGCTACTTCCAGGGTTCCCTGTCAGAACTATGATACAGCAAGTCCAGACACTTTAAAAATAAACTGTAATTCAAATTGAAAAAGTACAAATTGTTTAAATGGAAAAATCTGCAAACTTAACTGCATTATTTTTCAAAAAATGTAAATAAAAAAGGTTACAAATGTTGCTACATCAATGCATCTGGAAATAAATAAAATAGATATATCAGTTTTTGAGTTCCTTATCCCAAACCTAGTATCATATTTTACATATTATCACATGTACTTCTCCAGTGCTGGAGAAACAAAATTGTTTTATTTTTAATATCTGGCACTAAGTAAAGAAAAAACAAGCTTATAAAAATGGAATTTTAAATACTGACTGAGCACACTACCTTTGTTATTATGATAAAACAACCTGATTTGCACTACCAGTGCAAACAAATGAGCAAAAAGCCAACAGTTAACAAAATATGCAGATTTGGCCTACATGCAGACCCATCAAGGCCAACTTATAGAATATATTAACTGGCAACCAGTCAATAAAAGGCAACAATTTTGTTCATGGATTTACAAAAATCTCAAGCTGGAACATTATTTAATAAAAAGCAAATTCCATATCAGAAAACAAAGTTATTTTCTATGGGGGATCAGGAAGAAACCCTGACTCATATTTGACTCTGATTTAAAACTTCAGCAAGGGAAAGTCCATTTTCAATGTTTGCACCAGCCATTTGGAATACAATGTTTGCAGAAGTAAGGCAAGAAAACACCTTGGATCTATTTAAAAGGAAATGAAAAGACAATTTGCTGAAAGATTCTGCCTGTTCTTGCTACAAAGGAAATAACTAAAGATTGCACCTCATGACACATGCAGTTGTTCACTTAATTATAATAATTTCTTACAATGTGTTGCCTACTTTAACTGTGGAACTCCTTAAAGTTAACTATACTTAATGTAAACCTGTGCTTTTCAATGTTTTTGTAATGTTTGCCATAAATATTGTACATATGAGCTTTTCACACTCCACTGCAAATATTTACTCTGTGATTGATTAGTGCGTTATTATAAATTGTAAACATTAATAACCCTATCAGGAAAGATTTGTATGCCGTTACTGTAGCTGTATAATTTATTAATAACTACTTATCTCTTTAGCTTTATTGTTTTATTGGACTGGGTCATGGTTAAAAAGATCTGCCAACTAGTCCACCTACCAGGTTATCAAAAGTATCTTTCTGACTAACTAATGAAATAACTAACTAGTTTCCATCAGGTACCCATCTTTATAGCTTCTAAACAGTGTTATTGCATCATGTTTTACTTTAATCAAGTTTACATAAATGCAACACAGGTATCAATGATTTACATAACACAGTAGTAATTGTTTTTTATTAATTTATGTGCAGCTAGAGTGATGCAGTGTATACAACTGCTATGTTACTAAGAGCACTATGCTTTGTCACCTACTATGTTATGGAGACTTAGCACTATGCTTTGTCACCTATTATGTTATGGAGACTTAAATTGCCATTTACTGAGCTGCTCATGACACTAAAGCTTTATTCCATCAGACTTTACATTGTCACATATTCTGGGATGAGAATCTCTGAGTCTGTGTAACTCTGAGAAAACAGATTTTCTTCCATTTTCAGTTTTCTTCAAATCTGTATGGTCTCATTGATAGCAAATTTAGAAACCAGGAGTATTTGTTCAGACTCCCACATAAGGAGGTGTAATGCACCTGCAAACATTGTGTTCATTTATTTTGATTATTTTTTGCAACTTTATATGATAGTATTGTATTTTGTAGATGATGCAGTTACAGTATTTTAATTTCTAATGTAATTGGGAGATTATTTTTTTCTAATGGATCCATTATAGCACAAAAAACATGTAGATAGAGGTGATCTCTGCCTAACATATAAAGCTATGTCAAACCCAGAGCTGTTGGACATGCTACACCTAAAGAAATTCCAATCCCTCTGAGCTACACACTCTAGGGACCTAAACCTTGTCACCACAATAAACCGGACATGCTGGAGGGATAGATTCCTGTCCCAGGGACTTCCTATACTCTGAAAAAAGCTACCCATCTATGTCAAGCAAAGTTCTTCATTAGCACTCTTCAAGAAAAATCTTGATGAGTGGATGGGAAATAGGAAATACACCCCGGGATCACACTGGTGTCTCTGCTCGACAGTGACACAGGAAAATAACTTTCTTAGGTGGCGTAAGTCATGGAACCTTGCTGGCTAGGCTTATGTAGGCCCTTGGGCCGATAGTCTAGTACCTACCTATGAACATATATAAACCAAATTAGTCCATCAACAAACAAGAATGCAGTATTATCTTCTAAAACAATTATAAGATTTTTCTGTTATGGTCTAAAAGTTTTAAATATTAAGCTATAACAAATTATTTATTTATTTATTCTGCATTTATTCATTCATTCATTCATTCATTCATTTGCTAACCTGAGTATGCTGGTCAATGACTCTAATTAGCTATAACCTGAGCCATGAAGTAGCAATGACTGTTACATGAGTTACATGAACAGAATATACAAATTAAACAGAAGTACAGTTTACAGATTTTCATATAAAGAAGTTTTCTAAGATACATCTATATGTACATACTCAAGCAACTTGGACACTGATAGCTTTTACATAATAAAGCATGAATACAAGGCATAAATATGCATGTAGAAAAATGTTAAGCATTACAGTTTAGATGACCCTCTAAGATACAATGTTCAAAGGTAATGACAGGTACAATATTAGTGTTGTAGTAAGGGAACATTATTAGGCTTTAGTACATTTAAACCTAGACTCGGGATGTTGCTTTATCTTTTTTTTCTTAAATAGCTTGTGTCTTTGTGGCCATGATATATTTAGAAAGACTATTCCAGTAAGCAGGTTAATGTTTGGAAAATGATCTTTCACATGTAGCTAAAGAACCAAGGTCAATCAGGTTTGAGGTTATCAGTTCTTCTTAATGTTTAGGTGGTTTCATGTGATGTTAACATGTCAGCTAGAGGTGGATAGTATCTGTCCCTGAGAAGTTTGAAAGAGTATTTAACAAGTAATTGAACTTGGTGGCAACTGGAAAACATCTACATTTATAAGGAGGGCATAATGGTTAAGTTGTTTATCTCACAGGTGCAAGTTATGAGTCTGTCCTATTCACCTATAAACTTATGAATTGTAATGCAGTGGTGTTTCTTGTTGATGGTAAGATGCATAAATCCTAAGATTTTGTTTTTAATTGTTTGTAACATGGTGATATTGAGAGCTGATAGTTTGGCAGTAATAACTAAAGCAGATCTCAGTCTGTGAAGTAAGACATTAATAGCAATTGCTTCTCGAGCTTCTGCTTTTAGCTGCTTCTTTAACACTTTGAAGGTTATGAGTACTGTACGGCTATTAAAGAAAAGGGTGCCATCTTTGTACTTTTGTTATGTAATTGGTTACTAGAAGGGTAATTAGTAATAGATTTGTGAATTATAGGTAGTCATCCAATAGTACAAAAATCATAACACAGGGTTTATTTGTACTGACTGCTAGCTTATTGTCCTTGTACTAGGTCCAAATTAAAGTGAATTTGTGCTGTAGGGTAGAAGAAATATGAGTTCTGTTCTTGATTTTTTTGTTAAGACTTTCTCATCTACATACAAAGTGAGGTATAGATAAGGTAGATACCAGCGTGAGCTGTTCATATATATATAATACACCTCTGTTTGATGTGTCTATTTCTGAATGGCACTTGTAACATAAATTGAAATGTTCTGTTCATGAGATCATTTTTCAGCCATTAGGTGATCACTACTGAAAGTCTAAAGTTGTCTAGCTTATATAACAATAGTTTATGGTTGGCAACTGCATTTTTTATATCTAAGAATTGGGAATCAATTAGCCTGCAAATGCACAGAAAATTAATGGAGAAAACACATCAACTGCAGAGTACAATCTCACTAAATGAGCAGGCAGTAAGTACTGTTTTAGTTATCTTTGTTGGAGTTATAACAGTCACTATTAATCAAGTACCAAAATGCTGTAGTCTTAAACTTGCTAATATAACATTATGATATATATGCTAAACATATGATTAAGCAAAGAATATTATTATTGAAGTTCAAACCCTACAAACTATGATAGCTTATCTGAGGGGGGGGGGAGTGAGAGAGAGACTTATCAGCATGTGAAACAAATAAGTAAGAACATTACACAAATTAATAGCGGTGGGAGAAAGGTTAACACTTTCTGATCCCTAAGGTTGCAATATTATCATGTGAACACATAGGAATCGGTAGAAGTCTACATTTGTTAACTACAATTTCAGATTATATTTCAGTTACACCAAATTCAGCCTTAGAATGAATATCTTACTCGGCCAAACTTTGTAACTATAACCAACACTAGTAGTACTGCAATATATGAGGTTCCCAAATACTATTTCATTTACAAGAACAGATCATTCTGGAACATACGCAGGTAATACTATTCATGTAAATGAAAAGAAACTGAAACAAATTTTGCCTACTTACTACCCACAAGTACCAATGCCTTTTGCAAAGAGATGAGAGGTGATTGCTAAGACTCCATGCCAAGTACTGAAGGCATAATTCTTAGATAGCAAACAAGATAAGTCAAAATAATCAAAAACAGCCTCTCTGAATGTGTAGGAAATACTAGTTACTAAATGTTTATTGCAGGGTAGAAATATTCACCCACTCAACTCCCCTCCCCTTAAATACACATAGATATAAAAGTGCATGATCACACAGCTGCAGGAAAAAGAGAAACAGACACTTGAGACATTCAGTATATTCTTACACCCTATAAGGTTAAACATTGCTTGCACAACTGTGATCTCATAGCACAGATAATGAATGTAAAACCATTGTGGGACTTGTAGATCTGAGGAGATGGGACTGCAGAGATTTGTATTCCATGTTGTGTTCCTACAGCTACCATTTCTTAAAATGATACAACACAACTCCTATTTCCAAACCTATCTTTGGCTGTGTAGCACAAAGCCAGAGACTGGAATTTATAGGGATTTGTGCACTCAACCTCTGTCCGTTTGGCAAGTTAGAGCTGGAATTGCAAGCAACGTATCTGGGTGCTGCTACAAAATTGACAAATAATCAAATGTTACAAGTACCTCAGTTCTAGATCCTTTCTTAAGAACTCCATCTCAAAGTAAAAAAAAATCTTTCTCAAAAACCATTTAAGCACAGCCTTTGGTACCGGGCTCACAGTGTAGTGTGCTTTTTAAATTCTAGCTGCTTTGCAGTGACACTTGGATAACTTGACCTGATGAATTAATGGACATTTGTTGAGCAGCTCCTTACATGTGTAAGGTTTGCCCTGGGCACTCTGAAGGTGATAAGGTTTGCCCTGGGCACTCTGAAGGTGATAAGCTTTGCCCTGGGCACTCTGAAGGTGATAAGCTTTGCCCTGGGCACTCTGATAAGGTTTGCCATGGGCACTCTGAAGGTGATAAGGTTTGCCCTGGGCACTCTGAAGGTGATAAGTTTTGCCCTGGGAACTCTGAAGGTGATAAGGTTTGCCCTGGCACTCTGAAGGTGATAAGGTTTGCCCTGGGCATTCTGAAGGTGATAAGGTTTGCCCTAGGCACTCTGAAGGTGATAAGGTTTGCCCTGGGCCCTCTGAAGGTGATAAGGTTTGCCCTGGGCACTCCTAATATAACTGACTCTAACATCACAAACTCTTGAAGCAACTTAAAAAAATTATAATCATGCATTTGCTTTATTGAGCTGCGTTGTTCAAATTCTACAGGAAAGTGATTCAAAGATGTAAAATAATACAAAAAGAGAAAAAAGCCTTATGCCTTTAAGCCACCTCAAACATGAAACATCAAAAATCTTTTGTAACATAGATAAAATTTCAAAAAAATTATAAACATCTAATTATATATATATATATATTTGTGTGTGTATATATATATATATATATATGTGTGTGTGTGTGTGTGTGTGTGTGTGTGTGTGTGTGTGTGTATGTGTGTGTGTGTGTGTGTGTGTGTGTGTGTGTGTGTGTGTGTGTGTGTGTGTGTGTGTGTGTGTGTGTGTTTGTGTGTGTGTGTATAAACACAAAGATGTCAAATCATTTTGAATAGCATTAGTTCCCTTATAGGCAAATCTTGTACAAGCATGGATTTTTTCAATTACTGACTGTAGTAATTACCAACCAAAAATCTGAGGCCTTTTCCACATTCATGATTCAAAAAAATTCAAGATGTAACCCATTTCCCACAGCCCTGCCCAGCAGCCAAAACATTATTCATTTCTTTTCCATATCATCATAAGAAAGCAAATAAAATATATTCTAAATAAACCTCTCTACAAAGGTCCCCATAGTACAGGTGGATTTCACTCTAAAATCTTTTACAGAATCTTCATCCTGAGGTCTTCAAATTTCCTCTTTAATGATTTCTTCACTACTAGCACATTCAGTAATCTTTTAAATAAAGAAAGTGCCTTCTTTACAGTATGAAATGGGGTAACACATATAGTATTATGGCCTTTTAGTCTTTGTTCTATGCTCTAGGTCTCAAAAGTAGAATTCTTAATCTCAGGGCAAATAGGAAAACATTAAATAAAAGCAGCAAACCATAATGGCTTAAGGGAAAATATTATATTTTGCAGCTCTGCACTTGCTGCCTGATGACCATCATATTTTCCCTCGCTCTCTCTTGTTCAGTCAGTCCATTCTTCCCCTTCACTGGCTGACAGCCAGCTGACAGTGGTTCTTATTCAGACAGCCATCATGGATGTCTCAGCATTTTTCTGTTTTTCTCCTGACCCTAATTTGTGTATACTTAGCAAAGCAGTAGGAAGGGGACATATAATAGGCTTTCCGCAGATCACAGGATCTCAGAGAGTTCTAGGCTAATGGCTTTGATGAACTTATAAACCTAACAAAGTGTTTTCCCTCTTTTAGTGGTGCTATCAGCAGACCTGATTCAGCATCTGCTGCCCCTATCCAAAAGGGATGCAGATGAAACCCCCGGGATGAATTTATGATTCCCCATCCAATTTATCCAGATTATGCTTGAAAAAGGTCAGTGAAGGTCCCTTTATCACTAGGATTGGAAGTTTATTCCAGATTAGTGGGACCCTCTGGGAGATGAACCTGTCTCTCCAGCAGATCCTGTTAATGTCACTTCTCATGGTGAGGTCACTAGAGTTGGTGAAGCAATTACAATTTGTCTTGCTAATGTGTAACATTTCCATCAGGGGCAGGATCTGCGGTTACCCTATAGACTAGGCAGAGATAACTCCTTAGCAGTCTGTACAAAACAGAGTATAGTGACAGGGATTTTAGTCTATCAGCATAGGACAGGTGTTGGATACCTTGAATTTTCTTTGTAAGGTACCTCTGAGGTCGCTCCAATTGCTGGAAATGTCTGGAGAGTTTCATACCAAAGGGTGCATTATAGTCTAATTGGTCTAATAAGGGAGGAGTACAGGGAGGTATAATCTTTTTTTCTGGAGGCAATGCTCTTATTGATGAGATGGGCAGCAAGTAGAAGGCTTTCCTTGCCACTGTGAAAACATGATGGTCAAAGGAGAGGTTGCTGTTAACCTGTGTGCCCAAATCTCTTACCATGGATTGGGTACTTAAGGTGTTGCTGTTAATGTGGTACTTTGGAAGAATATCTTCCTTGCTGAAGTGAATGATGATGATGATGATGCACTTTTTTTAGCATTTAACTTGAGCCTTTGACTTTGGCACCAGTCACTGGTTTGAGTAAGACCTTCCTGGATGGTATCAATGTCACTAGAAGATTCAATGATAACTCACAGATTGCAGTTATCTGCACACTTCGTTAGCCACATGCCCTTTGTTTTGGCCTGTACTTCTGAAAGGTGAATTCCATCCCTGCACAAGGGCATTGCCTCCTCTGTGGTCTCCACCAAGGAGACTGCATCACTGTGCATGCCTCCAAGGTCACATAAACTCTCCCACTCCAACATGAGAGGTAAGTAGACCATACCACTTTACTCCCCCTCCTTTCCCTATCTTATAACTCCACTGTCTGGGCCACAGGTCCAACATGTACCACTTATGCCACATTCAGGCAAGCATCCCATTGTACTATACAGACAGATTACATCTTTAAGGAAAGTTACAGCAATTCTTTAGGTAACTGATTCCACATACAGACAGAGAGACGTTGGTGGATTCAGAGGTCTAGCCATTGCCATCATCAGGGCTGTCATCACAGGCTCCAGTTTCTTGCTATTAAGCAAACTTTACTTGTTTGGCATAAATGATAACCTCATAAGAGGCTTAATAGTTATTTAAATGCTGGCAACTGCCAAACTTCAAATACTGGAGCATTAAATGACTGTGGCTGGGAACATTGTGCCCCATGGGGTAGGGCAGATAAGCACTACAATGGCAAGCCAAAGTCCTTCAAAATTTATAATGACAGCCACACAATGGTCTTACCCCATTGTGCAGCTGCAGCACTCTGTACATACCATGCAAATATTCAATTGCCCCCCAAGGACCATACAAGATTCAGAAACTCACCACCAACTGGATATGAGTTTGTTCGAATAATATAATTGAACAAACCTACAAACAGTGTAATGTGTTTGGCCTCACTGATCCTTCTACACTATGATTTGTTACGCAGTTTACAACATCTTTGCAGAGGTAAACAAAATATATATAAAAAAATCTTCTTTTGTGCAGTAATAAAATCCTTCCAGAAATCGATTCCCTGCAATGCAGGCAAAAATTTTACTTTAACCAGGTCTATGTTGGTTTAGTGAATGTCCAAACTGCTGAAACCTAAAAGGTCGAGACCATATCGTTGATAGTTCAGTTTGTCGATAAACAGCATAAATCCAAACAACATCCGCAAACAACATTTTTGCAGGGTGGCAAGCAGCCCCTGCACTTCCCCCTCCCCCTGCTAATTATTTATACCAACTCTGATACTGCACTATAGTCAGGAAAAGGGAAAATTTAATGATCTTTACTGTACCATGATCTCATTCAGATTGATTTGACAAACCAAATTGTCAACCATATGGGATTTGACAATTTGGATGTTCAGTAAACTAACATAGACCATTGCAACTAGACTTGCCTGCACCCCCCATAGAGTGGCACAGATGAGCTTCCACAAATGGAAGGTCTCAGAGCACAAGATCCTGTTGTTACCATATTAAGATAATGATGCTAGAGCCACTGTCCTGCCTAATGACTAGAAACATTTTATGGAACACTGTGTGGCCTGATGGTAGACCACAGCACAAAGCAGGTGTTTAGTAAGGTGTATAAACCTAGTAAACACCTATGAACCTATAAAACTCATTATTCCTTATTAAGCAGCTGTTCCCTTCTGTACTCTATAGTGCTGTCCTGCAACACATGCTTTACTCAGTAACACTGGATCCCATACATACCACTGTGTAATATGCTGTACTCTGTAGTGCTGTCCTGCAGTACATGCTTTACTCAGTAACACTGGTTCCCATACATACCACTGTGTACTATGCTGTACTCTGTAGTGCTGTCCTACAACACATGCCTTAGTCAGTAACACTGGTTCCCATACATACCACTGTGTACTATGCTGGCCTCTATAGTGCTGTCCTACAACACATGCCTTAGTCAGTAACACTGGTTCCCATACATACCACTGTGTACTATGCTGTACTCTATAGTGCTGTCCTGCAGTACATGCCTTAGTCAGTAACACTGGCTCCCACATATACCACTGTGTACTATGCTGTACTCTATAGTGCTGTCCTGCAACACATGCCTTAGTCAGTAACACTGGTTCCCATACATACCACTGTGTACTATGCTGGCCTCTATAGTGCTGTCCTGCAACACATGCCTTAGTCAGTAACACTGGTTCCCATACATACCACTGTGTACTATGCTGGCCTCTATAGTGCTGTCCTGCAGCACATGCCTTAGTCAGTAACACTGGTTCCCATACATACCACTGTGTAATATGCTGTACTCTATAGTGCTGTCCTGCAACACATGCCTTAGTCAGTAACACTGGTTCCCATATATACCTCTGTGTACTATGTTGTACTCTATAGTGCTGTCCTGCAACACATGCCTTAGTCAGTAACACTGGTTCCCATATATACCTCTGTGTACTATGTTGTACTCTATAGTGCTGTCCTGCAGCACATGCCTTAGTCAGTAACACTGGTTCTCATACATACCACTGTGTACTATGCTGGCCTCTATAGTGCTGTCCTACAACACATGTCTTAGTCAGTAACACTGGTTCCCATACATACCACTGTGTACTATGCTGTACTCTATAGTGCTGTCCTACAACACATGCCTTAGTCAGTAACACTGGTTCCCATACATACCACTGTGTACTATTCTGTACTCTATAGTGCTGTCCTGCAGCACATGCCTTAGTCAGTAACACTGGATCCCATATATACCACTGTGTACTATGCTGGCTGTACACTATTCATAGACCTCACCATTCTTCAGTACACTGCCTGTCATTACTGTGATACATGTCTATGAATCATGATAATGACAGGAAGCATACTAAACTGTAACCATTTGAAATGTCGGGACCTGCTAGAGTGAATCCCAAAACATGAAGACTGACTGGCCAATAAAGGGAATTACATATACTAAAGCTGAGATACCATTTCCTGGACTATTCCCTTTTCTCTGAGATATGACAATCTTGGAGTTGGTGTATATAAGTCTGGGGTGCGGGGGTGGAGTGGGGTCTTGTTCCCCTGCAAAAAGAAGTGATTTTTCAAGATTCAATCTTCTCCATCCTTTTGATATCTCTCTGGATTTTTGGCATTCAGAATTGTTTTTTTGAGTGCTGACATTTCATTAGGAAGCTGTACTAAACATAACCTTATGATTTGTTGACATTTCATTAGGAAGCTGTACTAAACATAACCTTATGATTTTACTTCACTTCCTTCCCCTAGCAGTTTGGCACAGAGGTTTACTGCTTTGTACCACTAGACCTATACCTTGTAACAGTCTTAGATTTGATTCCCACTTGGTGACTTCATAACTGTAAACAAGACAACTAACCAGTTGTTCTTCTTAGGGTAGTCCTGAAAAGGGAATATGTGTCTAGAGGGCTTACTCATTTAGAAAAAAAATAATTTATTTCTCTTGCTTCTTATTTTAGTTGGACCAGAGACTTAAAGCCCACCTGGTACAAAGATAACATTATTTCTTTTGGAATAAATGCAGACCATTGTAAGTATACAGTCTTAGTCAACATTTACATCCCTTTTCCTTCACTTAAGACAATTACCTTCAAAGTAGGAAATTCTATCCAGAAACAATAATTACACTAAAAGCATAACTTCCTTTAACTATCATTGCCATGGCCTGACACTGAATGTCCTTCTCTTTATCATTCTGACACCCTTCTAAGTTAAAGAGTTCACTGAATATAGATTTTAACAAAAGGTGACTGCATTCGCCTGAAATCTTATTAATTGATGGAACAGTGTTCTGAGACCACAGACTTACTAGCCTTGCCTATTGTCTCTCTTCTTGACTACAAATATATCGATGCAATAAAGCACACAATATAGGAGAGATAGGTTTACTACATTCTGTTAAATCTGAATACCCTACCTCACTGTATTTAAGCCAAATTAGTTTCTTGTTCTCCTTAGAGCAATGGACTATTTTGTCCAACAGATTCACAAACCACTTTTCCAGGATTTCTGTTTCAAGCCCACTCATAGCCTTTTACCCACCACAACCAGGTAGGAACTCTTAGGTCATTCATGATATCCCAAATGTCTCACAACAAATGTAAGTCCATATATCGAAAACTTAAAATCCCAAATGACAAGTTATGGTACAGAACTGGTTGATCACCAGCCAATTTGAAAAAAAAAGTAAAACTTTTTTTTTTTTTTACGGGGGCAAGCCCACATGTACCCCCATATATCTAGCCAATTATATATAACAACTCTGAGACTGCACTACAGTGGGTAAAGGGCAAATTCCCCAATCCCCACTGTACCATGATCTGGTACAAAAAAACAAAACATAAAAAATGGTATATTTATTTTTATTTATTTTATTTTACATTTGTTGACCGGGATGGTCCGACTGGATACATGTCCATTTTCAGCGGAGGCCCGGGGAGAAAAGCTCCAATATTGCAAAAAAGTTTCATATAAGTTTATACATTACATATGTTGCAGAAAAAAATATGCTCGTTAATGTATTGTCTACATAGCAGAATGACAGTTAAAATACAAAAGTACTATTAAGTTCATTGTTTATCTAGAGCTCTGAGGGTAGATAGAGAAACTACGAACTTTATTACAGTTGAGTAGGATTAATAGTCAGTTGGAGTAAGAAATTGAGAAGATATCCAAATAGTTCAAGTAATGTAGGATATGCAATATGCAATATGCTGATTTTCAATCAGCTGTAATGCCTTATTTTCTGGTCAGAAAAGTGGATATTTGATCTCTTGACACCATATCCTCATATAATATAATATAATATAATATAATATAATATAATATAATATAATATAATATAATATAATATAATATAATATAACATTTTAAGTATTTTCTGTGAGAGCATCCAACCCAATAGAATGACTTACCAGTAATAGGAAGGACAGAAACTTCCCTAAATCCTTCATTGCTTGAATTGGTTCCATAGCATAGATGAAGGGAGTCTTAACTATGACAAAAGTGAGCATAGTTTTATTAGCTGGCCCGGCAAAGGAAAAGCCAACAAGGGAGAGATAGAGGAATAAAGTGGTTATTCTTGCTCAATTTTCTTAGGCAGAAGTGATGTGTAATATGTACTGGAGAGGTTATACATACCATACTGCCTTCATATACCACAGTGTACAGCAGAATACACATCAGGCAGTTGCAGGGTAGGGACCACAAGCTTGTGACGGGCTACTGTGAAGGATGGACTTAGTCTTGGTATTGCCACTGTATACTCCTTTCAAGAGTAGGACTTTAGATAGACATGTTATCATAAAGGTGGGATGTTCACCTTTAGACAGACACATTACCATAGAGGTGGGATATTCATCTCATGAGGCCCAGATGCCAAGAAGCGAGTTTGGACCTAGCACAAAGAGGGAGGGCTTATTATGTCAAACATCTGCAGAATGAGAGTCTCTCCCTGAAAAGACATCCATCAACCCTGACAGCTGAAGAAGAACAAATGGCCCACCTCACAAGGTCCAGATGCCAAGAAGTGAACTTAGACCTAGCACAAAGGGATAGAGCTTACTATGACATCCATCCACAGAATGAGAGTCTCTGCCTGTATAGATGTTCATCAACCCTGGTAGCTGAAAGAGAACAAATGGGCCAGTTGGATGGTCAAGGAGGAGAGCTGATGGTTTGCAGAGGACTGCAAGAAAGAAAAAAGTCCTTCATTACTAAACACAAAAAGCATAAAAGTTCCCCTTTCTATTGTAGTTGTTTTCTAAACTGTTCAATATTCATTTATCATAATACCACCAATGTTTAAAAATGTATTTTATTAAAATGCTGCTTAAATGAAATACATCTTGTAAATGAGCAAAAGTTGTATAATTTACTAAATATTACCACATGCATAGAACAATATTTGTTCTCCTATATTTGTATTCAATATGTCCTTTTTTAATAAAGACAATCAGTAATGCAGAGACACTTTAACTTCATAATTGTATAAAAAGTATGCTTTCTAACTTCAAATGTTTGCAATTTAGCACCAGAACTGCATTTGTCTGAAAATGAAATTGCAGTAGACCAGTACACTTAGCCAATCACCAGATCTTTATACATGAAAATTCTGCTTGTCCAAATTTTAAACGGAATTTGTATGTGTTGCCCTTCCCCTTTTTTGCAAGCTCTCCACCACCCAACTAAAGGTCATGCCTCTGTGTGGTTTTATACTTCTCTGATATTTGCAGAATTGATTCTGGTGGATCATTCTGGAAAGTAAATGAGTTATGGGTGATATAATGTGAAGCATCAAATATATGTTTCTTTTCTTTGAACACTTTAATTTTTCCTCGCAATAAAACAAAACTAAATTGTTCCTTGCATTCTCTACAAAATTAGCAATAATTTCAGATGGCATTTGATTGATTTGATTCATGTAATTTTATACTTGCAACAGATGTTTTAAACTCACACGACTAAATAAATATAGTTTTTAAGTAGAATTCCTTTACTTATCAACCTTTAGCATTTGTTATTTCTTCATTATACTAATGGTATGCACAGGAAGATCAAAGGTACCTGGCGTGAGTGTGTTATGTGAAGTGTAAGGTGAGAAATCCATACGTCAGACAGACAGGAAAGTAGGGATGTGGTACCCAAGGCCAGAGTGCCTATGCATGGCCTCTAAGAGTGTCTTAAGGTGCAGCAATAGCTGATTCAGTAGAAATAACTTGAAGACATAGGATGCTGTTCCACTACATACATTTTAGGGGGCCACTACAGTCGGTATCCAAAATGGGTTTGCCTTCTGGGTATCACCTTGATTTTGTCTGATATGCATTAACCATGGAATAGTCTGGTTAGTTAAATAAATAAGAATGCATATAAAACTGAAAATACTGTAAAATGTATATGAGAACTACAGGGGGGAGGGACTGAAGTGCAGAGTCCAAGATACATATCTGTGTTAGTGGTGCAACAGGTAGCACACTTGCCTTTGGTGCAGAACACTGTGGGTTATATCTCTTCACCAGGTAGATCGATTGCTGACACTGGTGTGTAGAATAAGGGGATGCTGCATTTCTGTATATATGGTTCTTCAGATGAGATGTTAAAACCAAGGTCCCATCTGCTTGAGTTGGTGGTAGCTCAGATGAACGTAAAAGATCCCATGGAACCTATTAAAAAGAATAAGGGTCCTTTATTTATATACAAAATAACTCTTATTTACAAAATATTCACATATTTACAAATATTTACATATGTATAAATATATAAATATGCAAATCTGTTTATACATATTCATAATTTATTTTACAATCATGCTAAATTTTCATCTCTATTAGACCCCACTCCTTTTTCCATAATGACCATATGATCCATTTACCAATAAATATAATTTAAATAATTCTTTCATTCCATATAATCCATACAACAGAAAAAAACTTTGGGGGGAATTCAGTAAAGCTTACCTGATCAGTTTTACTGTGCATCGCAAGAGGCAGTGGCAAGTTTTAGATTCAGTAAATTCTTTGTAGTGGTGTGCAATCACCACACTCATGCGCAAATACGGAAACATTCGTGAAATTCAAATTTCAGCATAACTAGCTGAAATTTACGCTAATGAAGCAAATCAACACGATTGAACAATCCAACAATCCATAAAGAAACAGTGTAGTTTCTGTGTACGTGTTGGCAGTGTACTCAGAAAATTTCCAAGTACAGGAGTCTACACAGAAACAAGGGCAAGTAAAAGTCCTGAAATATTGACAGAAGTGACACTAGCAGGTAACACCACACATATTATGGCCCAAGTACACACTGTAGATGCTAGAAAATCAGTCTCCCAAAAGAAATATCATTTTAACTGCCATGACATAAATGCACCTTTGGACCCCACACCCAAATCATAATGAAGAATAAACCTGTACGTAATACAGGCTGCTAAAATGTTTAGAACGCATGAGACAGAGAATTCTAATGTACAGTAAGCATTATGCCGTATGCATCACATGTTTAGGCTACCCTGCCTTGAGTTTACAACATTGTGCTCCCATGCAGTTTCCCTGCTTACATGGCTACTAACCATGCAGATTCCAGGCTGTCAGCATGGTCATTATGCAAATGAAGCCAAAACTTGGTAGACTTGTTAAATCACAAAAAATAAAAATAAAACCCCAAACTTACTGGGAATGAATGACGACCAGAAAAATAATTTAAAAAAAAAGTCCAAGCCATCAGAACCGAGCTCAATAAAAAGTACTTTAATAAAAAAATAAATAAATAAAATAAATAGCACAGGGGTTAAGCACTTTTGTCAAAGTTAGACATCATCAGAACCACCAGTGCATTATTTCCTCTTCAATATATACTTAAAAAAACAGCTGATTGTATACACCCTTTATTACTTCACCAATCATTGTGAACCAGTATGAAAGTCTGTAAAAAACTCCATAAAACAGAAAACGTAAAACAATAAAATATAGAAAATAAATCAAAGATATCTAACATTTCAAAAGAATACTGGACCCTAAAAATATATTAAAATAAGTTAACACACATTAGCTCTCCTTTTCAGTTTGCTAGATATTAAAATATTTTCATTTAAGCCAGGAAATTTTGTAGTGTCAAAATGAGGCTGCCAGAACATTTCTCACTGTAATAAATAATTCATCCAGTATCCGGGGAACACATCAAGTCTGACTTGCTCCAAGACTAAAAACGTGAAGTGTTTAAATCCTGGACAGATATTTGATTGCCTGGCCAAAGCACTTTTATTGTCCATCTTGTGATTACTATAAAGGTGCTGGCATCTCCTTTTATTGAGAGAGTTGACAGTCATACCAATATAGAAGGCTGTACATGAATCACATAGTGCAAGACAGACAACTCTCTGAGAGCCACAGTTAAATCTACCACCACTCTTAACCTGTTTCAACTTAGTTGACGAAACCCTTTCAACAGATATACAGATGAATGGGCATTGATTACAACGACCACATTTTCTAGTAACAGGTGGACCTCCCACCTCAAAGGCTGATTTCTCCAAAAATAGCTTAACACTCCTTTTATTTTTAAATGTAAACCTAAGAAGAAAAAGAAAAATGTTTTTTAATATCCACATTACTCAATAACAGATGCCAGTTCTAATGAATAATGTTCTGGATATCCCCAACATTTAAACAGTAATGCAGAACCATATTGTTACCGTAAATTGATATTTCTTTTTGTCCCTGAACCTCACTGGTCATCTGTTCCACACCAAACGTGATGATTGGAGAATGGCAATCTGTTCTATGTGCCCATATGTCATTCTGCACATGGTTCAGTAAAACTGGAGGGTACCCCCTGTTTAGAAACATCTGCTTCAATATCCCAAATTGCTCCAAGCAATTCTCGTCAAGTGATGTTAACCTCCAAATTCTGATCAGTTGACTTTTAACCACCCCTTTCTTCTAGTGCAAGAGGTGACAAGTGCTGAAGGAGAGAAAAGCGTTACAAAAGTGGGTTTATGGTATATTTGAGCCATAAAACCCCCATCAGGTGATTCTGAAATTTCAATATTCAAGTAATGGATTTTATCCTTGTTAGTGGAGGAAGTGAATCTAAGAAAAGAGGTACTAGTCTGCAAAAGGTTCAAAACTTCCAAAAACTCATCCATGGAACCATCCCATATAATCAAAAAATCATCCAAGCATTGGAAGTAACCTCTACAGTTCTTGTACTGGGGAACTTCACAGTTGTAAAGATGTCTGGATAATATGAAAGTGCTTAACTGTGGCTTGATGTTATTCATATTAAAGAGGACTTTGGTTCTGGCTGTCTAATCGGTGATTTTTTTGGTAGATATTCACAGTATGTGCTATGCTCCACAATCTGATCCTGCAGAAACAGCTGCAGCAGGATCAGCAAGGGGAAGGACCACACATCCCCCCATCAATGCCTAGATCACCACAGCCACTGTCAGAGGAGGACTCGGAGAAAGAACCACCAGCTGCTGTCCCTGTAGGCAGACGTAGGCTTGCTCAGTATGCCCTTGCTTTGGATAAGAGACAATGCATAGGGCATTCATTGGCCACCTAGGGACCTAATACCTTTTTCCTACTCAGTTACATACATTAAAATTGATGGCAGGCAGCTCACACAACCTTTACATATGCATGAATTGGCTGTGTGCTGCTTGCATCAGACAGTCAGCCCTGAAATAAAGGAGTGTCAACTACTGCATTTGGAAGGTAAGTCCTGAAACTAGACTGTATTCTTAAAGATTATTATGACATATTCTTGTATCTGTTAAAGTGGTACAGTAAGCAAGTAAGAAATGGTGGATTTGTACATATGACTACAGAAACTTATTTTACTAATATGTGTCCATTTGTAATTAGTAGGCCTCAGGCATGAAACATTCATACAGTTATACCTCTGTAGAATACTAGTAAATCATTCAAGACAGAAGTTAGAAAGTGAGGATACACATCTCAGTTTCTGACTTCAGACTTGTTTGTGTCATAAACGTAACTATGCTTTGTTCCCCCACCCCCAAAAGAGGACTGTAACCTTGTACCTGCCATAAGAGTAACTCAGCTATGCTACCTTCAAAACCACAGTATATATGCGTTTATACCACAATTAACATCCTCACACATTTTAAGGACAATCTTATAGAACTAGGTTTATACTAAGCTAATAGCCCTTGTGAACCGTTTTAAGACTAGCCAATTATCCCTTGTGAGACTCAAATTCTGCACCTTGTGTTTGCAAGGCAAACACCTTAACCATTAGGCCACCCTCCCAACTCTAAGAGCTTTTGGTTCATCGGTTCATAGATTAGTACTACTTACACATTGCATGTGTTAGGTAACTGATGATTACCAACAAACACAGACATGTAAGACAGAGAGATGTATATTTGTATCCATAATTATGACAGGTTGTGTAACTATTAACAGCTCTATGTCCAAATATAATACAGAGAATTACTTGTACAATGCTGTCTGTCCATGGTTTGATAGCAGTGTACATTCTTATGCAGTTCATTGTGTGATGAATGGCCTCAGGTTGGTGCTGACAAATTGCTTCTGTGGCAAAGAGGACTAAGGCAACCATCCCATTTGTGGAAGCTGTATTGGTGTGAGGGTTCTAATCCTGACATAAGTAGAAGTTTTAGATATGTACTATCAATTGGTAGTGTGCTTTTACAGACTTTGATTTTGTGTCCCATATTTTTAATATTTATCCTCTTTGTCTTGTTTTAATTCCACATTTGTGCTATGCGCCACATCTAGAAAACATTTTGAAAAGGCTTATGTAGATTGCTTGAAGTGCAGCATTGCACAAACAGGGAATAAACAGATAAGATTTTTGTCAGACTGCTAATAACAGAAAGTGGATACCTTAAATTACTGCTCTTAGTCATTGGGAAGTCCCAGCCTGGAGTAGAGATAGGATTGGGCTATTGTAGCAGTTATATATTAAATAAAAGTAAGTCTCAAATGTTAGCAATGCAGCTTGCATCTGTGCACTGCCTACCCATGTGCAAACACTTAGTTAGCCATTGTGCAAATAGCAAAGCCATTGCAGCAGTATCATATTCAGTTTTAAATCCCCTTTAGTCATCCCTCCTCAGGCTTAGTCTTGAATATAATGCTCGCTTTGCGACGTTGTGTAACAGACAGCTGCAGAAATTTAACATACCTTAGAGAGTTAAGTAATATAAATCAGGATGTCAAACGTGTCTAATATGAGCAAACTGATGTAGCTACCACTGTACTCAGTATGATATAGACTGCTTTGAGGTGACTTATGTATGCCTAATAGTGCTATCTCTGACCCGATTGTGATGGAAATGCTGGCCTTACATATGTCATTTGGGACTGCAGTCAGCTGTTCAAGGGCCATCAATGTAGACTGACATATATACGACATGCTGGAGAGAGAGAGATACATCTCCCATAGGTTGCCACTCCTCTGGAATAGGCTTCAAAACCATGTCAAGCCGAGCACCTCCATTAGATTGTTTCATCACAGCCTGAATGACATTATGTGAAACTGTTAATCTCTGCCCTGCATTGCCCCTGATTCTCACCTGGACATGGGTAGTCCTTGCTAGAAAAAGCTTGCCCATGCATGATATCTGACATCAAATTTTATATTGTGATTTAATGGCTAAATTTCTAAACATCATCAGGTCAATAGCCTAGTAACATTCTATGTACCCATGGAGCTATAGTGTACATGCCAGAAATACTGTTATATTGTATTGCTGTTTTAATGAGAGTTGACTACAATGCATACTTAAAATCCTGATATCTGAATGTGATACTGTGACTACTGATGTGCACCATAACTCTATAATTAAAATAATTACAGGGAAAATTTCAAATTGTATGATACAAATTTCAGTTGTTTACTTCAGAAGCCTTTCAAGAGCATCCACCGTAAAGTAGTGAAATGACGATAGTAGCATTTTTATAACTGACCAAGTACAATATAACTGACATGTGCAATCATCAGTTCAACACCACATATGCAGATGTAATCATTTATGTAAATAGTTACCCTGTGCATCAGATACATAGCTTTACTATCCATGAATCCAAAAAATAGAAAACAGGAATATGACACAATTATCATCACTTGCACAGGATGTTGTGTGGGGGTGCAGGAGGCCTAGGCTGATGAAAATGGTGTGTGAGTGTGTGTGAGTAAGGAAGTGAAGCGGGCAAGATGGAACATGAAATGTTTGGTGTGTGTCTGTAGTTCCTCTCAATGTAACATTGGTGTGTGACTGTCAGCATGCACACAGCCAAGTTAAGTGCTAGCTGTATGTGTCTGTATGTTGTAGAGATGTGAGCCATACATGATAGAGGTGATGGTTCATCCATGTCACCCAAACCACAAGAACTTGCTCTATCAGGCGTTGGCACTGAAATCTCCAAGGTCAGATGTAGGGCAACTACCTGCTGGTGCGTGATGTCTGCCTGACACACTCCCTTCACAGGAATGCCTAGGACCATGACCCCATGGCCTGCCATGTCTGGGTGTGGACAGCACACTCCTTGATGGAGCAGTGGAAGTACTGCCACTATGGGAATGTGATCAGACATGGCCATGTTGGCTAATTGCAGATGTAGTTGCAGCCCTACGCTCATGAGGCTGACATTCTCCTCCCAACAGATGCTCCATCACAAACAATGTGCATTTCATGACAGATTCTCAGCATTCCATCACAGATCCACCTCATTCCAATGTGTTATTCATCTGATCCATGGAATCAACAACATGGTGGAGGTAGTCACAGATGTCAGACTGTGCAACATCTACTGCTCTGTGCATTTGTCGGGAGTACCTTTCTGAACATGCTTATGCATCCTTGACAGCCCTAAACATATGTTGTATTATAATGAAGAGACACATGCACCAGGTGGAGGAGAGACAGCAGGCCTCTTCTGAGCAGCCTTCTCAAGCCTCCTGTGTGGCACCTTGCCAACAGTTTGGCTACGGCCAGAGTCAACAGGCTCTGAAGCAGTAGTAGCTACACTTCCCTGCTCAATGTCCTCACCCTCCACCTGTCCAGTATCTGTGGCCTCACTGAACTGGGGATACATAGGTGTACTTGCTGTGTACACTGTTTAAATGAGGGAGGGTCACTGAGTGTCAATCAATGTTTCAGATTCAGCCTCTGTAACCTCTGGCTGTGCCTCACTTTGGCCACCATCATTGTCAGAGTTTGATGAGACATTAACATCAAGTGGCACAAGGGACACATAACCACATCCATGACCACCTGTGATCATCATCATCATCATCATCATCATCATCTTCTTTCGACTGTTCCCATTAGGGGTCACCACAGCAGATCACCTGTTTCCATTTCTTCCTGTCCTCTGCGTCTTGCTCTGTCACACCAACCACCTGCATGTCCTCTCTCACCACATCCATAAACCTTATCTTAGGCCTTCCTCTTTTCCTGTTACCTGGTAGCTTCATCCTTAGCATCTTTTTCCCAATATACTCCGCATCCCTTCTCAGCACATGTCCAAACCAATGTAATCTTGCCTCTCTGGCTTTGCCTCCAAACCTTCCAATCTGGGCTGACCCACTAATATACTTATTCCTAATCCTGTCCACCCTCGTCACACCCAGTGCAAATCTTAACATCTTTAACTCTGCCACATCCAGCTCAAACTCCTGCCTTTTTGTTAATGCCACTGTCTCCAACCCATATAACATAGCTGGCCTCACTACCCACTTGTAGACCTTCCTTTTCACTCTTACAGGTACTCGTCTGTCACAAATCACTCCTGACACTCTTCTCCACCCACTCAATCCTGCCTGTACTCTCTTCTTCACCTCTCTTCCACGCTCACCGTTACTCTGAACTATTGACCCCAAGTATTTAAACTCATCCACCTTCACCACCTCTACTCCTTGCATCCTCACCATTCCTCTATCCTCCCTCTCATTCACACACATATATTCTGTTATAGTCCTGCTGACCTTCATTCCTCTTCTCTCCAGAACATATCTCCATTTCTCCAGGGTCTCCTCCACCTGTTCCCTACTCTCACTACAGATCACAATGT
This sequence comes from Protopterus annectens, assembly GCF_019279795.1. Classification (NCBI taxonomy): domain Eukaryota; kingdom Metazoa; phylum Chordata; order Ceratodontiformes; family Protopteridae; genus Protopterus; species Protopterus annectens. The sequence goes on along the minus strand of NC_056743.1, from coordinate 1,858,234,296 downwards.
CATCTGCAAACATCATAGTCGACAGGGACTCCTGTCTGATCTCATCTGTCAACCTGTCCATCACCATTGCAAATAAGAAAGGGCTCAGAGCTGATCCTTGATGTAACCCCACCTCCACCTTAAACGCATCCATCACTCCCACCGCAGACGTCACACTACCCTCGTACATATCCTGTACCACTCTTACATACTTCTCTGACACTCCTGACTTCCTCATACAATACCACAACTTCTCTCTAGGCACCCTGTCATATGCTTTCTCCAAGTCTACAAAAACACAATGCAACTCCTTCTGACATTCTCTGTACTTCTCCATCAACACTCTCAGAGCAAACATTGCATCTGTAGTGCTCTTTCCTGGCATGAAACCATACTGCTGTTCACTAATCATCACATCCCTTCTTAACCTAGCTTCCACTACTCTTTCCCATAACTTCATGCTGTGACTGATCAATTTAATCCATCTGTAGTTACTATAGCTCTGCACATCACCCTTATTCTTAAAAATCGGTACCAAAACACTTTTTCTCCATTCCTCAGGCATCCTCTCACTTTCCAAGATTTCATTAAACAATCTGGTTAAAAATTCCACTGCCGTTTCACCTAAACACCTCCATGCTTCCACAGGTATGTCATCTGGGCCAACAGCCTTTCCATTCTTCATTTTCTTCATAGCTATCCTTACTTCCTCCTTGCTAATCCATTGTACTTCATGATTCACTATCCCTACATCATCCAACCTTCTCTCCCTCTCATTCTCTTCATTCATCAACCCCTCAAAGTACTCTTTCCATCTCCTCAACACACTCTCCTCGCTTGTGAGTATGTTTCCCTCATTATCCTTTATCACCTTTACCTGCTGCACATCTTTCCTAGCACGGTCCCTCTGTCTAGCCAATCGGTACAGGTCCTTTTCTCCCTCCTTAGTGTCAACCTTTCATACAACTCTTCATATGCCTTATCCTTAGCCTTCGCCACCTCTCTCTTTGCCATGCACCTCATCTCCTTATACTCCTGTCTACTTTCTTCATCTCTCTGACAATCCCACTTCTTCTTTGCCAACCTATTTGCCTTTATACTCTTCTGTACTTCCTCATTCCACCACCATGTCTTCTTGTCATCCTTCCTCTGTCCCGATGTGATACCAAGCACCTTTCTAGCCGTCTCCCTTACTAGCTCTGCTGTAGTTACCCAGCTATTTGGTAGCTTTCCACTGCCACCCAGTGCCTGTCTTAACTCATCCCTGAACTCTACCTCACAATTACCCTTTTTCAATTTCCACCATTTGATCCTTGGTGCTGCTCTCACACTCCTCCTCCTCTTCTTGATCACCAACATCATCCTACAAACCACCATCCTATGCTGCCTAACTACACTTTCTCCAGCCACCACTTTACAGTCTCCAATCTCCTTCAAACTGGCCTCCTACATAAGATATAATCCACATGCGTGCATCTTCCTCCACTCTTGTATACCACCCTATGCTCCTCCCTCTTGTTAAAATACGTATTCGCCACAGCCATATCCATCCTTTTCACAAAATCCACCGCCATCTGACCTTCTGCATTCCTTTGTTTAACACCATACCTACCCATCACTTCCTCATCCCCACTGTTCCCTTCACCAACATGCCCATTTAAATCTGCTCCAATCACCACTCTCTCACCCTTGGGTACAGTCATCACCACTTCATCCAATTCACTCCAAAATTTTTCTTTCTCATCCATTGCACACCCAACTTGTGGAGCATATGCACTAACAACATTATTCATTACACCATCAATTTCCAGCTTCATACACATCACTCTATCCGACACCCTTTTCACCTCCAAAACACTCTTTGCATACCGTTCCTTCAGAATAAACTCCTGCACCATTTCTCCTCCCATCCACACCATGATAAAACAATTTGAGCCCACCTCCGATACACTACTGTCACTATTACAGCCAGTCATATCCCTCAGCCTCTTAGAGCAAGAAATCTAGAGAAAGCCATAATAATGCCACACAAACAGCTTTGCACCAAAGATCTGATGTCATTCTTCACAGAACCAGCTACAACAGAATGTATACTGATATCAAACCATAGAACTGGTTATTTTCACACACGTATTATTTGATTTAGATATACGTGCACTTAGTGAGCACACAACCTGTTATGATTATCACTGGAATTTTTACAGCACTGTCTTACCTTTCTGTTCTTTCATAATTTATCTGCCCAGTACCCTGAGAGATGCAATCTATAAACCATGCTATATCATTGGCCTTAAAATGTGTGAGGATATTAACTAGCAATAATATGATATCCATTTGGCAACAATTGAAGGCCAGGTTGAATGACACTAAGAACCATGGACTGTTCGTTTGCATTGGGGGAGCAAAGGTGAGTTACTCTTATGGCACATACAAGGGTACAACTGTTCTGTTGGGGGAACAAAACTGAGTTACTGTTATGGCACATACAAGCATAGACTGTTGTTTTGGTGTTAGCAAAGGTGAGTTGCTGTTATGGCACAAACAAGGATATGTTGTTCTTGCTACTCTCCTTGTTTTGCATCCCGCTTATTGTTTGATCATGTAGTCAGAAGTCAGAAATTGCAATGTGTATCATTGCTTTCTAACTTCTTTCTTCAATGATTTTCAAGTACAAATGTATGGTGCTAAACTGAGGGCATGCAGTGATCATCAGTACTTTTGAGAGGTGTGACTGTGTGGATCTTTGATGCCTGAGGCCTACTACTTACTAATGGACACATATAAGTCAAATAAGTCTCTGTTGTCACGTTACGGTAATTTTTGTACAAATCTCCCACCCTTTACTTGCTTACTGTAACAAGTGAGGAAGTACAAGGATATGTCATAATATTATTAAACAATACACTCCAAGTTCAGGACTTTCCTTGTAAATGTAGCAGGTTCCACAGTGTTAGTGCAGGGCTGGCTGACTCTGTCTGATGCAAGCAGTACAGAGACAATTCATGCAGAGTTAAAGGCTGTGTGACTTGCCTGGCATCAATGTTACTACATGTATGTGAGTAGGAGAAAGGTTTTTGGCCCCTAGGTGGTGAGTGAGTATGCTATATGTTGTATCTTAGCCAATGCAAAGGCTTACTGAACATATGACTATCTGCACCTAAAGCAGCTGGAGTTTCACCATCTGGCTCCTCAGCTGCCTGGGGTTGTGGTGGCCAAGGCATTGGAAATGGGATGTATGCCCCTTCCCCTTGCTGATCTTGCTGCAGGTGTTTCCTCAGGATTATGCTGTGTAGTATGGTAGTATGGCACATACTGTGAACATTTCTGTATATGTCCTTGGATTGTGCTGCAGGGTTCCCCCAGATGTATCTATGTACCAGAACCATCACTTCAGCAGGCCAAACACACGATTCATGACATTTCTGGTTTGAGAGCGTGCATCATTATGACATTCTTCTGTGAGTGGGTGTACATTTCTCATGAGTGTCATCAGCTATGGTTCCAGTGCACAGCTGGTATCCCCCAGTAGATGACCCTGTGGGATGTCCCCCCTAGCAAACATCTAGTATAGTTGGAAGGTGTGCCAGATATGTTAGTCATGGTAACTGCCAGGGTTTCCACGTTCAAGATGACTGCCTTGGCATTACATATAGCTTGGCAATTGATAGAGTGGTAGCCCTTTCCATTAATTTAGAGCCTACCCTGTTCCCCAAGTGGTGCCTTCATTTCTACATGAGTGCAATCTATGACACCCAGTACTTCCAGGTAGTGTGCTGCCTGCTATAACTGTTGCATTTTTCTGACTCTCTCTTTAGAACTATGGGGAAAATACATGTGCTCCCTGGAATCTTGGAGCATAGCATCCAGGAATTGGTGTAGAATCCCAGATGCTGATGCCTGTGACACCCCTAACATGTCCCCTGTTGGTCTTTGAAAGGTACTTGTAGCTAATTTTCTAATGGCTATAATACTTAGTCTCCACTTGGAGGGGCTGCCCTCATTGTCTCTGGCTCTGAGCTGAGGGTGCCAGATGTTGCAGAGTTCTTGTTCTATGTCCCTGTCCACACTGTAGTGTTCTGCAATTTCCATGTCATGTAGGTTGTGATAAGATAAATGTGGCCTGACAACTTTTCTCCTTCATGACATAGGCATATTGGCATCAGCAATAGCACTGGCGTCAGCCTCTTGCACATACAAATATATTAAAGCAGCAGCAGGTCATAACATTATGTCTGTGTAGCTCCACTGTGTTGGATTGGTTGGTTAGCATGCAATTCAGCTGCTTATGCTGTGATTTGCATTTTTGAAATGCTGATAAGACAGATGGAATCCATTAATAATCTACACCATTATAAAAAGGCAAACATGTAGCTAGCCAAAATGTTGGTGAGGAGAGGTGTATATGTTTGGAAGACTGCAAAAGTACTTTTTCTTCAAGATATATCTGTACAGAGGAGTAATTAACTTCAGCAAGTATGATCCCTTTTTGTCACTTACATACTGAATATGCTGGAATGTATTTAAGAATAGTGTGATGCACAGGCTTTTACATTTTTAGCTGTATGCATTAGTTAGAAGTGTACTGATGGCATGGACCTGTTGGTCCATCCATTTCAGAGGTACACATGATTGACAATACATAAAAAAGGAATGCTGTGTGATAAATATGTACAAATGTATTAGGGGCAGGTCCTTTAATAGCACTTTTAGCATTTCAAAGATTGGTTGTTAGCAAAATGGGTCTTTTTTGGGGGGACAAGGATGAGTTACTGCTATGGCACAAATAAGAATGGACTGTTCTTTTGCAGGGGAGCAAAGATAACTTTACTGTTCTGGCACAAATGTTACTCTCCTTGTTTTGCATCCTGCCTGTTGTTAGTATTTCATATCTCTGGACTGTTTTATGTTTCTCCAGTGGGTAATGATGACTGGCTACTTTTTCTGTTTTATCTGGAAAGAGTTATTTTGTAGTTATGTGATAGTTATGAGTATTATACTTGTGTTATCTTTTAGGGCACCTAGAAGTATGTCATTCAGGCATGTCAATCTAGGGAGACCCCCTTTAGTGATACTGAAAATCAAGTCATACTCAATGGGGTTTGGCAACATGGTGCTTTTCTCTTGGAAAGGGGATGGGGAGATATGGCCTGTGAATGCAAATATCGCTGCAGATTGTTCATGATGTCAATGTCATGGGTGTCTATGGCAGAACATATGAGCAGGTGTGCCACAGGGCCACTGGCATGCTAACATCTGCAAGGATGTGAGCAGCTGCAGTGATCTGTGGCAGAATGGTTACTGGCATAGGGCCTGCTAGGGAATCACCGCTAACCCTCAATGAAGAGTTCCAGGCCAATCAGAAAGATCCAGACAGCTCCCAGGAGAGTGCAGATCAGCATGTCCTGGATGTGTGCAACACTTTCTGAGATATTTATTTATTTATTATTTATTTATTTACATTTGTTAACCAGGTAGTGTCTGACTGGGCAAGACACAAAGTCCATTTTCAGGAGAGACCTGGGGAGAAAAGCTCCTAAACCAAAGATTAAGTTATTTATATTCAGATTTGCATGTTACAATACAAAAAAGATTACTAAGAAATTTACATAATTACATACTACAGTACAAATCTAGTGAATAATAGCTGATAAAATAAAGAAAAACAATCTAAATTATCTAAGTTTGACATCAATGAGACAAAACAATAAATTATATCAATATTGAGTTAGAATAGGCAGAAAGGCAGAAAGTAGAGTAGTGTGTTTGCTTAGCCAGAGGAAGTACAGGAACATAACCAGTGGTTGGGGAAATAATTAGCAAGGAGCTGTTTACTGGGTATAGATAGCAGATGTTGGGAAAGGGAATTCCAGGTTTTTGCTCTGAAGAAGCTGTATAAAGAATTACCAAAAGAGCTGTGGGTTTTGATAACTTTGAGCAAGCTTTTATCAACTGATCTGAGTGAGGTACGATTAGCATAGGGTTGTGTGAGGTTGGCTAGGGCTGGGAAATAGGTTTATGGATAACAGAGTGAGCTACTATTAGCTGGTTTAGGGCTAGTAAGTTTGGGAGTTCAATCCAGTTTAGTTTTTGTAAGGTGATACAATGGTGAGATCTGTGGGGAAGATTAGCCATCAAATTTGACCATTTTCTTATAGCGAACTTCTAGGTTATTCAATTCAGATTTACAAAGGTTTGTGAAGACTTGAGAACAACAGAGAGGGGTGGAAAGTAGGTGAGTTCTGGCAGTGGCTATTCATGCATGGTTAATAAGATATGGTTTAGCCCTGTAGAGTGCACCTAATTTTGTGTGGACTTTTTTGATTGTTAAAGCAATATGGTTGTCAAATTATAGATTGCAGTATAAGGTAACACCAAGGAGTTTAGTATGTTCAACAGGTTCACTTTTTGTACCATTAGAGGCGAAGGTAGAGAGGTGAGTTTGTTGTTTTTATTGGAGGAATTAGAAAATACCATAAGTTTGGTCTTGTTAGGATTTAGAATGAGTTGGTGGTCTGAGAGGTATTTCTCAATGTTATGGAGGGCAGTCTGAGACTTTACTAGGAGTTTTTCTAAGGAGGGGGCAGAGCAAATAAGGGACGCATCATCAACATATTGAATGACAGAGGCAGGTGAAGCTGCAGTATAAAGATCATTAGTAAAGAAAATAAACATAAGTTTTCCTAAAATAGAATCTTGCGGGATGCTGACAGTGATGTGCAAAAGGGGTGATAGTTTGTGTTTCCATATATTGGGTTGTTTACAGCTGGAGAGGTAGCTGTGGGACCACTGAAGGGTATTGGAGCCAAATTTAAGAGATACAAGTTTATTTAGGAGTATTTGATGGAATACAGTGTCAAAGGCTTTTGACATATCAAGGAAGGTGGCAGCGGCAAGGTGGTTGTTGTTTTTCAGGTGGTTTAGAGTGTTGGTGAAACTTAATAGGGCGGTATTGGTACTATGTTTGGGGCAGAAGCCATGCTGAGTAGACGATAGAAGGTTATGTATTAGGAGGTGGTCTAATGTCTGTTTATGTAGGCATTTTTCTAAGATTTTGGCAAGTGGCAAAAGTATAGCTATGAGCCTGTAATTGGAAAGGTCAGTAGAGGGGCCTCCTTTGTGCAGGTGTATGACATGAGATATTTTCCAAAGTAGGGGGACATACTGTTCAGAGACAGAGCAGTTAATAAGAATAGCTATAGGACAAGAGATATATTTAAGTTTAAAAAATGCACCAGGTAACTGATCTGCAGCAGGAGTATATGATTTTATTTTTGTTAGAAGATTTTGTATATAATTAGTTTGGATAGGTTTAATAGAGAAAGGGGGAGTATTGCGGTCAGTGGAGAGAGGTGGTAAGGAAAGTGTAGAATTGACATTGTTAAGTAATGAGGTGATGGATGTGATAAAGTGGTTATTGAATTTTGTGGCTATACAGTCAGTAGTATGGTTAGTTGTTGGGGGTGGCGTGGATGGTTTTCCTGGGTTTAGGAGGAGGTCGATTGATTGAATGCCAGAATCTTTGAGGATTGTTTTGGTATTTTAGTTGGCATGTTTGGAAGTAAGTCTTTTTGTCATGTCTAATTTGTTTTTTGGCCTGATTTCTGAGCTGTCAGTAGGTTGTGTAATTGTTACTATTCTTGTCTTTGCTTTAGTGAGTCCAGGCTTTGTCCCAATGTTTAAGTAGGAGGATAGTCTCTTTAGATAAGTAAGGAAGTTGTTTGGACTTGGAACAAATTTTCCTGAAAGGAGAAAGATCATTTAGAATTTGCAGGAATGCATTATTAAAGTACTGAACTGCAAGATCCAATTGTAGGGTTTTTAGGGATGACCAGTTAAATTAATGTAATAGGATGTTAAATAGCGATGGAAAGAACTGTTTTTATTACGTATATAATGATATATAGTATTATTTATACCTTGTGCATATTTTCTGATAGCAAGCTGTTCCCAGGAGTAGCTTCCAGGTAAGCTTTGATATTTCATCAATTGAATACCATTGTGTAGTACAAGTGACATGAATAAGTGAATTCTGTAACAACATGTCTTGTTTTTTTTTTTGGGGGGGGGGGGAGTTGAAGACTGCTACAGTTATAGGCTTACTTTGGAGTTATCAGCCACGTTCTTGTTCAAAGTACCATTAATGCATATATACAGGGGTAAATGGAGTACCCCCCTGTGTTGCTGTTAATTGTGATGATGTTGCCCTTACCTCTTGCTTAACGTTTTCTAGGACCATCTGGAGTACAGTGCAGTATGTTTTCTGCAGATGGAAAGCCAAATATTTTTATGTTAGTAGCGCTGAGCAATTGAAAGAAATACTGTTAGTTTGTGATATTGATCTGAGGTCTGTTGTGTGTATTGTTGTACTTTCTGTAATAGTAACAGCACTGTTAGTTTGTTGGCATATATTGCACTAAAGTAGTGCAGGTATTAATGTATTCCTGTTTTATTTAGGTTCATAGGTTCATAGGTTCATACTAGGCTATCTGCCCTAGGGCATTTATAAGCCTAGCAAGAGTGTGTTTGGCTTTCGCCACCCATTTTAAATTAATTTTGCTATGCCCTTTTTCGAGGTTAGTATACTGCGCCTCTGTCTAACAGTGACAGAGAAGTGATACCCGGGGTAAACCTACGATCCCCCATCCACTCATCAAGATTCCTCTTGAAGAGAGTCAATGAGGGACTCTGCTTAACCTGGACTGAGATTTTATTCCAGAGTGAAGGGAGCCTCTGGGTTATGAATCTGTCCCTCCAGCATGTCCTATTTATTTCAAGTGCTGAGGTTCAAGTCTCCCGAGCGCGTAGCTCGATGGGATTTGGATTTTCTGAGGTGCAGCATGTCCATTAATTCCGGGTTGGACATGGCTTTATACATCAGGCACAGATCACCTCTGAGCAGGCGGTATGCCACTGAGTAGAGCTGGAGTTTCTTTAACCGGGCAGCATATGGCATCTTTTTGAGCCCTTTGATCCTCTTGGTGAGGTACTTTTGGGGTCTTTCCAGTTGCTGCAGGTGTCTGGTAAGGTACATCCCAAAAGGAGCATTGTACTCAATTATGGGCCTGATGAGGGATGAGTAAAGAGGCACGATGACCTCCCCTGATCTAGATGTGAATCCCTTCATGATTAGGTGGGCTATATAAAATGTTTTTCTAACCACTTTGGCCACGTGGTTGTCAAATGAGAGATTGCTATCAACTTGGGTCCCCAGGTACCTAATTACTTCTTCTGTACTTAATGGATTACCACCTATGTGGTAATTTGTGGGCACTTTGTTTTTGCCAAAGGGGATGACTATACACTTTTTGGCATTTAGCTTGAGGCCATGGCTCTGGCACCAGTTGTCTGTTTCTATGAGGCCCTTTTGGAGGATGCTTATGTCGGCTGGAGAGTCGATTATAGCGCCCAGTTTGCAGTCATCTGTGAACTTGGTCAGCCACAGTCCTTCCGTGTTGGCCTGTACCTCCGAGAAATATATACCGAACAGGAGAGGTCCCAGGACTGAGCCTTGTGGGATGCCACTTGTAACTGGTTTGGAGTCTGACATGGCTCCAGCAATTCTAACCATGTGGGTTCTGTCCTTGAGCCAGTTTGCAACCCATCTAGTGACATAGGGGTTTATATTTAAGCTGGTGAGCTTATCTATAATGCCCGAGTGGGGTATTGTATCGAAGGCTTTTACGAGGTCCAGGTAGGCTGTGTGGACCACCTTCCCCTCGTCAATGGCCTTGGTGACTGTTTCAAAGAAATCGACCAGGTTTAAGAGGCAGGAGCTGCCCTTAACAAAGCCAAACTGGGTAGATTCCAGTGTCTGTAGGTCCCCAATATCTTTTTTTATGAGGTCCATGATGATCCTTTCCATAGCTTTGCAGACCAAGCTAGTCAGGCTTATTGGGCGATAGTTTCCAGGATCCGTTGAGGCACCACCTTTGTGGAGAGGGACCACTGTTGCTGTACGCCACTCTTTGGGTACATATCCTGTGGTAAGGCTGAGATTGAACAGTAGTTTTATGTTTGGGTTTAGCTCTTCTTGGAGTTCATGTAGGACGCAGCCCGGGACACCGTCTGGTCCCATTGATGCTGTGTTTTTTGCTTTGGAGAGAGCGGCTCTTACCTGAGCATCTGAGATGTCAGGGGACAGCACTCTGCTGGGATAGATATTTGCCCTTTTGTGGGGGGGGGTTTGCGCTGAACCTGTCAGCTAGGATGTTGGCAATGTCTGTGGGTTTGGTGTATTTTTTGTCATTTTGGACTAATTCTGAGCATATCTGGGAATTCCCACCCAGGTTCCTAACATAACTAAAGAAAGCCTTGTGATTATCCTTAGTGTCCTGTGCAATTTTTCTCTCGAAGCTGGTCTTAGACGATTTTATGAGTGCCTGTAGTTTTTTGCTAACACTGATCAGAGATGCCTTCCCTTTTTGGGATTTTGCTCTATCATGTAGTAGCTTCCTCCTTCTATTGTATAGTTTGTTTATGGCTGGGGTCCACCAGACAGGACGTCTGCCTTTGGAGGATTGGGTCTTGGTTTTATTTGGAATTGCATGATCCATGCATTCCTGAAGGTGTTCATAGAATGCGTTTATAAAGGATTCTGCGGTCTGGACTGTATTTTCCACAGGCCGGGGCTTTGAAGGATTCCACCTCGGTTTTGAGGAGTGTGAAATTTGCTTTAGAGAAGTTTTTCACTGTGGTTTTCTGGGCAGGGGGTGGAGTCGGGATGTGAATATCCAGTGAGATTAGTTTATGGTCTGATCTTACCAGTGAAGGATACACTTCTGGTCTGGAGCATAGAGTCCCCATGTTGGTGATGATCAGGTCCAGTATGTTTTCCCCTCTTGTGGGAGTGGTAACAAGTTGTTTCATAGCATTTGAGTTTATAAATTCTAGGAACCTTTGAGCTAGGGTGTTGGAGCTAGAGTAATGCTCCCAGTCTATGTTTGGGTAGTTGAAGTTGCCCAATATAATGGTGTTTGGAGAGACCTTCATATTTTCCAGTGTTCTCAGGAAGGCCGAGTGGGGTTCCTGGGTTTGGGAGGGTGGTCTGTAGCAGGCTATAAACTGGAAGGCAGTTTTACCCACTGTTAGTTGCACATGGATAGTCTCTAATGCTTCGTGCTGAGCCACCAACCTGGAGGTGTGGGTATCTTTGATGAATATTGATACTCCCCCTCCTTTTCTGGTTCAGTCCAAGTTTTGGGGCCGAAAAGCATGGTATGAGGTATAACCTGGTAGTGCTGGGGTGCTCTTGGGAGCCTTGAACCAGGTTTCTGTTACTGCACAGATATCGATGTTCTCCATGCTAAGGAGAGTTTCGAGTGCATGCATCTTGAGGTTTAGACTTCTGGCGTTGAGTAGCATTACTCTTAGTTTCTTATCCCTTGTGATACCTATGGAGGTGGGTTTGTCTTTTGAGCCTTGCCTAAAAAAGGAACTATGGGGGTAGCAAGAGCCTTTGCCAATATCCAAAAGCCCAGGGGTGACATGTGCAAGCCATCCCTAGCGAAGCATCGTGGCCTGTCGAGCATGTCATCCCAGGCTGACAGGCATTGGATCCCCTTTGAATGACACCAATACTTAAGCCAATTGTTGAAATTGATAATCTTGTCTTCATATTGTGGCATCATTCTTGGTGAGGGTAAGATGCTATTCAAGGTCAGGGTCATACCGGCCTGGGCCACATGCTCAGAGAGCTCCTCTATGTCTCTTTTCATGTAGTCCAGGGAGGTACGTCTCAGGTCATTCACACCAGCATGGACAATGACTGAGTCATATTTGTACTTGCCTTGGAGTGACCTGAGTGCTTGTGTTATGTGACGGATCCTAGCACCCGACAGGCAGCTCACTGTGACCTTCTCCTTGTTCAGCCTAGTGAGCGGGATGTCAGTGTGCCTGACGATAGAGTCACCTATTACAAGTGTATCAGGTGTGTTGTTTAGCCTTAAGGGCTGTGACTGTTCGGCACACTGGCTTTGTGAGCTATGTGTTACACGTGTTTTGTTTTGGGGTAGTGGTTGCTTGGGTGTCTGCTTTGGAGGTCTCTGCTGCTTATGCAGATTTTTATTTAGAGCCTCCGAGTATGTTTTTGTGTGTTTATGTGTTTGGTTTGCTGTCGTGGTAGGTCTATGTGAGACTGGAATGGTAGTGAGTGTGGTTTCCTTCTCCTCCTGATAGGTTTCACCTGTACTGAATTGAGAGAGCTTAGCCTCCAGTTTGGCTATATGGTTGCATCTCTCACATGTGTTGGAATTTGTTGGGAGTAGGAGAGGGTTGTCTGTGTACATGAGACAGTTGTAACGTTGCCTCAAGATTCCCAGATTCACCAGCTGGACCGGAGAGGAGATTGACAACTGACCTTTGGACATGCTAGAATAGTATTGGGAATTCCTTTATAATTGAAAAAAGGGCCAATGGGAAACAAGGTACTCAAGGGGAGTTTGTGAGGGTGTAGTGCTTTTAATTTTTTAGTGCTGACTTATATAATTGCTTTAGTGAGCAAGTGCCAGGTAACTTAAATGCAATGTGTTACAGGTAACTTAAATGCAAAAATGATTTTATTTATTTTACATTTGTTGACTGGGACAGTCTGACTGGATGCATGTCCATTTTCAGCGGAGGCCCGGGGAGAAAAGCTACAAGGGTAAGCAGATACAGCATTACATAATACCAGCATTACATGTTACAAACAGACTATTCACAGAGATTACATAAGTAAGCAAGTTAAACAAGTTCCACAGGTTACAGTTAATCCTGAGCACAAGTCAGGATTAAATTAAATTACACAGTAAACTGGTTAACAGATTTTTACACATTCTAGAGAGAGTTAGCCAGGCTTGATACATTGACATAGCCAGGTAAGTGACAAATGTTGTTTGAGTCTAGTTTTAAATTGACCTAAGGTGGAAAGTAAGGTAATATCAGCTGGAAGAGAGTTCCAGGATCTACTTACAGAGTTTGCAAGAGAGAATCCCCGGCTGTGTTATTAATTTTGCTAGTCTGAATTAGTAGTTTGTTAGAGGATTAAAGCGGTCTAGGATTGTTATAGGAGGTGATAATATTTTTAAGTGCAGGAGTATTTTCCGGATTATAGAGGATTTTATAGGCCATAATCAGTTGGTTATACTGGATTAGGCTGGGTAGTTCAAGCCACCCAAGCTGATTTAGATTGATGCAATGATGTGTCCTAAAAGGCAGCCCAGTGGCAAACCTGGCAATGTGGTTGTAGCAAATTGAGAGTTTGTTAAGGACAGTCTTGTTTAAATTCGAGAGTAGAGGGGATGCATACAGAAGGGTTGAAAGAAGGTGAGAGCGAGCTATGGCAATTTTAGCTGGAGGGGTTAGGAAGGCTTTTATTCTATAAAGTGACCCTAGTTTTTATTGATGGTTTTGATAGTTTGGTTAACATGTAGGTCAAATTTTAGATTATTGTCTATGATGACACCTAATAGTTTTGTAGATGGGTCAGGGGAGATGATTGTGCCATCATTTGATTTTATGGTAAAGGTGAAAGCGGTAGACCTACGTGTTGGTGAAAATAACAGCATTTTAGTTTTTTGGGGATTTAGGATCAGATGATGTTTAGAAAGCCAGTTTTCTATTGTATTAAAGGTGGTCTGGGTAGCTGACCATAACGCTACTGGAGATGTGGCTGAGCAAATCAGAGTAGAGTCATCAGCATATTGGATACAGCTGACTTTTGGGATGACAGTATAAAGGTCGTTAATGAAGATGGAGAACAGCAAGGGCCCTAGTATAGAGCCTTTTGGTACTCCAAGGGTGTTAGGTAGAAGGTTTGTGAGTTTGATCTGCCAGAGGACAGCCTGCTGTCGACCATTCAGGTAGGATTGAAACCATTGGAGGGTTCCAGTATCTAGACAGAATGTTTGCAGGGTGTGGATTAAAAGTTGGTGATCAACCATATTGAATACCTTGGAAAGATCCAAAAAGAGGGCTGAGGATATATAATTATTGTTGCGATTATGGTTTATGGTGTTGGTAAATGCTAGGAGGGCTGAAGTAGTGGTGTGATGAGGACGGAAGCCATGTTGAGTGTCTGCCATAAGGCGATTCTGGATTAGGTGGTGCATGAGTTGTCTATCAATACATTTTTCCATAATCTTTGCAAGTGGAGAGAGTATAGCTATTGGCCTATAATTGGAGAATTCAGTAGAGCTGCCTCCTTTGTGAAGTGGGATTACATAGGATATTTTCCAGATGGTGGGAATTTTAGCTTCTGCTATGGTTCGATTGATTAGTATTGAGACGGGGTAAGCAATAGCATCAGCTGATTTTTGTAGGTACTGGCAGGAGTTGATCAGCAGAAAGTGTAGTGGGTTTTAATTTTTGATCATGGTATGGATAAGTGAAGTGGTGACTGGTTGGAAGCTGAACAGTAGGTTTCTAGGGTGCTACTTTCAGGACCAGGGGAGCTAGGAGGAAGTTGGCTAGCTAGGGCTTGAATTGTCTCAGTAAAGAATTAGTTAAAACTATCAGAAACATCTTCAGGGGTTTTATCAATAGTAGCAGCAGGGATTGGGATTGAAGTTTGTCCAGGATGTAGTAGATTATTTAAACCTGCCCAAAACTTCTGAGGGTTATTTTGATTTACTGTCTGTAAATTACAGTAGTATTGTATTTGTCTTGTAAAATTAATTTTTGGTTTCGTTCCTGGATTGCCTGTATTTAATGTGATCTTGAGGGTCTTTAGAAGAACGCCATAAAGCCCATGCTTTGTTTCTAAGGGTAATTTTGAGTTTAGACTCTATAGAAAGCCATGGCGCAGTTTTTGCCTTGGTTCTCTTTGAACGAACAGGTGCATGCAAATCAAGGATCTCAAGGAATTTGTTGTTAAAGTATGCTACTGCTTCTTCTAAGGGGAGGTGTTTTAGAATAGACCAATTACATGTGTTTAGTTCTTGTTGGAATTTGGCAGGGTCAACGTTTTTATTGTTTCTAACTTTTCTGAGTAAGGGTTGTTGGGAATTAATGGTTTTGTGCTTAATTACATATGTGAGAAGGTGATCACTTAGGCCATTAAGGAGGGTACCAGAGGTATACAGTTGGATATACCCAGTCAAGTATACTTTCTTTTTGGTTGGGTTTACCTATCCTGGTAGGGTGGATATGATTTGTGTAAATGCATGCAGGTTAATATGGGTGGTTGGGGATTCTGAGGAACAGGTGCCCCAGTCTATGTTAAAGTCTCCAAGTAGTAGGGTTTCTTGGGGGTAGTGACATGATAGCCAGTGCAGGATATCTTCAAATGTAGATATATTATTACCTGGGGGAATGTACATACAGATTATATTAATGCATTTATTTTTATTAAGTTGCAATTTGGTGGCAAGAATCTCTGAGTTATTAATCTGAGGTGGTTGTATTACATCTATGGTGACATTCAACTCAGATTTATAGAGTACAGCTACCCCAACCCCCTTCCTCGAAGCACAATCCAGCCTGTGTATGTTGTACCCAGGTGGTAACACTTCATTGTCTTTAGTGTTAGGTTTTATCCAGGTTTCAGATAAACAGAGAATCTCAGGGGAGTGGACATCCAGAAGTGCATGCAGTTCATGTACCTTGTTATTAATGCTTCTTATATTGAGATGACAGACTAGGAGAGAGTTAGTTGGCCTATTAATTGTAGGTTTGTAGCTTAGATTGCAAGTAGAGGGGGGCATGTGTATCTGAAGTGAGTGGGCCAGGGTTGGGGTGAATATCACCACCAAGTATTAGGTTGAGTCTATACTTGGTGATGAACTTCAGGAATTTGTTTATTAGTTTGTGGTAGTGTTTGGATCTAGAGCTAATGTGCCTGGGGTTGAGATGTTGATAGACTGAACAAGATGTTGGATAGGATCTGGTACTGTAAGTATGGATGAAGGTGGAAGGATTTACAGCTGGGGTGATAGTATGGCCTTTTGAGACCTGAAATCCCGTGAGAAAATGGTTTTCATACAAGGTAAGGAGGTATGGTGTGAACAAGAGGGGTAGTAAAGAGGAGTATATCATTATCTGTGATTCAGCTAGTGAGTTAAGGAACTGTTTTACCTAGTGATGCAACACCAGAAGATAGAGTGGTGAGGTAAAAATACTGGAAGGGGAATGGGAGAATGCCAGATGAAAGCTAATAGGTGCTATTAAAATGTAGGTAGTAGAATGGGGGTGGGTGGAATTATCCCAGATGAAAGCAGATAGGATCTAGAAAGTGGGGGAGTGGCTATAGTACTATAAATTTAGAGGTACTGTGGACAGGAGGAAATTGGGGGCATGGAGGGGAGCGAAGAGAGCCCGAGTGTAGTGAGGACGAACGTAGTGGGGTTATTGCAGTTTATAAGGTTTCCTAAGGTGTCCTAAAGCTATAAGGTAAGTATTACAGCTCTTAATGTAAGAGACAATTTACTTCAGTTACAGGGGAAGGAGGCAACCACTCAAGTAGAAACAAAGAGCCCTATGGCTGACCAATATGGTGACATGCTTAATTACAAAGCACTGTAAGTGACAGCTTAACAAATGCTTTTTGTGTGTTTAACCTACTCTGTTTAAATGTTGAGAGAAACTGATTTCAGTCCTGTAGACACCATTTTGTAGGGAACTGTAGAGTTCAATCTGTTTAAATGTTGAGAGAAACTGATTGCAGTCCTGTAGACACCATTTTGTAGGGAACTGTAGAGTTCAAACTAAGTCACACCAGGTCAGCCAATGGGGGAAGAGAGAGGGAAATCCTAAGCACCTAGATTTGAAAAAATGTTCATGCTTTTTATCACAAGTGATCATGGCAGTGGGAGTGTGGACCCTCTGATACCCAATGTCAGTGGATCTGCAGATTCTGATGATGATGATGGCCAAACTGAGGCACATTCAGGGTGTGCAGAAGTTGAATCTGACACAGAGGTTGACATACAGCCTTTCCCTGCATTTCCATCAGACACACATAGTAGGTTTACACCAACACAGTCCACTGAGGTCACAGATATTGGACAGGCAGAGGGTGAGGACAATGGTCAGAGAAGTGTTGTTGCAGTGACTTCATTGCCTAAGTCTGCCTGTAGCCAAAGTGTTGTCAAGGTGCCACACAGGAGGATTGCGGTGCAGTGGTGCAGCGGTTAATGCTGTCGCCTCACAGCAAGAGGTTCTCCGGTTCGATTCTCGGTTGGGGTGCCTTCTGTGTGGAGTTTGCATGTTCTCCCTGTGTTCGCGTGGGTTTCCTCTGGGTACTCTGGTTTCCTCCCACATTCTAAAGACATGCTTCTGGAGCATTTCTCCCCGGGCCTCCGCTGAAAACAGAATCTGTGGAACCTAGTCGGACATTCCCGGTCAACAAATGTTAAATAAATAAAATAAAATAAATACTCTCCCTCCTCTACCTGATGCAGGTGTCACTTCTTGTACCACTCAGTATATCTTTAGGGCCATCATGGGGTCACAAGCATGTTCCCATAGATACTCCAAACAAATGCTCAGGGTTCTGGGTGTGGCACTGTCTGGCATGTGTGACTACCTCCACCATGTTGCTAATTCACTGGACTGGATGAATGAGACCTTGGAAAAAGGGGTGTCTGTGTTGGACTGAGGAGCGACTGTCAAGAAACGAGCAGTGTCTGTGATGGAATGTCTGCTGGGAGGGGAACAACACCCTCATGGGTGTAGGTTATCCACATCATCTGCTGTCAGCCAATGTGTCAGTGACTGATCATGTTCCCATAGTGGCAGTAGTTCCACTGTTGCATGAGTGAGGCTGCTGTCTACACCCAGGCATGGCAGGCCATGGGGTCATGGTCTTGCATGTCCCCTTGTAGGATGCTCATCCAGCAGTTATCATTCAAGTTTAGGTAGCAGCACTACATCTGACTGTGAGCATGGATGTGTCACTCCAACTCCTGGCAGAGCTAGTTCTCGTCATCAGGGATGACAACAATGAACTGTCACTTCTACTATGCACCGCTCACACCTGTCCTACAGACCAACATGTAGAGCTAGCACAGAGCTTGGCTGTGTTCATGCAGACACTCACACACCATTTTTACCTGGAAGACCCCTACAGACATGCACACACAACACTTACTCAGTTTGTCTCACTGGCCATTTGGTGTTTTATTCCAATGTATGACTTCTTCTCCTTCCTACTCACACACACACACTCGCTGACCTTCTTTGTCAGCCTAGGCTTCTTGACCCCCCCCCCCCACACACACACACACACAACCACCTGTAAAATTGATGATAGCTGCGCTATAATCCTGTTTTCTATTTTTTTGGATTCAGGGATATAAAAGCTATGTCTGATACTTGGGGTGCATAACTAACTTAGTGCTTAGTATATCTGCATTTGTATTGTTGAACTGATCATTGTATCTTTGACTAATATTGGCCTTTGAAAGTTAGACAGTTGATAGCATCGGTCTTTCACAATGTTATAGAGAATGCTCTTGTAAACATGTTGATGTCAGAAATTGCGATGTGTAGCATTCCTTTCTAACTTCTCTCTTTAATGATATTCCAGGACAAATGTATGGTACATATCATAAGTCATGCCATCATATTCAGATCTTAAGATTGTATGACAGCACTGTAGTCAAACATCATCAGAACAGTAATACAGTATAATGCTGTCTTTTGCATGTACCACTACAGACACATGCAGCAGCTGGATAGACCACACGACCTTCTCAGGAAGATAACACAGGGCCTATAAATCATGCCATTATGTATGTGGATAGATTAAAAGCCATGCCACTTGTCATCTGTCTGGTATAGGATGAGCTGACATCTGCCTGGCCTCCAGGCCAGTGTCTGACCATGCCCTGGTAGCATAGCTCTCAACTGTCCATATTTTTGCAGAAATTTCAGATTTTTGACTTATATTTTTAGCCTGTTTCTCATAATATTGTAGTTTTCTGGCAAATCACTGGCATGTCACTGAAGACTGCAGTCAGAAAATAATGCCAGACATATGATTTTCAAACTTAATGTCCTTCAGAAAATTCATGATAATGCAAACCTGTTATTCTATCAACTTTCTAAGTTTGAAAGAACAATAATTTTAAAAAGTCCCTATTTTAAGGCCTTTCCCCCCTCCATTATTTTCACCTTTGTCCAGATTTTTTGTTCTAAGAGGTTGAGAGGTATGTGTGGTGGGATGATTGCATATCCAGACATTTGATGACATCAGCAGTGTCTGTTGAGAATATGATGATAACAGTGTCCCACATGCTGCAGTAAAAGGCTCTCTGCAATGTCAAGCAAGAGCACACACACACACACACACACACACACACACACACACACACACACACACACACACACACACACACACACACACACACACACACATACACACGCACACTTATTTGACTACAGTGAGAATAGAACCCCTGTGTATCTTAAGTATACAGACTACAACACAGTACTTAACACAAGCACCATGGCATAAGTCTGACTTTTACAAGACTGCATTTGAAGTTATAGTACATTACATCAGCAGCCCATGTGTGTGACAAGATGTTGGCAGACCTGCATAGGTTCATACGAGGCTACTACCATAATGGCCCTAGGTTCATACGCCAAGCTTACCCAAGTTGTACCATTGTTCCCTTACAGACCAAGATATGTAGTCCATAGTTGTGAATCCATGATCAGGACTGGTTGACCATGTCTAAGCATTACATAAGTGAAACCCCCAGGGTAAATCTACAGTTTGCCATGCAATTGTCTCAGTTACCCTTAAAAAGGGTCATTGAGGAGGTCAGTTTCATGTGAATTGGGATTTTTTCCCATAGGATTGGCAGTCTCTGGGAGATACATCTGTCTCTCCAGCATGTCCTGCTGATGTCGCAGGCTAGGTTAAGGTCCCTAGAGTGAGTGATTCTTGTCCTATGTGATTTGGGGAGGTGCAGTAATTTCTTTAAGGAAGGGTTTGAGACTGCTCTGTATGCCAGCCACAAGTCACCTCTCAGCGGCCTGTAGGATACAGAGTACAGTGACAGGACTTTCAGCCTTTCCATGTAAGTCATGTTTTAAAGACCCTGAATTTTCTTAGTGAAAAACCTCTGAGGTCTCTCCAACTGTTTCTAATTTCTCCAAGTCTTTTGGGTTTCTAATACCTTGATGGCAATGGACTCCATTTCTAAATCAATATACGATTAAAGTTCATGAAATTAGTATTGTTTCACTCTTTGATGTTAGCCAAAAGTGCTCTTCGCAGCACCCGCAATGTGCCCAGTAATGACTCCTTCTGCAATTCGTACGGTGTTACATGGATTGGTAACATATCTAAATATGATTGTAAATTCCTTTTTATAAGATCAGTTGCTCCTACTACTACTAGAACTGTCTGGGTATCTTTCTTCCACATGGCTCTCATTTCTGTCTGCAGATCGAGGTATTTTATGACTTTGTATCTCTGTACATAAGACACTGTAGTTACTAGGTGTGGTGATTTCAATGAGCAATGCTACTTTTGTCTTCTTTTCTTGGACCACTATATCCAGTTTTATAGCATCTATCTTTTGGACTGTTGGTATTGGGTGATCCCATGTGATGTAAACTTCATAATTTTCTATGATTCTCTGTGGCTCACGTTTCTAGTTTTTTTTAGCCACTTCGATACCATAATATTTGCACAATCTCCAGTGTAACAATCTCACTACATTATTATGCCTTTCAGTATACAGTCTCTCTGCCATTAGAGAGTTGCAACCAGCAATAAGGTGTGTGACTGTTTCCAATTCAGTTCCACAAAACCTACATATGTCTGTTTTTCCCACATGTTCAATGGACTTAGTAAACTAGCATGTTAGTAGCCCACTATCTTGGGCTGCCAATATTAACCTTTCATTTATTGATGTAAATGCACCTCTCCTTAATCATTCCTGCATTCATTCTTGATCAACATGAGGCTCTTTCAGAAGTTTTCTATACTTGCAACTATATTTATGTTTTTTCCACATTTCTTGCCTTCTCACTTGGTCCTTCACCTTATATTTGTTCTTTTGTTTTTTTTAGCACATTCAGTTTGTTTTCTCCAGCTGCTGTAGGTGTCTGGTGATGTACATGCAAAAGTGAGCATTGTACTCTTTTACTTGTCTGATGAGGGATGAGTACAGTGGAGTGATAACATCCTTAGTCTTGGATACTACTCCCTCACTTATGAGGTGTGTAACATAAAGGGCATTTATTACCACTGTGGACACATGATCAAAGGTGAGGTTGCCATCAACCTGCATTCCCAAATCTCTCACCATTGGGTTAGAACATGGGGAGGTATTATTAATAGTGTAATTTGCACATATATCTCCTTTGCCGAAAGGAATAATAGTGCATTCATTTGAGTTAACTTTAAGTTTGTGGCTTTGGCGCATGTAAGCAGATCTAGTAGTATGTTGATATTGTTTGGGGATTCAATGATTGTACCAAGTTTGTCATCATCTGTGAACTTGTGGAGCCACAGGCCATCTTGATTCCCCTTATTTTCTGAGAAATGCATTTCAAACAGTAGGGGTCCCAGCACAGACCCTAGTGGGACAACACTGACAGCAAGTCTGCTGGTAGAGGTGGAATCCTCACCTATGACTGTATGCATTCTGTTGGTGAGCCAGTTGGCTACCTGTCTAATGATGTGTGGGTTATTCCCCAGGTGGGTGAGTTCCACAATGATGCCTCAATGGGGGATTGTGTTAAAGCTCTTGGGCAAGTCGAGATAGGGAGTATGTAATGATTTGCCTTAATCCAGGGCTTTGGTGACACTGTTGAAGAATTCCAGTAGGCTTATCAAGTATGATCTGCCATTGGCAAAGCCAAAGTGGGTAGGCTAAAGAGTATGAAGGTCACTAAAGTCCTTGTTGATAAGATCCAAGATTATTCTCTCCATGGCCTACAAGCAAGTCAGGTCAGATGGTTATATAGTTGCATGAGCCGGTTGAGAGACCCCTTCTGGCAAGGGTATTACAGTTGCTGTTTTCTCCTCCGCTGGGAAAAAGCCAGTACTCTGACAGTGGTTGAAGAGAGTACCCAGTGATTCTGCTAAATCTTGTTTTAGACTGTTTAGTAAGCATCCTGGGATGTTATCTAGTCCCATAGAGGCTGTGTTTTTGGCATTGACAAGTGCAGTTAAGAACAGTTACTTGGAGTTTGTCTTTTGAGAAGATTTTCACATCAGGAAGTTTGTTCTTATGACATTGCCTAAAAAAGTCACTATGGGGGAGGGAAGTATCTTGGCCAGTAAGCAAAAGGCAAGAGCTGAGAGATGAAGACCATCCCTGGCAAGGCAGTGAGGTCTGTTGACCGTATCATCCCAACCTGACAACTACTGGATCTCCCTGGAGTGACACCAGTAGCTAAGGCAACTGTTGAATTTGATAATTATTTTTGTTTGTATTGAGGTATCATTCTGGGTGAAGGTAGAATGCTGCTTAGGGCTATGGACATACTTGTCTGGGACACATAATCTGAGAGGTCAGTCATATTTCTCTTCATATAGTCCAGTGAGGTACATCTCAAGTCATTTACTATAACATGGAGTATGACAGAGGTGTACCTTTGGATGTCTTTATATTCACTGCTGCAGTATTTTAACATATGGAATTCCCTGCCATGGAAGCTGGACGTTCAGCCAATCTACTAAAGACTCCTGTTGCTTTAAAGGTATGCTGAACATCACCCAAATGCTGCTTGTGTAGCATGGGGGCATAGAGGTGATTTTCAGGCCTACCAAAAGCAGAACTTCTTTTCCAGCAGTCCATTCATATGTTTTCACCATCAGTCTGTTTACCTGCTTCCATTTTCTGCCATTTGAAAGCATTTTCATTTTTCAGTGACTACTTACGCCTGTTTGCTGACTTCTTTGCAGTTGCATATAGGAGGCCCCATTGGGATTTCATTTTTACTTGATTTTTTTTGTGCTTGTTGAGATTAATGTCATCTATGAAGGGTAAATGCAGTGCAGGAGACAGATTCCCCAAAAGACCACCACAATAAGTGTCTTTTTTGCCTAGGAGCTTCTCATGACCATACATCTTGTCCTATTTGACAGGCGTTCATCCAGAAAACCCTTTGCAGTAGACATTCTTCCCTTTCCTTGTATATTGATAGCCAGCACCTTAAGCTTCTCGCCAAAGATGCAATGGAAGGAATCTCCTGTCCTGATGGTAAGCTGTTAGGGAAAAAGAAGGTGAAAAATGTACAATCAGAATCTTCTGCTGTTCAGCCTCTTCCAGGTGTTTCTTCTGAGGTCATTACAAACCCTGAGGCTTACCCGGCTGTATTGTTGGATTTCTCTACCACAACAGTGTTGGAGGCTGGTGAGGATATGGTTGGCAGCAAGTTCAAAGAGGCTTTGCAGGCATACTTCTTAGATGTTCAGGAAGAACCATGGTTGATTTTTTTCTGATGGGACTAGGGTAGTTCCTCAGTGTTTAGTTTGGGAAAAAATTCCTACTGCTGTTCTCAACTGTTGTTTTGGGTCTGAGCCTTCTCAGTTTTTTTGGTGGAGAGGTCCCCTTGAAAAGAAGCAACAAATTAAGCATGTTTCTTCTGCTGCTAGGGATGCACAAAGTGAGTGGCAGGCCTATACTCAGGGGCTTACTGATTTAATGTCCTTAGAGCCTCCTCAAGGGGTTTTGGTTCCTGTTCCTCCTTGGTCCTGTACTAACCTTAAAAGGTCTAGAGAACAATAGTCTTCAGTGGATAAATCAGATTCGGATGAAGATTCCCTGATGTATTCTACTCAAATTCCTTCTCCTTTGGACTATCGGTCAGAGGTGGAGGAATCTGGTAGTCCTTATGTTACTTTTGAGGAAATTTCCTCTAGGATGATGGATTTTTTTTTTTTACTCATTCGCTCCAAGAGAGCTCAGGAAGTTTGCACTGTAACTTCCAAAGGACGAAGCCTAAGCCTTTTGATAGGATTAAGTTATGTCATCATATTTCAAAAAAATGTCCATATCTCTGGAACCACAGTGGTTATGAAAAAAGTATAAATGGCAAACTGTTCAGCACAAACTATTTATATAGTGATGGTATTCTTTAAGTTCTAGACTTTAAATCAAATTTTATAATTCACAGTAAACACATTGTTACATTTGCAATATTTTGTAAATAACTTACAACTGCAACTCTAATGAGGTAGATTACTCATTGGATCATAAACTGTAAGGCAAATCATAGCAGTCTTCTTAGAAAAGCATAAATAAAGGAATAATATCCACAAAATAAAGAAAAGAGCTGCAGTTTTGAATATTTTAAAATGTTATATTGCATGAGGAAAGATTATCTTCCCTGTTGCCAGTATTACAGCCATTCACACATGTAACTGCAAGTTACACAAGACAAAGTTCAGAACCTGATTATGTTACACCTGCAATGTCAGTTAATACTATGTCACGTCTTGAGAATGTGCAACCTCATGTTTATCTTCACAGTATAAGTGTGTGTGTGTGTGTGTGGCACATACTGATACAAATATCACATGTGTTTTGGGAATGCCCTGCTTCTTTGGGGGTTCTAAACCAAAAATGGTGTGTTTTATGTGAACATAAATGATGTCTAAGAAGAATATGTTCCTATTGAAAGATGATAAAGTTGAGGAGATATCAGCATGTTACATGTTAACTACTTGTTTAATGATGTTTCCTGGTTTTCAGTAGTTTTTTTCTTTTCTGTTCAGCATTTCCAAGCCATTTGATGTTGCACACACTGGACTGGCAGCGGTCCGTGGCAGTGAACTACAGTTCACTTCCTAAGGAAAAAAATGAAAACTTTAATTTCAGGTGCCTTCTGTATGTAGTGCAAATGAGCCTGGTGCTGGAGTGTGGCCATCAGCAGTCTGGCTAATACTCAAGAAAATGCAGCTGCCAGGTAACTTTCTCTCTGGCACAAGGTATAAGTGAAGTGAGTTTAGAGAAATAAAACAGGTGATGCAGGGTTTGAATCCAAATCCAATTAACTAATAATTTTACAGAGGGAGTTCTGAAAACATATTTTCACACATTTTGGTACATCAGTGTGTTGCTTAAAACTCAACTATCCTCAGTATTCCTAACAGCATGTGAGCATTAACTACAGTTCTGATATTCTGTGCAAGAAATTAAATTTCTGATGTTGCAAGTAGATGTGAGAGTGATGATTAATGAGTGCTGACTGTTAGCTCAGCATGTAAGGAAACATGCCAGCATATCTACACCTTGGTATTCTGTGTTCAGTTCTGGAAAGGGGACATATATATGTCAGATTTGCATGGCGTGTTGGGTTAATGCAATATGCAATAGGTGTGTTGGGCTCTGGTTCAAAACATGACAGAGGTGTTTGTTTTAGGGGCACTGTGAATGAACATTGGGTGGCACAGTGCCTGGGCAGTTTTTTGGGGCTAGGCTTGTAAAGGCTCCAGGGCCATTAACCTAGTATAGATCTATGAACCTATGAACCTATATCTTGGCAACCACTCAAGTCACACACATACTGTCAGCAGCATTTTATTCAGCTAGCTGATAGCATTCATACAAGGTTGTTGAGACAGTTAGAAAAATGTGAAAATTATATCTATATAAATTAATATCATAAAAACAACAGTTAATATCTATTTACCTGCACTAGACAGAGGCCAAATATGAATGCAGTTGAGTTTGCCATTGTGTAAGATTTAAGATGAAATCTTTTAAAACCTTGTACATAGCATGGCTTTAGAAGTATTGATGCAAATATGAACAAGCAATATTTGGTGTCTAGTGGTGTCAGTAAGAGTTAACTGCAGATGCACCTGGAGGCGTCACTTGGATGTAATGAGGCGTCACTTGGATGTAATGAGTTGAGATTGTGCTCAAGTTTCTGATATCCATAAGAGGTACTATGAGTTGCTGCAGTTAGAATCTCCTAAACCTGTGGCTATTATTCCTGTTTTGGCTGCTTTGTTGGATGATTTTTCCAGTGTCTTTCATGCACCTGATTCTCTCCTCCTGCTCCCAAGAAGCTAGACAGGTTTTATAGGGTGCCTGAGGATTGTTATTTTTTTATACAAAATGTCCTGCTGCTGACCCCTCTGTATTGTCTGTAGCCCCTGATAAGCTGTCTCAATTGCTTCCTTCGCTCAAGTTATTGCCTTCTGACAAGAACAGCAGAACTATGGAAAGGCTGGGTAATAAGGTTTACACTTCTGCTACCCTAGCTTTTAGGGCTATTAGTTATCAGACACATATGTCTAAGTATGCCTTGGCTCTTCTTTCTCAGGCCTGTCAATTTATTTCTGATTTTCTAGACTCTGAGGGTAAAACTTCTGTTCTTTCCTTGCTAGGGACATCCTCTCACATTGTTTGTCATTATATGATATATAGTTATGATGTGGCACGTGCCTGGTCTAGGGCTGCTGTTTTTGGTTATCTGATGAGGAAGTATTTTTGTCTTAGGCTTCAACCTCTACCTGATGATATTAATGCTAACTTGATGGATGCTCCTCAGGATTCTAAACTTTTTGTTGGGGAAGCTGTTGCTAGTTTTTTTAAGTTCCTTCAGGATCAGGGTAAGGCCTTACTGGAGCTTAAACATGTTTTTGTTTCTCTGGTGCCAAGATTTCAGAGAAACTACCCTGCCAAGCCTGCCTTTGTTCATAGGCAATCATGCCCTTCTACTAAAGGTAAGAAGAGCGGCAAATGGGCTCTTCCTGTTAAGGTTGCTCAGTTTTCAGGGACTCTGAAGCCTTCTTTTCTGGACAAACCAGCAGTTATATGACTCTGTCTCTTCCCAGCCACGTTCCTCTTTTTTCTTCACCTTTCTCTTTCTCTTTGTTTGGCTTCAGATCACTTTGGATGTTTCGGTTCTGTCAGTCATTCATCAGGGGTACTTCATGGTGTGGAAATCCCGTCCTTCTTTAATGGGCAGTCTTCAGCCTCCTCAGGAACAACGTCCTTTTTTCCCAGAGGTTCCTCAAAATCTGTTGACTCAGGGTACAGTTCAAGAGGTGCCTGTGTTTTAAAGGGGGAAAGCATTCTACTCCACATTGTTTCTAGTGCCCAGAAAAGAGGGTGCTTGGAGACCTAATCTAGACCTCTCTCATGTAAACACATTTTACAAGGGCCTTCTTCTCTTGCTCTCTCAGGTCTATATGATGTCTCCAGATCTCAAGGATGCTTATCTCCATATTCTGATCCATTCTCTTTTCATGAAATGTTTGCATTTCTCTGTTGCATCCTGGCATTTTCAGTTCTTTGCTTTGCTCTTTGGCCTTTCTACTGTCCCAGTGGTGCTCACCGAATGCATTGCTCCTGTGATTATTTTTTACAGGTGTCAAGGGATACAAATATTTCCTTACTTAGATGATCAGGCATCCTCTCCAGAGATCTTTTGCAAAATCTTTTGCCATTTCCCTTCTTAAGAGCCTGAGGTTCACTATAAATTTCAAAAACTCTTTCCTAACTCCTCAGGATCAAGTTTTTCCTGGGTTGCAGAATTCAGACAATGCCAGTGCTTGCATCCCTGCCACCTTCAAATGCCTTAACTTTCATTTCTTTTTTTCACATTCTTCTTCCTCTAGCTTCAGTTACCCTCAAGGGGTTTCTGAGAGTTCTGACTTTCATGGTATCCACTATTCCAAAACTTCCTCTGTTCAAACTTCACATGAGAAAGGTTTGGTGGTTTCTGAAGTCAGTGTGGGTTCAACATGCACATCCTCTAGACTTTATAGTTCCTCTTCTTCTTTGTCTCAAGAAGGAACTTCAGTGGTGGATTCAGCAGTTGTCTCTGAATCAAGGGATCACTTTTCATCTCTCTCTTCCCTCTCAGGAATTGTTCAGACTTGCTTCAGACATGAGATGGGGGGGGGGTAACATTTGGCTCCCTAAAAGTACAGGGGGTTTGGTCACCTCATCAGCAGAAGGAGCACATTGATATCAAAGAGATGAGAGCTCTTCTTATCATAGGATCATAGGAAGTTACTAGACTACTGGCCCTTACAAGCCTAGGCAAGATTTTTTCCTCTTGTAATAGTGCTATAAGTAGGCCTAGCTCAACACCAGCTGCCCCTGTCAAGAAGGGACACAGGTGATACATTAGGGTGAATTTCCACTTCCCCATCTAATCATCCAATTTTCACTTGAAAAGGGTCAGGGAAGGGCTTTGCTTTATTTGGATTGGAAGCTTATTCCAAAGTAAGGATATCCTGTGAGAGATGAACCTGCCTCTCCAGCAGGTTCTGTTAATAATGGTTCTCATGCTGAGGTCACTGGAGTGGGTACAGCAGGTACTATTTGTCTTGCTAATACGGAGCATTTCCATCATGACAGGATCTGCAGTTGCCCTATATGCTAGGCAGAGATCACCCCTGTACAACACTGATTATAGCATATGGCAAGTGTTGGACACCTTGAATTTTCATTGTAAGGCACCTCTGAAGTCTATCCATTTGCTGCAGCTGCCTGGTGAGGAACATACCAAAGGGTGCATTGTATTTTATAATAGGTCTGATGAGGGAGGAGTACAGGGGGATTATAACCTTTTTTTCTGAAGACAATGCCCTTATTGATGAGATGGGCAATGTAGAAGACTTTTCTTACCACTGTGTAGACATGGTGGTCAAAGGAGAAGTTGCTGTCAACCTGTGTACTCAGATCTCTTAACACAGATTGGATACGCAAGGTGGTGGTGCTAATGTGGTGCTTTGCAGTGACATCTCCCTTGCTGAAGGGGTTGATAATTCACTTTTTAGCATTCAACTTGAGCCTGTGGCTTTGACACCAGTCATTTTTTTTTAGTAAGAATCTTTTGGAGGGTGTCAGTGTCTGTAGGGGAGTCAATTATCACACCCAGTTTGCAGTCATTTGCAAACTTTGTTAACCACTTACTCTTTGTATTGACCTGTACTTCTGAGAAGTCAATTCCAAACAATAAGGCCCCAGTATTGAGCCCTGTGGTACACCACTGGTTACTGGTCTGAATGTTGATGAAGACTCCCCTATTTTAACTGTGTGTGATCTATTGATGAGCCAGTTTGCTACACACCTGACTATATACTGGTTTACTTGCAATTGGCTAAGTTTGTCTATGATACCTGAGTGAGGAATGGTGTCAAAGGCCTTTGCTAGGTCTAAGTAGGTGGTATGCACAGGTTTGCCTTCATTCAGGGCTTTAGCGACTGTCTCAAAGAAGTCCACCAAAGAAAGTAGGCACAGCAGTAACTAAACCCTGGTTCAAGGCTCCACAGAGCACCCCAGCACTACCGGGCTACAACTCATACCACACATTTCAGCCACAGAACATGGACCGAAGCACAAAAGGAGGGGGTGTATCCATATTCATCAAGGATACCTACACCTCCAGGTTAGTGGTGCAGCATGATACCTCCGAGATCATCCATGTGCAACTAACATTGGGCAAATCTGCAATGCAAATTGGGGCCTGCTACAGATCACCATCCTTGACCCAGGACCACCACTCCACCTTTCTGGAGACACTGGAAAACATAAAGGTCCTATCGAACACCCTGATATTGGGCGATTTCAATTACCCTAGTGTTAACTGGGAAAACTTCTCAAGTCAAACTCCCAGGTCCAGCGCTTCCTGGAATTTATCAACTCAGATGCCCTGGATCAGCTGGTAAACTCCTCTTCCAGAGGTGAAAATATATTGGACCTGGTCATCACCAACATGGGCAAAAGGTGTTCCACACCGGAGGTCAACCCATCACTGGTTAGATCAGACCATAAACTAATCACTCTGGATGTCCACACCATACCACCACCCCCTACCAAGGAAAGCACAGTGAAAAACTTTTCTATAGCAAACTTTACCTTACTTAAGACAGAGGTGATAAGATTCATAGCTCCCATGCTAAAGGATGACATTGTCCAAGATGCAGGAACCTTTACAAATGCACTCTATGAGCACCTACAAGGATGCATGGATCGTGCCATCCCTAACAAAACCAAAACTCACTCCCCTAAGAGAAGGAAACCAGCCTGGTGGACCCCTGCCATAAACAGGCTATACAATAGAAGGAGGAAATTAGTTCAGAAAAAAAGCAAATCCCAAGAAGGAAAGACATCCCTGATCAGTATCAGTAAGAAACTAAGGTCCCTCATAAAATCATCCAAGGCTAACTTTGAAAGAAAAATAGCCAAGGATTTGAAACATAACCACAAAGCCTTCTTTAGCTATGTCAAGAATCTAAGTGACAACTCGCAGATATGCTCTAAGCTAGTTCAAAATAGCACAAAATATACTGAACTTACTGATATTGCCAACATCCTGGCAGATAGATTCAGTGCAAACTTCACCCACCTCTCACCCCAAAAGGGTCCACAACAATACCAGAAAAGTGTAGTGTCCCAGAAATCACAGATGCACAGGTGAAAACAGCCCTTTCAAAAGCACAGCGTCAATGGGGCCAGATGGTGTCCCAGGCTGCGTCTTGCACGAACTACAGAACAAACTAACCCCCCACCTAAACACACTGTTCAACCTCAGCCTCTCCACAGGCTGCATGCCCATAGAATGGCGCACAGCAACAGTTATTCTGCTCCACAAAGGAGGGGCCACAACTGACCCTGGTAACTGTTGCCCCTTAAGCCTGACTAGCCTGGTCTGCAAGGCTATGGAGCGCATCATCATGGAACTCATTAACAAAGACATTGAGAATCTCCAAACACTTGACCCGACCCAGTTTGGCTTTGTTAAGGGCAGATCATGCCTACTAAACCTGGATGACTTCTTTGAGACAGTCACCAAGGCCATAGATGAGGGGAAGGTGGTTCACACAGCCTACCTTGACCTCGCCAAGGCTTTTGACACCATTACCCACTCGGGAATTATAGAAAAACTCACCAGCCTGAACATAAACCCCTATGTAACGGGATGGGTTGCCAACTGGCTTACAGACAGAACTCACATGGTAAGAATAGTGGGCTCCAGGTCTGACTCTAAACCAGTCACAAGTGATGTCCCACAAGGCTCGGTCCTGGGACCCCTAGTGTTCGACATATACTTCTCAGAAGTACAGGCAAACACAGGAGGACTATGGCTAACCAAGTTCGCCCATGACTACAAACTGGGAGCCATAACTGACTCTTCGGCTGACATGGACATTCTCCAAAAGGGTCTTCCTGAGATGGACACCTGGTGTCAAAGTCATGGTCTCAAGCTAAATGCCAAAAAATGCATAGTCATCCCGTTTGGGAAAAACAAACACCCATGAATTACCACATAGGTGGTAGCCCCCTTAATACAGAAGAGGTAATAAGAGATCTGGGGACTCAGGTAGATAGTAATCTCTCCTTTGACAATCATATTGCCAAAGTAGTTAGGAAATCCTTCTATGTAGCCCATCTAATGACTAAAAGTTCGCATCTAGAAATAAAGAGGTTATAGTGCCCTCTACTCGTCACTCATCAGACCCACCATAGAGTACAATGCCCCATTTGGGATGTACCTCACAAGACACTTCCAACAGCTGGAAAGACCACAAAAGTACCTCACCAAGAGGATTACTGGCCTCAAACATATGTCCTATGTAGCCTAACTAGAAAAACTCCTGCTGTACTCAATGGCATATCGCTTACTCAGAGGTGATCTCTGCCTGACTTACAAAGTCATGTCCAACTCAGAACTGATGGACATGCTCCACCTAAAGAAATCCAAGTCACTGCAAGCCACTCACTCTAGTGAGCTAAACCTCACCATAACAATAAATAGAACATGCTGGAAGTATTGATTCCTGTCACAGAGACTCCCCATGCTTTGGAACAAAATTCCTAACTACATTAGGCAGAGCCCCTCACTAACACTCTTCAAGAGAAACCTTGACGAGTGAATGGGTAACAGAAAATACACCCCTGGGATCACTTCATTGGATCATCTTGACAGAGGCTCAGTTAATTAATCAATGGAGCGGTGAAAGCTGACACATTCTGGCTAGGCTTATAAATGCCCTTGGGCAGATAGCCTAGTACCTACCTATGAACCTATGAAACTATGAACCTACTTTTGATGAAGCTGAATTGGGATGGGTCTAGGGTTTGGAGGTCACCTATATCCTTGTTGATAAGGTCCATGATAACTCTCTCCATTGCCTTTCATATGAGGCTGGTCAGACTTATGGGTCTGTAGTTGCCAGGGTCAGTAGAAGAATTGCCTTTGTGGAGATGGATGACCGTGGCAGTTTTCCAATCAGCAGGAACAAACCCAGTGTTTAAGCTATGGTTAAAGAGGGTACTCAGAGGAGTCACTAATTCCTGCTTTAAGCAATTTAGAATGCAGCTAGGGATGTTGTCTGGTCCCACAGAAGATGTATTTGTAGTCATTGAAAGGGCATTAAGGACCTGTTCCTTATTGATTTCTGGGGGAGGACATGAAGGAGAGATGTTTTGTGGTATGTTGGGAGGAGACAAGAGGAGAAGTTCTCACTGAACCTGTCAGCTACAGGTTAGCAATAACACCAGGTTCAGAATGTGTTATGCCATTTAAGACAAGTTCTGTGCAACTCTGGGATTTACCTTTGATGTTTTGGACATAGCCAATGAATGCATTATGATTGTCCTTGGCTAGGGTTGCCAATTTGGATTAGTAGTCAAGCTTTGGATTTTTTTTTTACTAGGTACCTTATTTGTTATTTAGGCCAAGGAAGGGTTCCTTTAAGTTAGCAGACCATCTCTTACTGCTTTTGGACAGCAGTTTCTTTCTCCTTATTATATAGCCTGTTTATGGCAGATGTCCAGCAAGCAGGTTTGTTCTTATGTGATGAGATTACTTCTATCCTGTTGGGTACAGCCGAGTCAGTGCAGCTGTGAAGGTGTTTATAAAAGGCATCGGTATACTTGCCATCAGTAGGGGTAGAAGTTGTAGCAATTGTAGTTGCTTTGGAGAAGTTTTTTAGTCTAATTTCAGCTGGGACAGGGTCAGACATTATTATTATTAATTCTAGTGTCATTGACCGATGGTCAGATCTCACTAGAAAGGATTGTACAATTGGGGTGTTGCAGTGACCACTCATGTTCTTAAGTACAAGATCCAGACTGTTTGAACCCCTAGTGGGGATGGTCACCAACTGATCCAAGGCATTAGAGTTCACAAAGTTCAAGAATCTCTAGGCAAGAGAGTTGGTACAGGTGTAGTTAGACCAGTTTATTGACCAGTAGTTAAAGTTTCCCATAATTATGATGTAGGTGTTATACTGAAGATCGCCAGAAGATCCAAGTAGTCATTGTGGATGTCCTGGTTCATGGAGAGAGACCTATAGCTGGTGATAATTTGGAGGGGGGTTACTTACAGAGTGTTGTACTTGCAGTAGTTCAAGGGACACATTTAGCCTTACCAGTCTGGAGGACTATTTGTCTTTAATAGAAATCGATACTCCTCATTTGGATTTCTGAGTGAGTGGAAGTTGTTGTAACCTGATATGGCCAGGGGTACTCTCCCCAGCCTTGAACCATGTTTCTGTGACAGCACAGATGTCAGCATTCTTCAAGGTAAGAGCATCTTCCAATGAGTGTAGCTTCACATTAAGACTCCTTGCATTTAGCAGCATGACCCTGATGTTGGTTTTTGAGGAACAATTTATGTTGGAAATGTTGTACTTGTGACATTGCCTAAAAAGGCACAATGGGAGAGGCAAGAGCCTTTGCCAGAAGCCAAAAGCCTAGGGGTGACAGTTGGAGACCATCCCTGGCAAAGCATCAATCTCTATAAAACATATCATCTGAGGCAGACAAGAACTGGATCCCCTTGGAATGACACGAGAAACTAAGCCATTTGTTAAAATCAATCATCTTTTGCTTCTATTGCAGCATCATCCTAGGTAAGGGTAGTATGCTGCTTAAGACTAGAGACATACCTGCCTGGGGCACATAATCAGAGAGCTCAATCATATCTCTCTTCATATAGTCCAGAGAGATATGTCTCAGGTCATTCACACCAACATGTACTATAACAGAGTCATAACAGTACTTTCTGCTGAGAGACTTGAGTGC
The DNA here is from genome assembly GCF_019279795.1 of Protopterus annectens. Lineage (NCBI taxonomy): Eukaryota > Metazoa > Chordata > Ceratodontiformes > Protopteridae > Protopterus > Protopterus annectens. Next base: position 1,858,200,376 of record NC_056743.1, on the reverse strand, counting down.
ATGTGTGATGTTGTGGATCCTGGCATCAGACAGACAGCTGACCATGACCTTCTCCTTATCCAACCTCGCAAGTGGCACTTCAGTGTGTCACACAATAGAGCCACCTATGGCTAGTGTATTTGGTTTTGTGTTACGCCTTAGGGGCTTACTTGGTGAGACACTGTCATGTGACTTTTTATACGTCCTGTGTTTATCTGCAAGTTACCTATGTGTGGTATGCTTGTGTTTGGGAGGTCTCAGTGCTTTGGGTAGGTTTTTAGAGACAACCTTCACATATGTGGCTTTATGTAATGGTCGTGTGATGGGTGGCTCTTTAGGTCTTTCAGCCTCTTTTCTCTCCAGGGCCTCGCAAGGTGTTTGCAAACAATACCACAGTGATGTGGTATATAAACAAACAGGGATGAATGAGATCTTATCTTCTTTGCCAGTTGGAACTTCTGGCATGGGATATTGTTGGCAAGTATCAAGTGACTCTTCAGACAGTTTATATCTCTTCTGGTCAAAACATTGTGGCAGACACTCAGAGCAAGTCCTTAACTCAGTCCCATGAATGGATGCTTCACAGGTATGTGTTTCTGGACATTATCCACCAGTGAGGTACTCCTCAAGTGTATTTTCTTGCTTCCCTCTGAATAGAAAACTTCCTCTGTTTTGTGCCAGAGTCCCAGTTCCTTTGGTATGGAAGGAGAATGCCTTCTCATTTTCTTGGAATTGGATGTTTCTTTATGCATTTCCTCCCCTTCCTCTCATTCTGAAAATCCTGTTCAAAATTTACAAGGATGCTCACAAAATCTTTTTGGAGACTCCCTTTTGGCTGCTACAGCACTGGTTCCCTCTACTTCTGCATCTAGCCAGGGGAAATCATCACAAGTTACCTCACAGGGTGGATCTAATCACACAAGACAAAGGATCTCTCATGCATCCCCACCTGTCCATGCTTCATCTGACACTGTGGGTAATAGGATTTTGATTCTTCATAGACACCTTGTTTCTGAGGACATGTTGCAAGTCCTCCAGAAGGCCAGGAAACCTACTAGTAGGAAATCCTACTTATCCAAATTGAAGAGGTTTTCTATTTGGTGTCTGTCTCATAACCTGGACCCACTTACTGTGGATGTTCCTTTGCTTCTCTCTTATTTGTGTGAGCTGCTCAATACTGGTTTGGCTTATTGTTCTATTAAGGCCCACTTATCAGCTGTTTCTGCTTATCTGCTTTTTTTCTCCTCCTTTAGCTTCTAGATTTGAAGTGAAACTGTTTCTTAAAGACATCCTTAATATTAGACCTCACGGGAAGCCTTTTCCTCTTCCCTGGGATCTTAATTTTGTTTTGGAGAAGTTGTCTCAGGCTCCTTTTGAGTCTGCTGCTTCAGCTTCCTTGCAACATTGTTCTTAGAAGACTGTTCTTTTGTTAGCTCTTACTTCTGCTAGATGGGTGTCTGAATTGCAGGACCTTATGGCTTATCCTCCTTTTTTGATCTTTCATGAGGACAGTATCCTTGAGGACTAATCCTACTTTTATGCCTAAGGTAGTTAATGCTCTATCACTTAACCAGTCTATTAATCTGCCTACGTTTTCCCCCTCTCTGCAAGCTGACAGCGAGAGGGTGTTGTATACTTTGGACATGCATAGGCAACTCAGGGTTTATTTGGATAAGACTAAGAAAATCAGTTATTTGTTTCTTTTCATTCTAGATTTTTGGGACTTGCTGTATCCAAACAAGCTATTTGTTCTTAGATTTCTAAGGCAATTTCTTTTTGTTTCACTTTTTATGGCAACAACCTTCCTTCTTCACTTTAGGCTCTTTCTACTAGAGCTATGGCTTCTTCTGTTGCTTTTTTCAAGGGATTAGATACTAATTTTATTCTTGAAGCAGCTACCTGGACCTGTGTGCATACCTTTACCAAGCACTGCAAGTTGGATGTTCTCTATAGAGCTAGGGCTGGTTTTGCTAGTGCCGTTCTTCAAGGGTTTTTTTAGGGGACGCTTCTGTGCCTTCCTCCTCCCACATTTCCTCTTGAGCTTTGGGACTTCCCTCTCCCATGTTACCTTCTGAGCTTTGGCACTCTCTCATATGTTAGAATACTGCAGCAGTGAATATAAGGACCTACTACAGTTGCGTAAAATCTTTCCATAATAGTAGATGTCCTTGCCTTCACTGCTGCACTATATTCACTCCCTCCCTTCATCCTCTTAGTCCTTTGCCTTTCTGAATGTACAGATTACCTCCTGGGTTTCTTGGACTGGTGTTCCTACTGTGGTAATCAGTTCTGTTTTTGGTAGGCCTGAATGTCACCTTTATGCCCTATGCTACACAAAGAGCATTTGGGTGACATTTACTTGTACCTTTAAAGAAATAGAAGTCTTTGGTACACTGGCTGGACATTGGCATTCAATGGCAGAGAAACCCATATGTAAGAATAGTGCAGCAGTGAAGGCAAGGAGGCAAGGACATCTACAATTATGGTAAGATTTTACATGACTATACTTTGTTGTTGAGAGACATGAGTGCATGCATGACTTTGTGGATCCTGACACCTGACAAGTAGCTTACCATGACTTTCTCCTTGTACAACCTGTTGAGTGGGACTTCTGTGGTGTCTCACTATAAATTCATGTATGACCAAGACATTGGTCTTCAGATGTTTTGCTTTAAGGGTTTATTAGGTGAGACACCGATACATTTATTTTTATGTGTAGTTGGTTCTTGGGACTGTCTTGTGTGCAGAAGGTTTGCATTTGTGAGCTCTCTGCTCTTTTGGTAAGCTTCTAATGAGTACCTCTGCATATGTGGGTTTATGTGTTATGGATATGGTTTGTTGAGGAGGTGAAGTGTGTGTGCTGCAACCTGTTTGATATCTGGTTCACTGTTATAGCATAAAGTAGCAAGCTTTCCAACAAACAAGACACAAGGATGCTGTTTGTAGTCAGATGGGGCGTGAATTTGACAATTTTTTGAGGGAAGAAAAAAAGTACAATTTATCTAAAAAGGAATGGAATGAGTTATAGAAGGTACGTTTAAAACTGGACAAGTATGTTTTTCGTCAAGCAGACAAAGGGGGTAACTGGATGATAACGAATAGGAGTGAATATGAAAAGATGTTGATGGATTTAATAGGTAGAACTGATGAGTACACCGAATTAAATAAGAATCCAGGACCCTGATTTAATGAAGAACAACTTAAAGTGTTAGAAAAAGGTGAATGATTGGGCTTTTTTGATAGTAAAGATGTACAGAAGTTATTCAGGAAAGAGCCCACAGCTCCGAAGTTTTATGTGTTGCCAAATATTCATAAAAATGTAAAGTTCCCCCCAGGTAGGCCCATTGTTTTGATGATTGGCTCATACTTAGAAAATGTAGGGACATTTTTGGACTTTCATTTGAAGAAGTATTTAAAAAGGGTACCAGCTCATATTCAAAATACAAGGGAGCTGTGTGAAAAGTTAAAGAAAATTAAGTGGCAAGATGAGTATTTCTGTGCCATAGTTGATGTGAGTTCTTTATACACAAGTATTGAGACCAAAAGAGGTCTAGAAGCCATGGGGAAAGCACTGGGGAAGGGACCACATTCATCATTCCTTCTACTTTTCCTAGAGTTTTACTTGACACATAATTATTTCAAGTGGGGAAAGAAAGTTCTTTCTACAGAAAAAGGGTACTGCTATGGGGGTGGCTTTCCCCCCCTCATATGCTATAGTTTACATGGGGGAGTTTGAAAGACAGTCTGTGTATCAAAATCATTTTTTTTTGTTAATAATGTGGTATTTTTTTGGCAGGTTTATAGATTATTTGATTTTTGTATGTAGGGGGAACAGCAGGATTTTGAAAATTTTATGATAGAGTTAAACAGTACAGAACATGGTTTGAGATTTACATATGAGGTAAATGCCCAAAAGATTACATTTCTGGATGTAAAGTTGTATGTGGATATGGGAAACCATGTACAATTTAGACCCTATAGAAAACCGACTGCAGTGAATAATTTCTTGCATGCTGAAAGTATGCATCCTCCTCATCTGATTAAGGCCCTACATTTAGGTGAGTTAAAACAGATATTTTGCAATACATTGGAGAAGGAGTTAAAGCAAGCATACTTAGATGAGATGCTCGAAAGGTTAAAATGTAGGGGTTATTCTGGGACCCTTTTAAGTTATCAAAATAAGAAGTGGTAAAAGGGAAATAAGGTAGAGTAAGAGAAAATGACAGAGAGGATCAGGATAGAATGAATCAAGAAATAATAGATCAAGAAAAATTATTTTTTGTGACAAAATTTTCACCATTTAGTCAGAGGTTGGAGAAGGTTGTTAGAAACTTCTGGTATATGGTGAAGGAAGATATGGATGTAGGAAGAATCTTCCCTGACCATATAACCTTTTCATATGGTAGGTTTTGCAAATCTGAAAGAAATTTTGAGTAATGAGGGTGGAATTACCCCTAACATGGATAGGGCGGGAATGAGAATGTGTGGTAACTGCAGTGTATGTAATAGGGTACGGAATTTGGATGGTAGCAAAATAAATGCTAAAAGGTACAAAGCAAGGGAAAATTACACTTGCAACTCACAAGGTGTTGTTTATATTGTTGGTTGTGCATGTGAAAGGGTTAAATGGTATATAGGACAAACCAAGAGGAAGGTAAAGGTGAGGATTCAGGAGCACCTAAGGGACATTAAAAATAGAAACATCTTTAGTCCAATAGCAGAGCATTTCATGTCCACTCATGGGGGGTGCAATACAGGTTTAATTTTTAGTGTCCTGGCTCGACCATATATGGTTCATGGGGGAAATTTTAAGGAAGAGTTAAACAGATTAGAATGTAGGACGATCATAAACTTTTGAACACTACAACCTAGAGGTATGAATATTGATAATAACTTGACATTATAATGAAATGTTTTAGGATAAAAATGTTATTTATATAAATGAAAATGTTTGTGTAAAATATGTGGTGCATAAAGGTTTGTGTAAAAAACTGTTAAAATGTAGAAGGTATTTGAAAAGTAAATTATTCTAATCTGTACCCTTAAAAATTGTGAATTTTGTTTGATTGCAATTAACTTAATTAACTGGGTGTGTATAAAAGAGGGGTGGAGTGTGATGTTCAATCCAAGCTACCAGAAAGAAATTAGACAACTTGAGAATTTTTCACCCTTGTGTCTTGTTTGTTGGAAAGTTTGCTTCTTTATGCTGTTTTATTTAGATGCTGTGGAGTTGTGAGGGGGATATCCTCGTGTTTTTGCTGGATCTAGTTCATTGTTACCTGAGAGTTAGAGCATTTATTCTATATTCATTGTATATATTGTCTTGGTAAGTTGTAGGAGTACACGGTTAGCACTATACATGAGACCATAGAACCCTAGCTGTGTAAAAACACAAGTACCCTTATTAAGCATATTTAGATGGTCATTATTAGCAAAGCAATTTCGTGAGTAGCAAGAACTGGGCCTGTCTATGAGGGCATAGGTGCCATCCCAGAGGCTGAAATAGGATCCTGCTGTGTGTGAAGCAGTACTACTCAATGACCCTGTTCAATGGCAACCTTGACTACTGGTTGGGTGATTGTACAGTTGACTATGAGCTGGTTCCTATGTCTCTCATGGACAAGGCCAGCTGGTGCTGCTCACAAACATGCCCTGCTAAAAAGAAAAATCCAACTATGCTCAATAAGGGTACTTTTGTTTTTATACAGCTAGGCTTCTACACACCCTAGTGTTAATAGGCCATTAGCCTTATATGAACCCATGAAGCTGTGTGCCTCTGCAGGCCTCACAACCTATTGTTCCTTCACATGGCCTGCTGATGTCATCTAATATAAGTTTATCTGCGCTGCTGTATACATCAGGCTTGTGCCATGGTGTGTGCATTAAGTACTGTGTTCTGTCATCTGTGTCCTTAGATAGGCAGGGGTTTGTTTTCAATTCAGTCAACTTGGTATCTGTGTCTAGTCAAAAAAAAACAGAAGTGTGCACTCTAGAGTTACTTCTCCAATGGCATAGATGGCCAGTATTTTGATACTTCCACATGCCTACACATCCATTTCATGCAGGTCACCCAAACTGGCCAGTGTTTTGATACCTGCACATGGCTATACATCCTTGCAGGCTTCCCAAACTCTTGTCCCCCACATGGCCTGCTGATATCATCTACTTTAAGTTCAGCTGCAGTCACAGATAAATTAGATTTGTGCTGCGGCACATTCATTAAGTACTGTGTCCTGTAGTTGGTGTAGCTAGATAGAAAAGGACTCTATTCTCACTGTCTTTTACACTAGCATGTGAAACACTGTTATTACCATATTCTCCTCCAAAGACACTGCTGATGTCATCAGCAATAAAGTGTTTTTTAACACACTCCCAATCAGACTTCAGCAGTGGTGTGTGAATTATGTACTGTGGTTTGTAGTCTGTGTACCTGAAATGAATGGGTGTTCTATTCTTACAGTAGACAACTGAGTGTATGAGCTATTGTCTGACAAAACAGAGTGCTTTTTACACCAGTTTGTGGAACACTGTTATTATCATATTCTCCTGCCCAGACACTGCTGATGTCATCAGCTATAAAGTGTTGTTTAACACACTCCAAGTCAGACTTGAGCAGTGACATGTGCATTAAGTATTGTGGTCTGTAGTCTGTGTACATTAGATAGGCAAGGGTTCTATTTTATTGCAGCCAACTTGGGAGAGGGGTTGTGAGCTGTTGCCTGACATTGCAAAGTGCCTTTTACACTAGCATGTGGAACAATGTTATTACCATATTCTCTTCCCCAGACACCGCTGATGACATTAGTTTTAAAGTGTTGTCTGACACACTTCAAGTCATACTTGAGAAGTGGTGCATGCATTAAGTACTATGGACTGTGTTCTGCATACCTTAGATAGGTAGGGGTTGTATTCTCACTATAGTCAACTTTGTGGGTGGAGAGTGTGTGTGAGAGAGGTGTTGCTTGACATTACAGAGAGCATTTTACACCAGCATGTGAGACACTGCTATCTTGTCCACAACTGACACTGCTGATGTTATCAGCTATATTACATTTTTGGATATGAAATACTCCCACAGGGCAGGGTCAAAGACTGGCCTGGGAGCTAGCAGAGGTCACATCATCTTATACAATAGAGTTTACAGTGACATGGCTTTTAATCTAGCCATGTACATCATGGCATAGTGTGTAGGCCTTGTGTTATATTGCTGAGAAAGCCCAGTGGTCTCTCCAGCTGCTACATGTGTCTGGTGCGCTACATGTAAAAAAACAGCATTATACTCTATTAATGCTGTAATGTGGTTTGACTACAATACTGTCATGCAATCCTAAGATGTCAATATGATGGTGTGACTTATGATGTGCACAACAGATGCTTTCAGTAGCAGTTTGGACACTTGATGATTAAAGTTCAAATTGCTATCTAAATGTGTTCCCAGTGCTTGTATCACTGGGTTTCTACATATCATGACTGTTGTCAATGCTATGATTAACATGGAATTCCATTTTTCAGATGGACAACTTTAGAAACATACATTTCTGTATTTATTTTTACATTGTGTGCCTTTGTCACCATTCAGTTGTGTGTGTTATCTAGTCTTGTACTGTGTTATCACTTTGGTGGACTCAATGATTACACAAAACATGCAAGAATCAGCAGACTTGGCCAGCCAAATGCCATCTTCTTTAGCCTGAACTGTCAAGAAATACAGTTCAACCAGTGAAGGGCCAAGAACAAATGCCTATGCGCTTGCCAATGATGACAGCTATACTGGTATAGGCTGATTCACCAACTGTCACATGATGTGTTCTGTCAGTGAATCAGTTGTGTACCCATCAACTGACATAAGTCTTAATCCCCAGCTTGGGGGGTTTGCAATGATACCTGCATGTGTGATTGGATCAAACCCCTAGGGCAGAATACTATAGGCAGTATGCACTGGCTTACCTTACTCTAGGTCTATCATGTGGAATCAATGTGCTGTGATAACATCACAGATCACCTGTGGCATGACCAAACATATACACTTTCCTGATATGGTGGAATATATAGTGAAACACCCTCCACATGATCTATATTTCCATACAAGCATGTACATCAACATGCATCCACCTAAATTGGGGGACAGCACCTGATGCATGCATGTATAGAGACATCCTGACTCTACTCAACTGTGAGGTACACTAACATGTCATCATGGACCTCTTCTACATGTATAGTAATAATATGCCAGGTGCATGCAACAGACCTGTGTGAGTTGTTAGTGATACATCAGGTTCATTACATATGATTCATCAAGGGCATGTATGATGGCAACATTATCATCTTGTGGAGGTTGAATGGGTAAAGGCATTTAATAAGAAGTCACACTGTGGTATTCAATCAACACTGTCACATGTGGTCAGAAACAGCTATATCAGCAAATGTTTAGACTAGTATATGACATACATGGCATCACACTATGTTGAAATTGGTGATGTGACATATATCTCAGGTCCAGTGATCAGGTCAGTAGATCAGTGGTGTCTGCTAGGCCTTTGTCTGCCCCTTAGTTAAGTAATGGCCATCACAGATGACATACACATGTTGTGGCCAAACAGCTGCCTGAAGGACTACAACTTGTGGACAATCATTGACTACAAATGTGATATTTGTATTATACACACAGCATCAACACATACCAGAGACTGCTGCTACAGCCATGACAGCACCTGCATTAATGAGATACCTTATTGCATCAGGAAACAGACCCAACACCCAGGTATAATATTGACATCACACCCTATAATCAGACCAACTGGTATGTAACGTGTGTTGTGGGGTAGAGGGTAAGTGGTACATCCATCAGCATCAAACCTCGCAACTGTCCATATTTTGCAGAATTCCAGATTTTTGCTTCATATTTTTGGTCTTTCCCACTTAAAATTTGTGATTTTGTAGTAAATCAGTGAGGACTGAAGTCACTAAATAGAGACATAAATTTGAGTGTCAGACTTCATAGCCTTCAGAAAATTCATGTTAACCCAAACTATGCTACTATAGCAGCTTTCTAAATTTGTAAGATCAATATTTAATATCTGTCACTATTTTTTGCCTTTGTCCACCCATTATTTTAGACATAGTCCTGATTTTTTGCATGAAGAGATTGCGAGGTATGACCAGCATGTGGTCACAGTGCTGACTCCTCCCTTGACTGTAACACAAGTACTGAGTATTTGAAGGACATGCACATCAGAGGGCATACTAACATCATGGTTCCCAGGCTTCTTCACACCAGTAACGAAGTACAATGCACCTTTCTCCATGTACCTCCTTACACATGTTCCAGTGATATATAACTGAAGTGTACCAACTTTGTCACAGTGCACTATCACACAGCTTATTGTCCACACCTACGTATTCTTTCTGTGGAATATACATGACTGTCTGAGGGTGCAGAACACCAAACAGGTTGTTACACCAGATGCATGTGTGCTACCTGTTCACCTTATGCATACAGTGTTTGACAACATTAATGGCATCTATATCATTTGTAACACTGTGAATTGTGCCATTGATATATGCCATGCACACATGTCAATGAGCCTGTAGTGCCCATACTGTCATATACAGGTATAACAGTCTCCATCCTAACACCTCCTGCAGATATTGCAGTACCAAGACAGTATATATGGTTACCCTCATAGAGTGTGGATGTATCATACTAGCTGTCCAGTGTGTGTGTTATTACTCCACATCACATGTGTTCTGTAAGAGGCATGGGATTAATTATGGCATTATTCAGATATTGTCCATGATTATGGTTGTTTTTTTGTAATGTTTGCAATGATCCTTTCCCTGTGGCCACCATGCTGGAGACCTCTGCTGAGATTACACTCATATTCAGGTATATCAGTTTGCACAGCTTCCCAGTATGGCCCTTACCTCAGTTGTATACCAGATCCCTGATAGATGTCCTCTGCATTATTCTTGTAAGTATGGTTATCTCACACACACTTCCTCCCCATTGTTATGTCACCTTGTGTGACAGTCACAGACAACACATTTTCACTGTACAGTCTGTACTGTACCATATAGATATGTGCTTGGTGTTGTTACTACAACCATCTTCCACTGACATGCCCTCCTCTGGTGTACATGTGGTAGTTTCACCTGTGCTCTTTCCCTGTGTTCACTCCTACAATTCATCTGTGTATCCCTAATCAATACATACACTTCCTCTGGGTGAAAATTTTACATGGCAGTCACATATCCTGTTACAAATCATTAACTCATCTTCATTACAGAATGGCAGGAATGGGATATCACAATATTCTGCACTGTAGGTACACTGTCCTGTACTGTGTTTGGATATACACTTCACATTCATACCTGTCAACTGTTCCAATATTCCCAGGATGTCTGGATGTTTTTGAATATGTGACTGTCTGTCATATCACTGGGATGATCTATGGACTGTTGTGGCTCAGTATTACAGACATTTGGGTGCATACCTCTCATCTCTCAACTGTCCTGATCTGTGCAGAATGTCCAGTTTTGTCTCATATTTGTGATCTTTTACTCATAACATGTTGTTTTCCTGGCAAATCAATGGCATGTCATTGCAGAGTGCAGTCAGTAACATATGAGTGATATTTGAGTTTCAAACGTCATGCTCTTCAGAAAGTTCATGCTAACATACAACCTAAATATTCTATTGACTTCATAAGTTTGAATGTGGAATATTGACAATCTATCCTGATTTCTGGCCCTTTTTCCCTCATTTGTATGGCTTTGTGCACATTTCTCTCTTTAAGAGTTTGAGAGTGTTACATTCAAACACATTCCAATGTGACAACTCTGTTAAACATTTTCCTATTACTGGTTATGTTTCCTCTCATTAACTTGGCCTCTGAGCAGAATGACAGCTATTTGTACAGCCATACATATCTACTGTACTGATTTCTTCAGAATGTCCATATGTTGCCTCATATTTGCTCTAGTTCTCATACAAGTGTTTTTTTTTTTATGCTGGCAAATCATTTATAAAGCATTGAGGGGTGAAGTCAGAAAACAGTGACAGACATTTGAGTCTCAGACTTCATACCCTTTTGAAAAGTCATGGGAAATGTCTATATTACATCACTAAATGTGGAAATAAGCAAATGATGATTAATCAACCCCATGTAAGCGAAAGCTTACAATGTCGAAACCCCAGAACAGAGACTTTTTTCCAAGGGGAAAAAAAAATCGCTGTTCCAAAAAAAAAAAAAAAACTTTAAAACAGTACATAAAGTGGGGGGCTCCACCCCCCACACCCCCCCTACTTAAATATACCAACTCCGAGATTGCACTACAGTGCTGAAAATGGCAAAGTAATGGAAGCGGCCAAGCAAATTCTTTCCCAGGGAAAGAATTCGCTTAAAAGCCGTTTTGCTATTTTGCCTTTTTGTTCTTTTACGGTCGATCAAGACGCATTCAACAGAATGCATCTTCAATCATGTAATAGGAACCCCATGGGACTGCAAAACCCTAGGATACTTCTGGACTGTCCAGATTCTTACAGAATGTACATCTTTTTGCCTCTCATTTTTGGCCTGTTCATCATAAACTTTATGGTTTTCTGACATATCACTAGCATGATATGAAGATTAAAGTGACCAAATTATGACATTAATTTGAGTTTTAGACTTCATGTCCTTCAGACAGTGCATGCTAACACAACTTCTGTTATTCTAGCAACTTTCTACATTTATAATATGAATATTTAACGTGTCCCTATATTTGTGCCTTCGCCCCCACATTATGTCATGCTTTTTGTCCAGATTTCTTGTGACAAGAGATTGAGAGGTATGTTCCCTACTTGTCATCCTTAATTGCCCCCAGATTTTTTATGGCTTTTGTCCCAGTTTCTTGCTCTAAGAGTCAGCCATGGTGATCAAAGTGACTAAATAATGACATGCCTTTGAGTTGCATACTTCATGTTCTTCAGACAATGCATGCTTACACAAATTGTTATTCTAGCAACGTTCTATATTTACAAGAGCAATATTTAACGTGTCCATATATTTGTCCCTTTGTCCCCACATTATGTCATGCTTTGTCCAGATGTCTTGCCCTTAGAGGTTGAGAGGTATGGTCTGAATTACTTACAATGTGTACTTGGGGGTGTGGCACCAAAGCTGCATTCTCCAAACCCGGTGTTCTACTTCTAGCCACTAAGTTTGTAAGAGCAATATTTCAAAAGTAAACCTATTTCTGTCCCTTTACCCACCCCATTATTGATGGCTTTGTACAGGTGTCTTGCCCTAAGAGGTTGAGAGCTCTGCATGTTTTCTTATGTGTACTGTTCATTTGGGGGGGGGGGGTGGCAGCAAAGCTGCTTTCTGCAAACCCAGTGTTCTAGTCATTTTCTAAGTTTGTATGAACAATATTTTAAAAATGCCCCTATTTTTGATCTTTTTTCCCACCCATTATTGATGGCTTTTTCCAGATTTCTTGTTCTAAGAGGTTGAAAGATCTGCATAGGTTCATAGGGTCATAGGTGAGTATTTGGCTAATGGCCCTAGAGCCAACACAAGCCTAGCCCAGGAATATTCCCAGTCATCCTATTGCTGGATGTTAGTTTCCTGTGCCCCTATCAGGCAAGGCTGTTGAAGTGAATTTCCTGTTACCCATGACTTACAATGTGTACTGTTTCTTGGGGGGGGGGCAGAAGAGTTGCATTTTGCAAACCTCATTGTTCCTTCATTTTTCTAAGTTTGTAAGGGCAATATTTAAAAAGTAAACCTATTTATGGCTGCATTTTCCCACCCATTATATATGGCTTATCTAGATGTCTTGCTGTATGAGGTTGAGAGGCCTGCAAGACTTACAATTTGTACTATTCCTTGGAGGGCATGGCAGCAGAGCTGCATTCTGCAAACGTCATTGTTCTATCAATTTTCTAAATTTGTAAGAGCAATATTTAAAAAGGGAACCTATTTCTGGCCCTTTTCCCACCCATTATTTATGTGTTTTTCCTGATGTCTTGCCCTAAGAGGTTGAGAGGAATGGTCTGCATGAAGTTGTGTACTATTTATTTAGGGTCAGGTCAGACTGTCTGAGCTCTCCTTTACAAGGACTCAATATCCATATTGATTTACAAGGTTTTGCGGTCAACGATACTGACATGAGCTGTGAAACCTCACTTAGGCACGCTGCACTTCATTAATATGCATTGCACACTGCTGCATGCTGCCCACCATCTTTTACATGGATACACTCCATGTAGGTTCTACATAGAGCCTCCACAGAGTTTAATGATTCCTGGGGTAAGACCCTAGAGTGGGACCATGGGAGACAAGGATAGAATACAGGGAAATATATTGGCAACTTTTTCTTAAAGTTAATAGAGTCCCTGGTCTAAATTAATATGTCTCCCTTGCCCCTGTTCTTAAGTTTAGAACATCCAAATTATAACATTTTTATTACGTCTCCATTAAGCACACAAGGGTGTTTACCTAAATGTTTTCATTTGACTTTTTAGTAGAGTTTCCTTCATTAAGACACTAGATGGGGGTAGTAGTTCATGTTTCAATGCAGTTTGAATGTATTGTCACTAAGTTTATATTCATTTATTATCTATGTTTTTTCATATGAATAGCAGGAAGAAATGTGTAATTTGAATGCATGTTTTTATTTAAGTATTACAATCATGTTAAGAAGAATTTTTAGAATGTTTTAACTATTTGGATGTGTTTTGGGTTTATGATTTGAATTTGGTATTTTGAAATTGCCTTTTTTCACATTGTTTTTAATGGTGATTTGTCAATTAGAGTTAATTAATTGTAAGTATATTTAAATAATTGTGGTTAGGCTCTTTGATATCTGATGAAGTCCTGTGTATAGGTATGAAAATGCAATGAGTCAGTTAATGCGTTTATTGGAATAAACAGTTTATTTCTGCTTTGACTTATGGGTGCTTTCTGGACCTCTTACAGTGCCTGTGGGTTGTTGTTTGGCACTGACTTTCTGCAAGTTGTTCAATTTCTAATTTACAGATACTTTGTGCTGAATCGGACAGGATTCACAGCTCACTAATAGGAGTTGATCTGCGGTTATCATGTATAACATGTATGCAAAATTATTTTTGAATACTTGTCTGCTTAGGTTGCAATTGCATTATAACTACAGCAATACATGTTTCTATTAGGTACATATGTTTGTGTAGTATTTTAATGTGAAATATATGCCTACTCTGGCTCCTGTGGTATGATGCTGTTGTTTTTGGACTTCCCTGCAATGGGTATGTACTGCAATGGGTTCTAATACCATAGACAGCCTCTACAGATATTGCAATTTACGCTGCTGTTACAACTGTTATGTATGCAGGCATTGATGTAAGTTTTTATATGTCACAGTGAGTGTTTCATAGTCTTTTCCAGTGCCAGGAATGCATTCTGTTTATGGTGCCATAAGCTGTCCACATAATATCTCCATAAGTGGACCTCCACAAAAATATGAGTATATGCATATCACTGTCTTTCAGATGGCAGAGAGACCTAGGGCTGACAATTTCTCCCCAAAGGAAAATGAGATTATAATAGATGCTCTGTGACAACATGGACATAGACTCCTTGGGTGGCAGAGCTACGGTATGGAGGAATGAAGTGTTGTCCAACATGACTAACATGATTAATGTGGTTGAAGGTTACAATAGATTTTGTGAGGCCTGTAGCCAATATTGCTGTGATATAATCCTCCATTCAGCCAACAGGTTAAAATGGTATGAGAGATCGAGGGTTGCTACCAATAGTGGCCCATCACTGACTACCCTGATGAGATCTTAGTATTTCTGGCATCCCTGCATAAGTCAAGTAAGGAACAATGGAAGCAGGAGTTCCAGGATGAACTTGTGTGGGTTACTTTGCATGACTTGGATGACTATAGAGTAAATTATTGCAGATTGCAGATTGCTGTTACATACATATTCATGTATTTTCCTTTTGGATTTACAGCAGTGGAATTGAACTGTGTAGAGATCCACAAAGCGTGATGACAATCAAAGTAAGTGTAATGACATGTAGCCATACAACTGCATTTCAGGCAGAAATATGTAATGCCATCTGCATTAATGTTCTCAGGTCCATCTACTTCTGCACAACATCAGAAAATGGCAGGGGCGTGTCTCTATACAATGTTACTGTGACCACTACCTGTTATTGCCTCAGTCTCATGTCATGGCACTGCTGTTTTCTGTCATATTGATAGTCACCTAGCATTAACACTACAGGTACAGTCATTGGGGGCCCAAGCCACGAGTATAGACTGACCAGGTATGTTACCATAACAGGCTCATAGGTTGCAGCAATGTGTAGCAGACCTGTGATATATGACGTTAATGTCACTGTTTTTCTACACAGGGATATCTGCCCAACATGTGCAATGCACGTCACATGACATAGCTCTCAACCTTCCATCTCCAAAATGAGGAACACTAGCCCTCATAATGTGGAACAAATGAGCAAACTGTGGAATGCATACTAAAGGCTTACTAACAATTTTAACTAGGAAGGTCATAGGATGGTTAAAATATGCTGGTTTTACTTATAAAGATCTTTTAATGAATTAATATGATTAATTTCTATTTGCCATGGATTTCACTTAAAAAAATTACTAACACTGAATGTGTGACAGACTCTTTCAATGTGGAACTTTGAGGAACTTCGAGGAACATGAACTTTTTAAGACCCCAAATGAGGTACGTTCCTCGTAATGAGGTACACTTGAGAGGTATGGTATCCACAGCCCTCTGTTACATATATGTCATCCTGCCAGTATTCCATTGCCAACAGACATGACTGTGTTGTCTTTCTTTTTACTTTACCACTGCAGGATCTGCAGTGCAACACATGAACTCCTAACAGCGTGAGTCTGTCAGTGTTATGCTATTACCTATCATTCATACATGTCATTGCTGCTATTCCTGTTACTGTTGTCAATTACTACTGTGCCCTTCTACCCATTAATATGTCAGACTGCATCATCATATCATCATCAGGTGCACACATAAGTAGTATAGACATATATTGAGTGCAAGGATTTACCACTAACATCTACTGTATGTTTTAATGTTGTTGGAATGGTCCGTGCTGGCAATGATGTCATTAATAATGCTGACTTTCTTTCCCTACAACATTTGAAGTTCATCACTGTTCAAGTGCACCATCTTCCCATGAGGACTTGTCAGATCTGTGTTATGTTTGCATTCATTGCATTTGTTATGTATGTTGGGTATGTAACATAATTGTCAACACCCTGTTATGTAGATTCCATGACCCATACACAGCAAGTCATTATCTGCAACATTGCAGTGAGATATGTGTGTAATATGTCGTTAATGATATACAGTATATTGTGTAAGCACACCATCCTGATCTGTGTCATCTGTCTCTTCTTTTAGCACTTCCACTGCATGAATCCTCGTTAGCATGTTCACTGATCCCAATGAGGGATCTGATGTGTCTCTGTATGGTAGCATGGCCCCTGGCAAATAGAGCAATGCATAGTGATACAGTCACGCCAAGATGGTGACAGTCAAGTGGATGCAGCTGTAGCCTCTGATGTGGAGAAACCTGATCAGCTATTCTGACAATGAGGGAACATCAGATGGTGGACAGGATGAGGCCTATGAACAACAGGTGCACATTGAGACTGTTGCTGATGTTGACAGTTCCCCACAGCACATTGATACTGCCCATTGCAGTAGATGTTGGCATGCAACTGATGTGCATGGGCACATTTAAGAGAGTGTCCACCTACTCCTACAGGCAAATAAATGTTACTAGTAATATCTTACATTAGACATCCATGCACTTGCCTGTTCCATAGATTGTATTGCACACCAGCTGGGTGTGGGGTGTGCTGCATAAAGGATAGGAGTACAGACACAGTGAGGTGTTGATGTCATTGGCTACACAGAATGAAAGTATGTTATCTGTGGCACTGTCTGCAAATTCTCTGGCCTCTACAGTACTACAGCAGTGCCATAGTTCTGCATGCCCTGACTGTGATTAGCTGATTTCCATATGGGAGAGGCAAGCCCTCTCTCAGCAGAACCAACTTTAGCCACCTGGCATCAGTGTCTATGCTCCAACATGCACACACTTCCACTGTTGGCCCATCTACTGTGTGCCTGGTAGTCATGACCAGACAGACATAGTCATACTCCTTCACCTCCACATGCTGGTATCAATCTATAGGTCATCTCTGTGGAGCATAATAGGTTCATAGGTGTGTACTAGGCTAATGGCCCTGGAGCCTTTACAAGCCTAGCCCATGGAATTGCCCTGGCATCATGCCACCTGACATTAGTTCCCAGTGCCTCTATCAAGTAGAGCCACTGGAGTGATCCCTGGGGTGAACTTTCTATTTCCCATCCACTTATCAAGATTTCTCTTGAAGAGGGAGAGTGAGATGGTCTGCTTGACATGTATGGGAAGTCTATTCCAGAGCATGGGCAGCCTCTGGTTTATGAACCTTTCACTCCAGCATGTTCTGTTGACTGTGGTAATGAAGTTGAGGTCTCTGAAGCATGTGGTGCAGAGGGATTGGGATTTCTTTAGATGTAGCATTTCTAACAGAGCTGGTTCATAGGTTCATTGGTAGATACTAGTCTATCGGCCCAAGGGCCTAAGTAAGCCTAGTCAACAAGGTTCCCTAGCTTACGCCTCCCAAGAAAGTTATTTTTCTGTGCCACTGTCGAGCAGAGCCACAGAAGTGATCCCCAGGGTGTATTTCCTATTTCCCAGTCACTCATCAAGATTTTTCTTGAAGAGTGTTAATGAGGAACTTTGCTTGACATAGATAGCTAGCTTGTTCCAGAGTATGGGAAGTCTCTGGGACAGAAATCTATCTCTCCAGCATGTCCTGTTTATTATGGTGACAAGGTTTAGGTTCCTAGAGTGTGTAACTTGGAGGGATTGGGATTTCTTTAGGTGTAGCATGTCCAACAGCTCTTGGTTTGACATAGCTTTATATGTTAGACAGAGATGACCTCGGAGTAGGCAATATGCTACGGAGTAAAGCTGGAGTTTTTTGAGACTGTCAGTGTAGGGCATCTGTTTGAGGCCAGTAATCCTCTTTGTGAGGTACTTCTGTTGCCTTTCCAGCTACTGCAGATGTCTTGCGAGGTACATTCCAAAAGGGGCATTGTACTCTATAATGGGTCTAATGAGTGTCGAATAGAGGGGGACAGTGACCTCTTTTTTCCTGGATAAGAACCCTTTTGTGATGAGGTATGCCATGTAGAAGGACTTCCTGACTACTGTGGCGATGCGATTATCAAAGGAGAGTCTACTGTCCATCTGAGATCCAAGGTCTCTTATCACAAATTCGGTGTTAAGTAGACTGCTGCCTATGTGGTAGTTCATGGGTACAGTGTTTTTACCAAAGGGGATGACAATGCACTTTTTGGCACTGAGCTTGACACCATGGCTCTGACAACAGACATCTGTCTCAGTGAGGCCCTTCTGTAGGATGTCCACATCATTTGGGGATTCGACTATGGCTGCTAGTTTGCAGTCATCTGTGAACTTCATTAGCCAGAGGCCTTCTGTATTAGCCTGTACTTCAGAGAAGTAAATACCAAACAGAAGAGGTCCCAGGATTGAACCCTGTGGTACTCCACTTCTCACTGGTTTGAAGTCAGATTTGGAGTCTGCAACTTATACTGTGTGGGTTCTGTCAGTGAGCCAGTTGGCAACACATCTTGACTTAGGGATTTCTACCTAGATTAGTGAGTTTAGCTATAATTTCAGAATTGGGGATGGCATTGAGTGCCTTGGCGAGGTCAAGATAGGCTGTGTGAACCACCTTACCCTCATCTACAGCTTTGGTGACTGCCTCAAAGAAGTCAATCAGGTTCAGGAGGCATGATCTGCCTTTCACAAACTCGAACTGGGTGGGGTCCAGAGTTTGGAGGTTACTAATGTCTTTGTTTATGAGTTCCATGATGATACGTTCTATGGCCTTGCAGACCAGGCTTGTCAGGCTAATAGGGCAATAGTTCCCAGGATCAGTGGTGGCTCCCCCTTTGAGGAGTGGGATAACTGTTGCTGTGCACCATTCAGTGGGCACAAAGCCTGATGTGAAGCTATGATTGAACATGGTGCTTAGGTGGGGAGCCAGTTAATTCTGAAGTTCATGTAAAACACAGCCTGGGATGTTGTCCGGTTCCATGGATGCTGTGTTTTTGGCTTTAGACAGTGCAGCTTTTACCTGTGTAGTTATGATTACATGGACTCTGCATTCTTACTCTATAGATATGGGCCCTTAAGGGGGTGAGAGGGGGGTAAAGTTAGCACTGAACCTATTTCCCAGGATGTTGGCAATATCAGTTGATTTTGTAATTTTTGTGCTGTTATACTGTAACTCAGAGCAGATCTGGGTGTTGCCATTGATATTCTTGACACAGCTATAGAATGCTTTGTGGTTGTCCTTAGAATCAGTGGCAATTTTGTTTTCATAGCTAGCTTTGGAAGATCTTATAAGGTATCTCAGCTTCTTACTGAGTCTGACCATGGGGTTCCTTCACTCATGGGATTTTACTCTCTTTTGCAACAGTTTCTTCCTTATGTTGTACAGTTTGTTTATGGCAGGGGACCACCAGATTGGCTTCCTTTTTTGGAGGATAGCGTCTTGGTTCTGTGTGGGATAGCATGATCCATGCACTTGTGTAAGTGCTTATAGAGTGCACTTGTGTAGGATTCAGCAGTTGTAACTGTATTGTCCATCTGCATGGGTGTCATGAAGTTCGCCACTTCTGTCTTAAGAAGCATGAAGTTGGCTTTGGAGAAATTTTTTACCATGGTTTCCTTAATGGGAGATGGGGGCGGGATGTGCATATATAGGGTGATTGGCTTATGGTTGGATCTGACCAACAAGGAGTTGACTTTAGGTGCGGAAAACCGGTCACTCATGTTGGTAATGACTAGGTCTAGGATATTGTTGCCCCTGGTGGGGGTGTGGATAAGTTGATCCAGGGCATTGGAATTTATGAATTCCAGAAACTGTTAAGTGAAGGAGTTGGCACATGAGTAGTTTTCCCAGTTAATGGTGGGGTAGTTGAAATCACCCATTATTAGGGTGTTTGGTTGAACCCTAATATTTTCCACTATCTCAAGAAAAGAGGAGTGGGAATCCTGGGGCATGGTGGGGGATCTGTAGCAAGCTACAATTTAGATTACAGTTTTGCCCAGAGGTAGTTGCACTTGGATAACCTCGGATGCATTATGCTGAGCAACTAGCCTGGAGGTGTGGATATCCTTAATGAATATGGACACACCTCTGCCTTTGGTGTTCCGGTCCAGGTTACATGGCTGAAAAGTGTGGTAAGAGTTATAGCCTGGTAGTGCAGTGGTGGTCTCTGGAGCCTTGAACCAGGTCTCAGTCACTGCACAGTTATCAATTTTCTCCATTTTAAGGAGTGCCTTGAGTGAGTGCATTTTGAGATTTAGACTTCTAGCATTGAGTAGCATTACCCTCAGTTTTTGCTTGCCTGTTCCTGTTATAATGGTGAATTTGTCATTCAAACCTTGCCTAAAAAAGGCACTACAGGGACGGCAAGAGGCTTAGCCAGTATCCGGAATCCCACAGGTGCAGGCCATCTCCAGGAAAGCATCGTGATCTGTCGACCATGTTGTCCCAAGCCGACAGATACTGGATCCCCTTAGAATGACACCAAAAGCTTAGCCAATTGTTGAAGTCAATAATTTTGTCCTTGTACTGCGGTATCATTCTGGGTGATGGCAGAATGCTACTCAGGGCTAGGATCATATCTGCCTGGAAGATCGGAGAGCTCTTCCATGTCTCTTTTCATGTAGTCCAGGGAGGTACATCTCAGGTTGTTCACACCAACATGAACAATGTCAGAGTCATATTTGTACCTGTTGTGGAGTGACCTGAGTGTGTGGGTTATGTAGCAGATCCTGGCACCAGACAGGCAGCTGACTGTAACCTTCCTCTTGTTTAGCCTGGTGAGTGGGACATCAGTGTGCCTGACTATAGAGTCAGCTATGAATAGTGTTTTGGGTACTTTGGCCTTATGGGCTGTGGCTGAGTGGCACACTGAGTTTGTGGGCTATGTGTCATTTGGGTTGTGTTGGGGGATGGAGGTTGCTTGTGTTTCTGCTTTGGAGGTCTCTGTTGCTTGAGCAGATTGTTATTGAAAGCCCCCACAATTTTTTTTTTGTGTTTCTATGTGTGCATTTTGGTGGTGTAGATTTAGTGGGACTGTGTGATGAGTGTGGTGTGGTGCAAGTGTTTACATTTTCCTCTTGACTGTCAAGTTCAGTCTTGGTTGGAGAGAACTTTACCACCCGTTTGGCTAGATAAGTGCATCTCTCACAGGTTGTAGTGTTGGGTGGTAGGAGGAGAGGGTTGTCTGTGTACATGAGGCAATTGCTACATTGCCCCAAGATGCCCAGATTCATCAAATAGACAGGAGAGAACATTGGGAGCTGACCTTTGGACATGCCTGAATAAAAAACTATTTTCTTCTAGATAAGTGAGGACAGTGAGTACAAGAGCTGTTTTTCTCTAAGCAAGTGAGGAAAGTAAGTATAAAAACTGTTTTCCCTCTAGGTAATGAGGAAGGTTGAGTGTTGTAGTAATTTGTAGCTTATTTAGTGCTTATAAAAAGTTCTGAACAAGGGCTGATCACAAATAAGCACATTCAAGGGCTAAAACTAAGTATCTGTATCTGGACTAGACTAGTTATAGGAAAGAAACACGTGCAAATGTGGGCTTTTAAATCAGAAAGTTGAGAGAGATGGAAAAACTGCCCAAACGGCCAAGAAGCAAGAAGGCTTCCCTCCAACACAGAAAGGCTTAGGAGGCTCAGGACCTTACAAACAGTCCTGGATACAGCAAACCTGTATCGGGACTAGACTAGTTACAGGAAAGAGGGGAAACAAGTGCAAATTCCGGCCTTTAAATCAGAAAGATGAGAGAGATGGAAAAACTGCCCAAACGGCCAATAACTACAATTTCTGAGCCAGAAACCACTCCTTATGTGGTAGATAGGTTACCCAGTGCTTACCACTGTCACTGATTAGCTAGCAGGCTTCCCTCCAACACAGAAAGGCTTGGGGGACTCAGAGGCTTACAAACAGTCCAGATTGCAGCAAATCTGTATCTGGTCTAGACTAGTTACAGGAAAGGTAGGAAACAAGTGCAAATGCAGGCTTTTAAACCAGAAGTTGAAAGAGATGGAAAAACTGCCCAAACAGCCAATAACTACAATTTCTGAGCCAGAAACTACTCCTTATGTGGTAGATAGGCTACCTAGTGCTACCACTCCCACTGATAAGCTAAAAGGCTTCCCTCCAACACAGAAAGGCTTGGAGGGTTCTAGTTACAGGAAAGGTAGGAAACAGGCTTAGAGTTTTTTTTTTCAGAAAAGCAGCTAAAACAGCACTAAAAACAATTCAAGTGCAGTGCAAGCTAGCACACTTCCGTGTGTAGCAGTATTAAAGCAAATACAGTTTAAATAAATGCAATTTTTTCAAAATGTATTCTGAACTGAATTCAATTACTGTTTTATTCAACTATAAACAGTTAAAAAGTGCCCAAAGTATACTTATCAGCTGAGAAGCACACTCAGTCAGAACACAGGGAGATCTGAAGAAGTCGTTTTATCGATGAAAACATGGTTGCGTAACATATTGTGGCGTTTATTTCAGTGTTCTTTCTGTGGAGTCAATAAATCTGTTAATTTTAGCAGCCTTATTTTGAGCTGAGTTCATCGTGTGGTGGTGGTTTTGGACTGGTTCTTGCTGTTTTGGGATTTCTTAGTTATTACAGCGTATTTTCTTTTTTGTGGATCTAACACAGGGAGAGTCTAGCAAAGTTTTTTTTTTTTTTTTCACAGAAATGCAGTCTGTACTGGAATTACAACAGAGAAAATACACCTCAGGCAATGAGTAACAGCTAGAATGTGGGCTGGCTCAACAACCCCTACCTGAAACTAGCTTATGAGCTACCATGAGAAAAAAAACACAGTGGAGACAAACAAAGGGCAGAAACAATACAGAAACTTTATACATAAGCAAATATATAAATACAGCACAGTGGAAATGAAGTTGCAAAAATGTACTTATCACTTTGGAATGGATTCCAACTCTGCTCACAGCCAGGAGATCTATTAGCTTTTCACCAATTCACAAAGGACAGAAACAATACAACTGTATAAATAATAAGCAAATGTATAAATACAGCACAGTGCAAAATAAGTTGCAAAAAGTGTACTTAGTATGGAATAGATTCCAACTCTGCTCACAGCCAGGAGATCTAGACTTTACAGACATGGCTTTGTAAGTCAAGCAGAGATCGCCTCTTAGTAGACGATATGAGACAGAGAATAGCTGGAGTTTTTTGAGTCTGTCCATATAAGACATGTGTTTAAAGCCTAGGATCCTATTTGTGACGTACTTTTGTGGCCTTTCCAGTTGTTACATGTGTCTAGTGAGGTACATGCCAAATGGGGCATTATACTCAATGATTGGACTAATGAGGGAAGAGTAGAGAGAGAGAGAGATGATGACCTCTTTCTTCCTTGATGCAAAACCCTTGGTAATGAGATGTGCCACATAGAGGGACTCTCTGACCACAGTGGCAATATGGTGGTCGAATGAGAGGTTGCTGTCAACTTGTGTCCCCAGACCTCTTATAATGCCTTCAGTGTTCAGTGGGCTCCTATAGATATTTTAATTAGTGGAAGCTGAGTTTTTCCCAAAGAAGATGATGACACATTCTTTGGCATTAAGCTTAAGGCCATGGTTTCGACACCAGTCATTGGTCTCAGTGAGGCCTTTATGTAGGATGTCTACATCACTTGGGGAGTTAATAATGGCTCCCAGTCTGCAGTCATCTGCGAACATGGTCAGGCAGAGTCCCTCTGTGTTGGCCTGGACTTCTGAGAAGTAGATGCCAAACAGGGGAGGACCCAGGAACAGTCCCTGTGGGACTCCACTCATGATTGGTTGGAAGTCTGACTTGGACTCTGCTACTTTCACACTGTGGGTTCTATCTGTGAGCCAGTTTGCAACCCACCTAGTGATATAGGGGTTGATGCCTAGTTTGGTGAGTTTGTCAATAATTCCTGAGTGGGGAATGGTATCAAAGGCCTTGACCAGATTGAAGTAGGCTGTATGAACTGCCTTGCCCTCATCCACAGCTCTGGTGACTGATTCAAAGAAGTCATCCAGGTTGAACAGTCATGATCTAAGTTTCACAAAATCAAATTGCGTGGGATCTGGAGTTTGGAGATTCCCTATATCCTTGTTAATTAGGTCCATGATGATGTGCTCCATAGCCTTACTATTAGACTCATCAGGCTAATGGGGTGATAATTCCCAGGGTCTGTAGTTGCTCCTTTTTATGGAGAGATGACTGTAGCAGTGCACCATTCGGTAGGGATACAGCCTGACATGAGGCTGTGATTGATACAGATGTGGTGCCAGTTCACTTTATAGTTCATGTGGAACACATCCAGGAATACTGTCGGGTCCCATCAAAGCTGTATTACTGGCCTTGGACAATGCAGGTTTAACCTGTGCTGCAGTAGTGCTGGGTGCCTGGCATTCCTCCGGTATTGTGACTGGTCCTTTAGGGGGGAGAGAGGAGTAAAGTTGGCACTGAATCTGTCAGCCAGTATGTTGGCAATATCTGTTGGCTCAGTATAGGAGGTACCATTGTGCAGTAACTCAGAGCAAACCTGGGTATTGCCATGGAGATTCTTGATATAACTATAGAAGGCTTTGTGTTTGTTTTAGTGTCTGCTAGAATTCTGCCTTCATAGCTGGCTTTAGAGGTTTTGATGAGGGATCTCAACATTTTGTTGAGGCTAATAAGGGAGTTTTCCAGTCTTGTGACTTCTCATTTTTCTGAAACAGTTTCTTCCTTCTGTTGTAGAGTTTATTAATGGCAGGGGGCCACCAGATTGACTTCCTTTTTTTGGAGAGCAACTTGGTTCTGTTGGGTATGGCTAGTTCCATCCATTTATGTATGTGTTCGTACAGTGCCTTGGTGTATGATTCGGCAGTCATGCATCTATTTTCATTGACATCGGTGTCCTGAAGTTAGCCACCTCTGTTTTTAGGAGGCCAAAGTCAGCTTTGGAGAAGTTTTTCATGATGGTTACCTTTGCGGGGGGTGTGAGTGAGATATGGATTTCCATGGTGATTAGTTTGTGGTCGGATCTGACCAGGGAGGAATTGACAATTGGTGTAGAGCAATGGTTGCCCATGTTTGTAATAACCAGGTCAAGGATGTTGCTTCCTCTAGTGGGGGAAGAATGAGCTGGTCCAGGCCATTGGAACTGATGAATTCCAGGAAGTGTTGGGCCAGTATATTGATGCATGAGTAGTTTTCCCAGTTGGTGGAGGGGTAGTTGAAGTCACCTAGTATGAGAGTGCTGGGTTGGACCCTAATAGTTTCCAGGATACTTAGGAATGTGGAGTGAGAGTCTTGAGACATAGTTGGGTATGTATAGCAGGCTACAACCTGAATTGCTGTCTTACCCAATGTTAGTTGTACTTAAGTATCTCAGATGCATTATGCTGGGCTAATAATCTGCATTACTGTGTAATATCTTTAGAGTCTGTGAGTGGGATTAAAACCCATCACACTACATATATGTCAAACCAAGGTCCAAAGGCAACAGAAGCATGCCACAGGAGTCTATATACATTTTATACTAAAATACATCGCAAACTAACAATTGAAAAACATACAGAAAGTGTCAGCAAACCTCAGGATCCATATGCATGCCACAGACAGTAGGACTCCTTTGTTCATTGAGCTAGTAGTGAGAACATCTTTGTTCAGAATCATCACTGAAGAAATACATAACAGCAAGAGCACATGTTTTAACAGTTTTGTTAGGAAACATGGATTAAGAAATATACATAACATAGTACATACGGATAGTGTCTGAATCTGTAGGTTTCTGTAGTTACAGCACAGAGTGCAAGGAATTGTCAGCAAGAATTGTAGATTATCCGTAAATCTGCCTTTCTATACTGTTCACACTTCCAGTGTAATCTGTCTATACAATTGGATATGGAACTGAAATCAATTAATTAAAATAACAATACTTGTATGCATAAATCTCAATCAGGCACCAGTCCAGTAACTTACAACAACTTCTATTAAAGCTCATATTCTGAGTAAAAATAAGTTTAAACAGGTACCTTTGGAAATGACTGACTTTAGATGTAATAATCACCAAAACAGAAATGCTACCAATTGCCAATGTACCTCTCACACCGACTCACAGAAACAAAGTGCACCTAATGTGCACCCAACTTTATGTATCATTTTCATCAAACATAGTTAATAAGGATCATTAGAATGCAAGGTTTTGGAATCCTATCTGTGCACCTCTACCTAAACTGGATACATGCACTGTAATACCCATGTATACTGTGTAAACACCCAGTAGGTATTGATAAACTGTACCATGTCTGGCACATGTCAGTTATCTGCCAAAGATCTGACAACATGACATTAGTGCCACTTTCAATTGTTGATTTTGATACATTACCAGTCAGACAATTGCTAACTGTGAACCTGAGTGGGACCTCAGTGATTATTTCTCTGTTTTTGAATCTTTCTGGCATTTTCCTTTGGAGGGTTATGATGGCTACTTTGAGGAGGCATGTCCATGTACTCAACTGGACCATGGAGGAAACAACCCAGATATTAATCATGTATGTTGCAGTGGAGCATCAGATAAGAGCCAGGCCAAGGAAATCCACCATGAAAGATGTATAGAACTGGATTACAAGGGAACATCAAGGATGTAATAGGATCTGCCACAGTGGAGTGCAAGGTCACCAACTCTATGATGACCTGCATTGGAGGGACACAAAGGAGCTTTGGCTGAGGGTCACTGAGCTTCAGAGACAGGCAGTGGATCGCTACACTCAGTGTGACTATCCTACAAATAATTAAGCATTCCTACGGATTTTTGAGATATATCTCTGCCCTATATTAACCAGAAAAATAGTTTTTATAACCATTAAGTAGCTGTTGTGACAATTAGTTCATGGGGATAATTTAATGGATATGGTAACTGCTGTACTTATAAGTGTGGGTTTGATTCCCATGCTGTTAATTTATTTAATAATTTTTATAATATACAGAATTATGAACTTTATATATGTACATATATTTTCCAACACATAACAGCATTGTTTCACACAGCTACTGTCCTCATGTGTTACTGACGCCTATAGCACATAGGCCATGGATGAGTGTGCACTTCGTAGTTTTCCATTATAGTACCACAGTATCGCCTACTGCATCATTATACATAACAATAAAAACTCAAACATAACTTCTTTAATTGTTCCCCATAATAAAGTAAATAGTCACTTTTATTTAAGCCAAAAAGGAATGCCTGTCAAACTGGTTACGCATGTTATCAGTTGTATGTTAATTGTTGTTATTTCTTAATAATAAAATGTCCAATATGTGTTTGCAGTTTCTGTATTCATCTGTTTTCTACAGGAATTTGAATAAACACTTGCAATACCTGTTTGTTAAAATGAAACCCCTACTGCCTGTTAGCTTGGCCTGTAAGGAACTACCAAGTTTGCTTATATTTTGGTGCACTGTGGGTTTCAATCTACATAGGGGAAACATATCTGATATTGTTATCTTGGTTTTCTTCACCCATAGTATTTCTTTGTAGAAGCATGTTCCAATAAATGATATTAATGCTTATGTTGTACATGGTTACAAATAACTGAGTTAGTCATTGAATTCCTACAAATATGCTAGTACTCCATAACACTGCTAAAATCAGCTTTCTAACAACAGGTTTAATAAAGCAGTACAAGTTTGTTTAACAAAATCCTTTGCTAGCTGTTAGTATGAACTTTATAGATGTACATATATTTTACAACACATAACAGTTTGGCTTGTAAGGAAACTTACTAGCATGCTAACATTTTGGCATGCTGTGGGTTCCAATCCACATAGAGGAAACATATCCAAAATTGTTATCTTGGTTTAATTCACCAATAGCATTTCTTTAGAGAAGCATATTCCGCTTATTGATATTATCATATATTTGAAATGGTTGCAAATAACTCAGTTGTTCATAGAATTCCTCCAAACATATTCATAATCTGTAGAGGTCTGTTAACATCAGCTTTTCAGTAACAGGGTCAGTAAACCTTGCTACAGGCTGCTGTATGTCTGACCAATGCTTTTGTTAATATTGTATACTTTGTAAAAGTGCTCTAACGTTCTGTTTTATCATTAAATATCACATTCAGTTGAAGAACACCATCATCTTCATCTTTTGATGGAGTGGGATGGGCAGACTTATAGATGAAATGGAGAACAGGGAGAATGCATGTATTTGCTTAGTGATGTGCATTTTGCCAAGGAATATCATGGTCCTCACACATACCTTATTGTTTCCCTCAATTACAGCAACTTGTATGGTTCTGTTCACAGAAGCGCTATGATACATGACACTGTCCCACTCTCTGAGAAATGAATGATTTACATTACTGTTAATAGGTTCATAGGTAAGTACTAGGCTATCTGCCCAAGGGCATTTATAAGCTTAGCCAGAATGTGTTGGCTTTTGCCACCCCCTTAGATTAGTTCCCTGTGCCTCTGTCCAGCAGAGCCATTAGTTCCCTGCACCACTGTCCAGCAGAGCCACTGCAGTGATCCCAGGGATAAATATTCTGTTTCCCATCCACCCATCAAGGTTTCTCTTGAAGAGTGTTAGTGAGGGGCTCTGCCTGATGTATATTGGAATCCTGTTCCAAAGCATGGGGAGTCTCAGGGACAGGAATCTATCCCTCCAGCATGTCCTATTTATCAATGTGCTAAGGTTTATATCTCTAGAGCGTGCGGCTCTCCAGGATTTGTTTCTTTTTAGGTGGAGCATGTCCATCAGTTCTGTACATGGCTTTGTATGTCAGGCAGAGAACACCTCTGAGTAAGCAGTATGCAACCGAGTACAGCTGGAGTTTCTTGAGTCAGGCTGCATAGGGCATCTGTTTGAGGCCAGTAATCCTCTTGGTGAGGTACTTTTGTGGTCTTCCCAGCTGTTGCAGGTGTCTTGTAAGGTACATCCCAAATGG
Organism: Protopterus annectens; assembly: GCF_019279795.1. Taxonomy (NCBI): domain Eukaryota; kingdom Metazoa; phylum Chordata; order Ceratodontiformes; family Protopteridae; genus Protopterus; species Protopterus annectens. The sequence goes on along the minus strand of NC_056743.1, from coordinate 1,858,171,265 downwards.
GGCATTGTATTCCATGATGGGTCTGATGAGTGATGAGTAGAGAGGCACAATAACCTCTTTTGTTCTAGATGTGGACTCTTTTGTGATTAGGTGAGCCACATAGAAGGATTTTCCAACCACCTTGGCAATATGATTATCAAAGAAGAGATTACTATCTACTTGGGTCCCCCGATCCCTTATTAGATTTTCTGTATTTAGGGGACTACCACCTATGTGGTAGTTCGTGGGTACTTTGTTTTTTCCAAAGGAGATGACTATGCACATTTTAGCATTTAGCTTGAGGCCATGATTTTGACACCAGGTATCTGTCTCAGTGAGACCCATCTGGAGGGTGTCTGTATCCACCGGAGAATCAATTATGGCCTCTAGTTTGCAGTCGTCTATGAACTTGATCAGCCATAGTCCTCCTATGCTTGTCTGTACCTCTAAGACGTATATACCAAACAGGAGGGGTCCTGGGGGACGCCACTTGTAACCAGTTTAGAGTAGGACGTAGAGCCTGCAACTCTCACCATGTGGGTTCTATCCATGAGCCAGTTGGCAACCCATTTCGTGATGTAAGGGGTTATTTTCAAGCTGGTGAGCTTGTCTATAATACTAGAATAGGAAATGGTGTCGAAAGCCTTTGCGTGGTCTAGGTAGGCTGTGTGGACCTCCTTTCCCTCATTTAATGCCTTGGTAACCATCTCAAAGAATTCCACCAGGATTAGGAGACTTGATCTGCCCTTAACAAAGCCAAACTGGGTAGGGTCCAGGGTTTGGAGGTTCCCAATGTCTCTGTTAATGAGTTCCATGATGATGCGTTCCATAGCCTTGCAGACCAGGCTAGTCAGGCTTATAGGGTGATAGTTCCCAGGGTCCATTGTGGCTCACCTTTGTGGAGCGGGATAACTGTTGCTGTGTGCCACTCTGTGGGTATGTAGCCTGTAGAGAGGCTGAGTTTAAACAGTGAGTTTAGGTGAGGGGTTAGTTCATTTTGGAGCTCTTGTAAGACACAACCTGGGACACTGTCTGATCCCATTGAAGCTGTGTTTTTTTTTTTGCTTTGGATAGGGCTGTTTTAACCTGTGTGTCAGTGATTGATGGGGCCCTACATTCTTCTGGTATGGTTATGGGCCCTTTAGGGGGTGAGAGGAGGGTGAAGTTTGCACTATACCTGTCTGCCAGAATGTTGGCAATATCAGTCGGTTCAGTGTATTTTGTGCCATTCTGCACTAACTCAGAGCAGATCTGAGAGTTTCCACTTAGGTTCTTGAAATAGCTAAAGAACGCTTTGTGATTATCTTTGGAGTCATTCATAGGTTCATAGATTCTTAGGTTGATACTAGGCTATCTGCCCTAGGGCATTTATAAACCTAGCCAGAGTGTGTTTGGCTTTCACCACCCTTTTAGATTAGTTGACTGTGCCTCTGTATAGTAGGTCACAGAAGATAGCCCTTTTAAGGTTAGTTTACTGTGCCTCTGTCTAGTAGGGACACAGAAGAGATCCCAGGGGTAAACCTATGATCTCCCATCCACTCGTCAAGATTTCTCTTGAAGAGGGTCATTGGGGGGCTCTGCCTAACATGGACTGGGATTTTGTTCCAGAGTGAGGGAAGCCTCTGGGATATGAATCTGTCCCTCCAGCATGTCCTATTTATTTCTGTGCTGAAGTTTAAGTCCCTGGAGTGTGTAGCTCTAAGGGATTTGGATTTCCTGAGGTGGAGCATGTCCATTAATTCTGGGTTGGACATGGCTTTATACATCAGGCACAGATCGCCTCTGAGTAGGTGGTACGCAACTGAGTAGAGCTGGAGTTTCTTTAGCCTAACTGCGTAGGGCATCTGTTTGAGTCCTTTGATCCTCTTGGTGAGGTACTTTTGGGGTCTTTCCATTTGCTGAAGGTGTCGGGTAAGGTACATCCCAAATGGGGCATTGTATTTAATTATGGGCCTGATGAGTGATGAGTAGAGGGGCACAATGACCTCTCTTGATCTAGATGTGAACCCTTTCTTGATAAGGTGGGCTATATAGAAGGTCTTTCTAACCACTTTGGCAATGTGATTGTCAAAGGAGAGATTGCTATCTACTTGGGTCCCCAAATCCCTAATTACTTCTACCGTACTTAATGGATTACCACCTATGTGGTAATTTGTGGGCCCTTTGTTTTCCCAAAGGGGATGACTATGCACTTTTTGGCATTTAGCTTTAGGCCATGGCTCTGGCACCAGTTATCCATCTCTGTGAGACCCTTTTGGAGGATGCTTGTGTCAGTCAGTGAGTTGATTATGGCACCCAGTTTGCAGTCATCTGCGAACTTGGTCAGCCATAGTTTTCCCGTGTTAGCCTGTACCTCAGAGAAATATATACCGAACAAGAGAGGTCCCAGGATTGAGCCTTGTGGGATGCCACTTGTAACTGGTTTAGAGTCTGACATGGCACCTGCAATTCTGACCATGTGGGTTCTATCCCTGATCCAGTTTGCAACCCATGTTGTGACATAGGGGTTGATATTTAAGCTGGTGAGCTTATTTATGGTGCCCGAGTGGGGTACTGTGTCAAAGGCTTTTGCGAGGTCCAGGTAGGCTGTGTGGACTACCTTCCCTTCATCTATGGCCTTGGTGACTGTTTCAAAGAAGTTGACCAGGTTCAAGAGGCAAGATCTGCCCTTAACAAAGCTGAATTGGGTAGGATCCAGTGTTTGGGGGCTCCCAATGTCTTTGTTTATGAGTTCCATGATGATACGCTCCATAGCTTTGCAGACCAGGCTAGTCAGGCTTATAGGGCAATAGTTTCCGGGGTCCATTGTGGCACCACCTTTGTGGAGTGGGACCACTGTTGCAGTATGGCATTCCTTGGATACATATCCTATAGTAAGGCTGAGATTGAACAGTGACTTTATGTGAGGGTTCAGTTCTTCTTGGAGCTCATGTAAGACGCAGCCCAGGACACCATCCGGTCCCATTGATGCTGTATTTTTTGCTTTGGAGAGGGCAGCTCTCACCTGTGCATCTGTGATGTCAGGGAGGCTACACTCTGTTGGGATAGACATTTGCTTTTTTGGGGGGAAGGGGGAAGAAGTTTGCACTGAAACTGCCTGCCAGGATGTTGGCAACGTCTGTGGGTTCAGTGTATTTTTTGTCATTTTGCACTAACTCAGAGCATATCTGGGAGTTGCCACCCAGGTTCCTGACATAACTAAAGAAGGCCTTGTGATTATCTTTAGCATCTTGTGCAATTTTTCTTTCGAAGCTGGCCTTAGATGATTTTATGAGGGATCATAGTTTCTTGCTAGTACTGATCAGAGATGCCTTCCGTTTTTGGGATTTTGCTCTATCATGTAGTAGCTTCCTCCTTCCATTGTATAGCTTATTTATGGCTGGGGTCCACCAGACAGGTCTCCTGCCTTTGGAGGAGTGAGTCTTGGTTTTATTTGGGATAGCACAATCCATGCATTCCTGTAGGTGTCCATAGAATGTGTTTGTAAAGGATTCTGTGGTTTGGGCCATATTTTCCTCTGGCCCGGGGGCTTTGAAGGATTCCACCTCGGTTTTGAGAAGTGTGAAATTTGCTTTTGAGAAGTTCTTCACCGTGGTTTCCTTGGCTGGGGGTGGGGATGGGATATGGATGTCCAGTGAGATTAATTTATGGTCAGATCTTACCAATGAGGGGTATACCTCTGGTATGGAACATAGAGTCCCCATGTTGGTGATGATCAGGTCCAATATGTTTTCCCCTGTTGTGGGAGTGGTGACCAGTTGTTCCATATCATTTGAGTTTATAAATTCTAGGAACTGTTGGGCAAGGATGTTGGAGCTTGAGTAGTGCTCCCAGTCTATGTTTGGGTAGTTGAAGTCACCCAATATAATGGTGTTTGGAGAGACCTTCATATTCTCCAGTGTTCTCAGGAAAGCCAGGTGGGGTTCCTGAGTTTGGGAGGGAGCTCTGTAGCAGGCTACAAACTGAAAGGCAGTTTTGCCCACTGTTAGTTGCACATGGATGGTCTCCGATGCTTCGTGCAGTGCCACTAACCTGGTGGTGTGGGTATCTTTGATGAATATGGATACTCCCTGTCCTTTTGTGGGTTGGTCCAAGTTTTGGGGCTGAAAAGCATGGTATGAGGTATAACCTGGTACTGCTGGGGTGCTCTCGGGAGCCTGGAACCATGTTTCTGTTACTGCACAGATATCAATATTCTCCATACTGAGGAGAGCCTCGAGTGCGTGCATCTTGAAGTTTAGACTTCTGGCATTGAGCAGCATTACCCTTAGTTTCTTTTTCCTTGTGTTGTCTATGGAGGTGGGTTTGTCTTTTGAGCCTTGCCTAAAAAAGGCACTATGGCGTGGCAAGAGCCTTAGCTGGTATTCAAAAGCCCAGGGGTGACAGGTGCAAGCCATCCCTAGTGAAACAATGTGGCTTATCGAGCATGTCATCCCAGGCTGGCAGACACTGGATCCCCTTTGAATGACACCAATACTTTAGCCAGTTGTTAAAATTGATAATTTTGTCTTTATACTGTGGCATCATTCTTGGTGAGGGTAAGATGCTACTGAAGGTCAGGGTCATACCGGCCTGGGCTACATGATCAGAGAGCACCTCTATGTCTCTTTTCATGTAGTCCAGGGAGGTACATCTCAGGTCATTCACACCAGCATGGACAATGACAGAGTCATATTTGTACTTGCTTTGGAGTGACCTGAGTGCTTGTGTTATGTGGAGGATCCTGGCACCCGACAGGCAGCTTACAGTGACCTTCTCCTTGTTCAGCCTGGTGAGTGGGACGTCACTGTGTCTGACAATAGAGTCACCTATTGCAAGTGTGTTAGGTGTGTTGTTTAGCCTTAAGGGCTGTGACTGTGTGGCACACTGACTTTGTGAACTATGTGATACGTGGGTATTGTTGTGGGATAGCGGTTGCTTGGATGTCTGCTTTGGAGGTCTCTGCTGCTTGGGCAGATTTTTATTTAGAGCCTCCGAGTATGTTTTTGTGTGATTATGTGTTTGGTTTGCTGTTGCGATAGGTCTATGTGAGACTGGATTTGTGGTGTGTGTGGTTACCTTTTCCTCCTGACTGACTGTGCCAGTACTGGGTTGAGAGAGCTCAGCCTCCAGTTTGGCTATATAGTTGCATCTCTCACATATATTTGAGCTTGTTGGGAGGAGGAGAGGGTGGTCTGTGTACATAAGGCAGTTGTAACATTGCCTCAAGATTCCCAGATTCACCAGCTGGACTGGAGAGTAAACCTGAAACTAACTTTTGGACATGTCAGAATAGTATAACAAACTACTTTCTGACTGATCAAAAAGGACCAGTAGGGAGCCAAGTACTTAAAGGGAGTATAAGAGGGTGTAGTGCTTTAGTTTATTAGTGCTTACTTATAAGATTACTTATACAAGAAACTGCAGGGCTTTAGAATGAAAATAGAGTGCTTACTTTGAGATTTAGAACAGTTCTAAGGGAAAAAGTGAAGAGCAGACTTTGTGGAGCCGGGAATACTTTAAACCCATTTAAGCAGCACTGCCCGATGCTGCGCTATGCGCAAAATCGTGCAAAACCACGCAAATGCGATTTTTAAAGCAGGGAAACTGAAAGATATAGGAATTGACCCAAAACAGCCAATAAGCTACTTGTTTCAGGGCTGAGACCACTCCTCCAGGGACAGATAGGCTGCTCAAAGCTCCCCACTCTCACTGGTGAACAGAGAAGCTTCCTCCTATCCAAGTAAGGATATGGGCAACACAAGGAACTATACCACAGTCCGGAATTCAGCAAAACCTGAAATCTGGACTAATCTATTTTAGCAAAGGTGGGAAAAGAGAATTTTTTTTTTTTTTTTTTTTTTGTTTTTTTCAGGAAACAAACAGGCTAGCGCACTTTAGTGTGTAGCCTACAACAGTTATACAATACAAAAACGACTTAAATTGGTATAAAACAAGTGCAAAAACTGTAATAAGCAGAAGGCAAATGTAATTTAAACTTTGTAAAGCACAGATCAGTTAGAAATTCGCAATTTTTCTTTCTTAACTAGCCTTGGAGGATTTAATGAGGGATTGTAGTTTCCTGCTGATACTGATCAGGAATGTCTTTCCTTCTTGGGATTTTACTCTTTTCTGTACTAGTTTCCGCCTTCTGTTGTATAGCTTGTTTATGGCAGGGGTCCTCCAGACTGGTTTCCTTTTCTTGGAGGAGTGAGTCTTGGTTTTACTTGGGATAGCATGATCCATGCATTCCTGCAGATGCTCATAGAGTGCCTTTGTAAAGGTTTCATCTGCTTGGACAGCATTGTCCTTTAGCAAGGGGACTGTGAACCTTTGCATCTAAGTCTTAAGTAACGTGAAGTTTGCTTTTGGAAAGTTTTTCATGGTGATTTCCTTGACTGGGGGTGGGAGCAGAATGTGGATATCCAGAGTGATTAGTCTATGGTCTGATCTAACCAGCAAGGGGTTGACCTCCCGTGTAGAACACCGGTCGCCCATGTTGTTGATGACCAGGTCCAATATGTTGTTCCCACTGGTGGGGGTTTTGACCATTTGATCCAGGGCGTTCGAGTTTATAAATTCTAGGAAGCATTGGGCAAGGGAGTTGGTACTTGAGTAGTTCTCCCAGTTTATGTTTGGGTAATTGAAATCACCCAGTATTAGGGTGCTTGGTAGGACCTTCATATTTCCCAGTATCTCCAGAAATGCGGAATGGGGGTCCTGGGTGATGGTGGGTGATCTGTAGCAAGCTACAATTTGGATTGCAGTTTTGCCCATTGTTAGTTGCACATGGATGATCTCTGAGACATTGTGCTGCGTCACTAACCTGGAGGTGTGGGTATCCTTGATGAATATGGATACACCCCTGCCTTTTGTGTTTCAGTCCTGGTTCTGTTGCCGAAAGGTATGGTATGAGTTATAGCCTAGTAGTGCTGGGGTGGTCTCAGGAGCCTTAAACCAGGTTTCTGTTACTGCACAGATGTCGATGTTCTCCATACTGAGGAGTGCCTCAAGTGCATGCAGTTTGAGGTTTAGACTTCTGGCATTGAGTAGCATTACCCTCAGTTTTTGGTTACTTGTGCTATTTATGGTGGTGGGTTTGTCTTTTGAGCCTTGCCTAAAAAATGTTTCTGAACACAGTGATGACATGATAAAGTTTTGCAAACTTTACCTACATGACCAGTACATATTCATACTTTGAAATCCTAAGCTAGGATCCATATTAGTAGACCATCCTCCAGCCAGGTGATGTTAGAAAAAGGCTTCACTTCTTTCAACACATACATTTTTAGCAAAGATGGATTAGCTAGGCAGGTAGCTCTCAAGGTGCATACATTCATAGGTTCATAGGTATGTACTAGGCTATCTGCCTGAAAGCATTTATAAGCCTATCCAAAATGTGTTGGCTTTTGTCACCCCCTTAAATTAGTTCCCTGTACCTCTGTCCAGCAGAGCCACTGAAGTGATCCCCGGGGTAAACTTTATGTTTCCCATCCACTCGTCAAGGTTTCTCTTGAAGAGTGTTAGCGAAGAGCTCTGCCTAATGTAGATTGGAATCTTGTCCCAAAGCATGGGAAGTCTCTGGGATAGGAATCTATCACTCCAGCATATCCTATTTATTGTTGTGGTGAGGTTTAGATCCCTAGAGCGTGTGGCTTGAAGGGATAAGGTTTTCTTTAGCTGGAGCCTTGGTAACTGTACAAAAGAAGCCCACCAGGTTTAGGAGGCATGATGTCCATCAATTCTGGGTTGGACATGGCCTTGTATGTCAGGCAGAGATCACCTCTGAGTAGGTGGTATGCAACTGGGTACATCTGGAGTTTCTTCAGTCGAGCTGCAAAGGGCATCTGTTTGAGGCCAGTAATCCTCTTGGTGAGGTACTTATCTGGGCTTTCCAGCTGTTGCAGGTGTCTTGTAAGGTACATCCCAAATGGGGTGTTGTACTCTATGATGGGTCTGATGAGTGATGAGTAGAGGGGCACAATGACCTCTTTTGATCTGGATGCAAACCCTTTTGTGATTAGGTGAGCCATGTAGAAGGATTTTCTAACCACTTTGGCAATGTGATTACCAAAGGATAGATTACTATCTACTTGGATCCCCAGATCCCTTATTACATCTTCTGTATTTAGAGGACTACCACCTATGTGGTAGTTTGTGGGTACTTTGTTTTTTCCACAGGGGATGACTATGCACTTTTTGGCATTTTAGCTTGAGGCCATAATTTTGACATCAGGTATCCGTCTCAGTGAGACCCTTTTGGAGGATGTCTGTGTCAGCCGGAGAGTCAATTATACCCCCTAGTTTGCAGTCATCTGTGAACTTGGTCAGCCACTGTCCTCCTGTGCTTGCCTGTACCTCTGAGAAATATATGCTGAACAGGAGGGGTCCTAGGACTGAGCCCTGGGGAATGCCACTTGTAACCGGTTTAGAGTGGGACCTAGCTCCTGCAACTCTCACCATGTGGGTACTGTCCATGAGCCAGTTGGCAGCCCATCTTGTGATGTAGGGGTTTATGTTCAGGCTGGTGAGCTTGTCTATAATACCAGAATAGGGAATGGTGATGAAGGCCTTTGTGAGGTCTAGGTAGGCTGTGTGTACCACCTTTCCCTCATCTATAGCCTTGGTAACTGTCTCAAAGAAGTTCACCTGGTTTAGGAAGTATGATCTGCCCTTAACAAAGCCGAACTGGGTAGGGTCCAGTGTTTGGAGGTTCCCAATGTCTCTGTTAATGAGTTCCATGATGATGCGCTCCATAGCCTTGCAGACCAAGTTAGTCAGGCTAATATGGCAAAAGTTCCCGGGGTCTGTTGTGGCTCCACCTTTGTGGACCGGAATAACCGTTGCTGTGTACCACTCTATGGGTACGTAGCCTGTGGAGAGACTGAGTTTGAACAGTGTGTTTAGGTGAGGGGTTAGTTTGTTTATGAGCTCATGTAGGACGCAGCCTGGGACACTGTTGGACACATTGATGCTGTGTTTTTGGCTTTGGAGAGAGCTGTTTTAACCTGAGTGTCTGTGATTTCAGGGGTTCTACATTCTTCTGGTATGGTTATGGGCCCTTTTGTGGGTGAGAGGGTGGTGAAGTATGCGCTGAACCTGTCTGCCAGGATGTTGGTGATATCGGTCGGTTCAGTGTATTTTGTGCCATTCTGCACTAACTCCGAGCAGATCTGAGCATTGCCACTTAGATTCTTGACATAGCTAAAGAATGCCTTTTGGTCATCTTTGGAGTCCTTGACAATTTTTCTTTCAAAGCTCGCCTTGGATGATCCTATGAGGGATTGTAGTTTCTTGCTGATAATGATCAGGGATGTCTTCCCTTCTTGTGATTTTATTCTTTTCTGTACTAGTTTCCTCCTTCTATTGTATAGCTTGCTTATGGCAAGAGTCCACCAGACTGGTTTCCTACTCTTGGAGGAGTGAGTCTTGGTTTTGCTTGGGATAGCACGATCCATGCATTCTTGTAGGTGCCCGTAGAATGAATTAGTAAAGGATTTTACAGCGTGGACAGCATTATCCTTTAGCAAGGGGGGCTTTGAAACTTTCCACCTTGGTCTTAAGTAAGGTGAAGTTTGCTTTTGAAAAGTTTTTCACAGTGGTTTCCTTGTCCGGGGGTGGGGGCGGAATGTGGATATCCAAAGTGATTAGTTTATGCTCATATCTAGCTTGCGAGGGGTTGACCTCCAGTGTGGAACACCGGTATTCCATGTTATACTTTGGATGTACATTGTAGTTGCAGGTTTGAAACCCATGTTTTCTAATCTGTGTTAAAAACTGTATATAACACTGAAAAATGTGTGTGATGATTATCTAACATTATTCTGGAATAAATTGTGTAGAGACTGTTCTAAACAATGTATATCAGCATTATTTGAGGAATACATCCATTATAGTTTCAGTTGTATCTTTTCAGGTTTAGAACATCGGACAAGGAATTGAGATCTATGCATTTACAAGATACATAGGCTTGAAGGGTAGTGGAGGGAGAGAGGTAAATTGATTACTTTTTCTGTTTTATGAAATGTAATGAATCTGATCCTTTTTACAGGATTGTATTATTCATACTTACCATGTATATTGATTAGAATGCAGGGATACCCATCATACATCAGTAAGGTAAGTGAAATTATCATGCTATACCAATGCTTACAACTGTGTTTAAAATCCAGAAATGTTGACCTGTCATGTAGCATTAAGCCATTGTTTCAGCATACCAGTTTTGAATTATACACCAAAACCTAAGTGACAGTTGGGATGGTGTATCTGTCACCCATATTGTCCACTTGATGTTTTGCATGCATGCGTGCTTTGGTTGTTGCTTGTAATGCATGGTTTGGTATGATTTATTTATTATTTATTTATTTGATGGTATGGTTTACTTTTTCCAGTAACTGATTTGTTGCCCATAGCTTGCCTGTTTAGAATGAATGGGTATATGCTGTATCAGTGTTTGTGCTGCAATTTGTGGACTGTATAGCACTTCTATGCAGTAGAGGCATCCACCCAAACCTAAAGCCTCTCATTATCCTAATAATCAACAAAATTAAAACATTAAAAGTCCTTCATCTACATGCCCAGGACATACTGTATGTAATAACATCTCCTGCCTACACTCCTGGATTGGCTGAAACAATCTGGAAAGACTAGCCATAAGTGAGACAAAGTTAAAACCCAAATATAACCTTTGAAGAGATTTTTCCACCTGGTTACAACTTACTAAACCTGGACTGCACAAACAAATAATGGGGACGGATAACACTACTCTATCAAAGTAAATTCAATCTTTCTCTAAACCTAAAAATCACTTCCATCTTTTTCATTAGCAGAAATCCTGATCTCCAGCCTAAAGACTAACAGTGCCAAGTTTATTTGCATAACAGCCCTCTGTATCCCACCCTCTTCTGATTTCAATTGTGCCATATTGGAAGAAAAAGACTCCTGATTATACTCTGATATACCAACAGACCTAGTATCCTGATTACAGTCTAATATACCACTCGCATAGTCTCCTGATTATATTCTAATGTACCACCTGACATAGTTTTCTGATTATACTCTAATATATCACCTGACACGGTCTCCTGATTATACTCCAATATACCACCTGACACAGTCTCCTGATTATACTCTAATATACCACCTGACATAGTCTCCTGATTATACTCTAATATACCACCTGACATAGTCTCCTGATTATACTCTATTATACCACCTGACACAGTCTCCTGATTATACTCTAATATACCACCTGACACAGTCTCCTGATTATAACTTAATATACCACCTGACACAGTCTCCTGATTATACTCTAATATACCACCTGACACAGTCTCCTGATTATACTCTAATATACCAACTGACACAGTCTCCTGATTATACTCTAATATACCACCTGACATAGTCTCCTGATTATACTCTAATATACCACCTGACATAGTCTCCTGATTATACTCTAATATACCACCTAACATAGTCTCCTGATTATACTCTAATATACCACCTGACACAGTCTCCTGATTATACTCTAATATACCACCTGACACAGTCTCCTGATTATACTATAATATACCACCTGACACAGTCTCCTGATTATACTCTAATATACCACCCAACACAGTCTCCTGATTATACTCTAATATACCACCTGACATAGCCTTCTGATTATACTCTAATATACTACCTGACATAGTCTCCTGATTATACTCTAATATACCACCTGGTATAGTCTCCTGATTATACTCTAAATATACTACCTGATATGGTCTCCTGATTATACTCTAATATACCACCTGACATAGTCTCCTGATTATACTCTAATATACCACCTGACACAGTCTCCTGATTATACTCTAATATACCACCTGACACAGTCTCCTGATTATACTCTAATATACCACCTGACACAGTCTCCTGATTATAACTTAATATACCACCTGACATAGTCTCCTGATTATACTCTAATATACCACCTGACACAGTCTCCTGATTATACTCTAATATACCAACTGACACAGTCTCCTGATTATACTCTAATATACCACCTGATACAGTCTCCTGATTATGCTCTAATATACCACCTGACACAGTCTCCTGATTGTACTCTAATATACCACCTGACACAGTCTCCTGATTATACTCTAATATACCACCCGACATAGTCTCTTGATTATACTGTAATACACCAGCTGACATAGTCTCCTGATTATACTCTAATATACCACCTGACACAGTCTCCTGATTATGCTATAATATACTACCTGACACAGTCTCCTGATTATATTCTAATATACCACCTGACACAGTCTCCTGATTATACTCTAATATACCACCTGGTATAGTCTCCTGATTATACTCTAACATACTACCTGATATGGTCTCCTGATTATACTCTAATATACCATCTGACACAGTCTCCTGATTATACTCTAATATACCATCTGACACAGTCTCCTGATTATACTCTAATATACCATCTGACACAGTCTCCTGATTATACTCTAATATACCACCTAGTATAGTCTCCTGATTATACTCTAACATACTACCTGACATGGTCTCTTGATTATACTCTAAATATACTACCTGATATGGTCTCCTGATTATACTCTAATATACCATCTGACACAGTCTCCTGATTATACTCTAATATACCACCTGACATAGTCTCCTGATTATACTCTAATATACCACCTGACACAGTCTCCTAATTATACTCAAATATACCACCTGGTATAGTCTCCTGATTATACTCTACCATACTACCTGACATAGTCTCTTGATTATATTCTAAATATACTACCTGATATGGTCTCCTGATTGTACTCTAATATACCACCTGACATAGTCTCCTGATTATACTCTAATATACCACCTGACATAGTCTCCTGATTATACTCTAATATACCACCTGACACAGTCTCCTGATTATACTCTAATATACCACCTGACACAGTCTCCTGATTATACTCTAATATACCACCTGACACAGTCTCCTGATTATACTCTAATATACCACCTGACACAGTCTCCTGATTATACTCTAATATACCAACTGACACAGTCTCCTGATTATACTCTAATATACCACCTGACATAGTCTCCTGATTATACTCTAATATACCACCTGACATAGTCTCCTGATTATACTCTAATATACCACCTGACATAGTTTTCTGATTATACTCTAATATACCACCTGACACGGTCTCCTGATTATACTCCAATATACCACCTGACACAGTCTCCTGATTATACTCTAATATACCACCTGACATAGTCTCCTGATTATACTCTAATATACCACCTGACATAGTCTCCTGATTATACTCTAATATACCACCTGACATAGTCTTCTGATTATACTCTAATATACCACCTGACATAGTCTCCTGATTATACTCTAATATACCACCTAACATAGTCTCCTGATTATACTCTAATATACCACCTGACACAGTCTCCTGATTATACTCTTAATATACCACCTGACACAGTCTCCTGATTATACTCTAATATACCACCTGACACAGTCTCCTGATTATACTCTAATATACCACCCGACATAGTCTCTTGATTATACTGTAATACACCAGCTGACATAGTCTCCTGATTGTACTCTAATATACCACCTGGTATAGTCTCCTGATTATACTCTAACATACTACCTGATATGGTCTCCTGATTATGCTATAATATACTACCTGACACAGTCTCCTGATTATACTCTAATATACCACCTGACACAGTCTCCTGATTATACTCTAATATACCACCTGGTATAGTCTCCTGATTATACTCTAACATACTACCTGATATGGTCTCCTGATTATACTCTAATATACCATCTGACACAGTCTCCTGATTATACTCTAATATACCATCTGACACAGTCTCCTGATTATACTCTAATATACCATCTGACACAGTCTCCTGATTATACTCTAATATACCACCTGACATAGTCTCCTGATTATACTCTAATATACCACCTGGTATAGTCTCCTGATTATACTCTAACATACTACCTGACATGTTCTCTTGATTATACTCTAAATATACTACCTGATATGGTCTCCTGATTATACTCTAATATACCATCTGACACAGTCTCCTGATTATACTCTAATATACCACCTGACATAGTCTCCTGATTATACTCTAATATACCACCTGACATAGTCTCCTGATTATACTCTAATATACCACCTGACACAGTCTCCTAATTATACTCTAATATACCACCTGGTATAGTCTCCTGATTATACTCTAACATACTACCTGACATGGTCTCTTGATTATACTCTAAATATACTACCTGATATGGTCTCCTGATTATACTCTAATATACCACCTGGTATAGTCTCCTGATTATACTCTAATATACCACCTGACATAGTCTCCTGATTATACTCTAATATACCACCTGGTATAGTCTCCTGATTATACTCTAACATACTACCTGACATGGTCTCTTGATTATACTCTAAATATACTACCTGATATCATCTCCGGATTATACTCTAATATACCACCTGACGCAGTCTCCTGATTATACTCTAATGTACCACCTGACACAGTCTCCTGATTATACTCTAATATACCACCTGACATATTCTCCTGATTATACTCTAATATACCACCTGACACAGTCTCCTGATTAATATACCACCTGCCACAGTCTTCTGATTATACTCTAGAATTCCACTTTAAACTACCATCCCAAGTGATATCAACATCAGTTGGTCTTCTGCAACACTTACAAATCAACCTCCATGTATAAAGTTTTTCAATTTTACTCAATCAATTCCTCTAGTAGAAATTTTAAATCTACAATCCATAGTAGTTTGGATGGTAATACCCCAACCAACATCAGGCATGCAAGTGTTCTACCATATACATTAATCAACCACCATCGAATATTCGCTCTCCGTTCTCTTCCCAAACACTGCAAGTCAGCAGTCAACAAGCCTGTCAGGAATCTTTATAACTTCTACAAGGATTCATTACTTGCATCCCTCCAGACTTACAACTTGATTATGCTAACAACACTATCACTAGATGAAGCTGTCTGGCACTTTAACAATACTTTTTAGACATCCTAATATCTCATGACCCACATAGACATTAAACAGGCAAATTCACCCCAGTTCTCTTTCTCACTTTATACATCAGACAACTCTTAAACCTTGGAGATCTAGCATGGAACATTTTTCAGAAGGATAAGACCACAAACAACTACCAGCATTACCACCATCCTCATAATAAATAAAAGCTCAAATACATTTGGCAAAAAATAATTTCATCTCCCAATAGAACCCCCACTTAAAATCTTCCAAACTGTTTTGGTCTATCATTTCTAAACTTTTAAAGACAGAAAAATCCTCCTAACTAGCCGCCTACCTTCTGAATCTAACTTTAAGTTAACTTGTACTTTCAACATACACTTTATCAGTACTACTAAGTCTCTCTCAAACTGTAAGCACAGTACAGACTCGGAGCCTCTCCCCACATGTTGTACTGAAAATGCTCCTGATTTCAAGACAGATGTCACCAATCTATCATATAGCATCTCAAAAAAATTAAAACTCACCCCCTTTCATACACCTAAGCAATATTTACCTGCCTTCAATCAATAAGTCAATAAAACTCTGAAACTCTGAGAAATCATATCACAAAACTGCAAAGTTTGCCACCAACCTACTCAGCAGAACACACCAATGTGCAGGCCTTGTGTAGCTAAACTGGTTCAACTTCCCTAACTTACTGACACTCAACCAATTAGAAATGCCACAAAATTTCCAGCAGCCACAAACGTGTCTTCCTTCAGCACTGCACTATTATATCTCTTCTCACATTCTCTGTTCATCTGAAAAATGTCCGGCAAATTTGACCTCCTCACACGTCTCCTGGTGGATCGCTATATGCTTACCCCATGGAGAAACAGTGGAACTCTGTCTCTCTCAACCTCAATCTGCTGAATAAATTATCCAAAAACCTTCCACCAGGATGTACAATCCTTTTTCCTTCTTGATATATTGCAGGGTTAGTGCTTTGAACCACCCTTCTCTCCTTCTACCTCTGTCACACATTAGCATAATGCTACTGCAAACTACAATGCACACACACACACACACACACACACACACACACACACACACACACACACACACACACACTAGTATACTGCTACCACAAACTACAGCACACACACAATAGCATACTGCTACCACGAACTAGAGCACACACACAACACATACTGCTACCACAAACAACAGCACAACCACACACACACACACACACACACACACACACACACACACACACACACACACACACACACACATACACACACACACACTGCTACCATAACCTACAGCACACACACACAACAGCATACTACTACCACAAACTACAGCACACACAAAATAGCACACTGCTACCCCAACCTACAAACACACACACACACACACACACACACACACACACACACACACACACACACACACACACACACACGCACACACACACACACACACACACACACTGCTACCATAACCTACAGCACACACACACAACAGCATACTACTACCACAAACTACAGCACACGCAAAATAGCACACTGCTACCCCAACCTACAAAACACACACACACACACACACACACACACACACACACACACACACACACACACAATAACATACTGCTACCCCAAACTGCAGCATACACACATCCCTTACAAAACTCCATCTCTATCTCATCTCACACTGACTTTTTATCCCTATCCAAGGCTCTCCTTTCCAGTACTCAAAGATATATCACTCTCTCTTTCTCTAACACTTGTGTGCACCCAACTTGGGCACTTAGCAATAATTACCCCTCACTAATTTAGTGCCCCATTCCAGTGCAGTCTTTTTATAAATATTTTCTTAAAAGTATGCATGCACTGCACATTGCAACATTCAAAACATTCAATAGCTTTTTTTTAAGATTCACTGTATTATATGTGTATTGCACAATGCAGTTAATTACTTGATATATCTCTGCTGTAAATGTATAAATGATGGTGCTTTTGTTTTAATAGATGTTTTGCACACTGACATGATAATGTGTTCTCTGTAACCTATGGAATTTTTTCCCAAGGCCTTTCCTAGAAATTTTTTTTTCAATTCCCAGTTGGACTTTCTGGCAAACAGACATAAATATAAATATGAATATCGAGTGGGAGTTTTGTTGAAAAGGTAAGTGTGTGTGTGTGTGTGTGTGTGTGTGTGTGTGTGTGTGTGTGTGTGTGTGTGTGTGTGTGTGTGTGTGAGAGATGGTATGCATTTTTAGAGTAGGGGTAAGGGTTAGTTAACTGGACAGTTTAGGTTCAGAGGTTCATAGGAGGTTCATAGGCTAATTGCTTTAATGCCTATGCAAGCCTAAACATGTTATATCCATGTTCTCTAACTGACCTTGGTTAGATGGTCAATATTCACAAAATGATTCTTTGATCAGCACCGACTTCCCCTGTCCTTGAGGGACATAAGTGCCACCCCCAGCTGAATTTACAATCTCCCATCCAGTTGTCTAACTTGCACTTGAATAGGGTCATTGAGGATCTCTGCTTCACATGAAATGGGAGTTTATTCCAGAGGAGTGGCAATCTCTGGGAGATGTATCTGTCTCTCCAGCATGTTATGTTAATGTCACAGGCTAGGTTGAGATCCCTGGAGCAAGTTTTTCTTGTCCCGTTTAATTTGTGGATGTGCAGCATTTCCATTAGGGTAGGGTCAGAGATTGCTCTGTAGGCCAGGCACAAGTCGCCTCTCAGTAGTCTGTAGGATACAAAGTACAGTGACAGGGCTTTCAGTCTTTCCATGTAGGTTATATTTTTGAGGCCCTGAATTTTATTGGTGAGAATCCTCTGTGGTCTCTACAGCTACTGCAGGTGTCTGGTGAGGTACATGCAGAAAGGGAGCATTATACTCTTTTAGTGTACTGATGAGGCTTGAGTTCAGAGTTTAGTATGTGTGCTTGCATGCTTTTTAGGGTTATGCTAAGGGTTAGGTAAGGGATTACCCTTAGTGTGTGTGTGTGTGTGTGTGTGTGTGTGTGTGTGTGTGTGTGTGTGTGTGTGTGTGTGTGTGTGTTTGTGTCTGTGTATGGGAGACAAAGAGTGTGAGAGAGAGAGAGAGTGAGAGTATAAGCTGGTTAGGGTTAGAGTAAGGTTTAGGTATAGGGTTAGATGTAGTGTGGTGAGTGTGTATTACTAATGGTATGTGTGTCTGAGATTGTATTTTATAGTGGTAGCATTACCTTAGGAATGTATGCTAACTGAAACTCTAATCCTTTCCATATAACACTAACACTGTTCAGAAAAATTTGGGCTAGCATTATGAAGTGTTTTGGTGCAGAGGTTGGACAATTAAATTGTTTTGCAATCAGTGAATGTTCAGTGTTAGTGATTCGACAGTATGACTGTATATTGTGTTTACTGCTGGTATTTTCTTTTTGGCATTTGAATATTGAAATTCACACTAGTTAGATAGATACAGATACAGATGTGTGTGTGTGTGTGTGTGTGTGTGTGTGTGTGTGTGTGTGTGTGTGTGTGTGTGTGTGTGTGTGTGTGTGTGTGTGTGTGTGTGTGTGTGTGTGTGTGTGTGTGTGTGTATGCAGATATATTGATTTATATGACAAAATCGACTTTTCAGAAACTCGAATTCCATATGGTCAAAAAAATAGGATACACTTTCCAAAAATCTTAACAATCCAAAAAAAAAAATCTGTGTTTTTGCAGGATGGCAAGTCCCCCAACAGCCCCCACACCCCCTGCAAAATGGGGTCTACTTTATATAGTCAAAGTTTCTAACTACATATGAGCAAAATTTGAAACATCAAAAATATAATATTAAAAAAAAAACTTACTTCAATGCTCTGAGCAGGGGGGCAAGCCTTCCCTGCACCCCACACCCCCATTATTTAAGTATACCAACTCCAAGATTGCACTTCAGTTCAGAAAAGGGAAATTTCCCATTCTGTGCTGTACGGAGCCGTTACTTTTCACCTTCAAACTTTTTAAATTCTGATCATGTGGTGTCAACCATATGACATTCGAACTTTAAAAAGTTTGAATAATTAATAGGGACCCACAAAACATATATAATGATGCTGAAATAACATTGTAGTCAGAAAAAGGACAAATTTCCTGTTCCCCACTGTACCACAATCTCAGTACAATCTGTTTAAGTTTTTGGAAAATTGATCATATGGTCTCGACCATATGGAATCCAACTTTCTGAAAAGTCAGTCTCCTAATATAAAGATATATATATATATATATATATATATATATATATATATATATATATATATATATATATATACACACATATATATATGATAGATGATCGACTTTATGGAAACTCAAAAAAAAAATCGAAAAACCATCTGATCGAGTTTCCGAAAACTGGAACATCAAAAAAAAAAAACTTAGTTATGTTTTTACAGGAGGTGAGCTCCCCTGCACCCGCATACCCCTTGCAAATTCAATATACCAACTCTGAGATCTCAATACAGTGAGGAAAAGAGTACATTTCCCAATCTTCGCTATAGCATAATCTACCTTTAAAAGCTTTCAGTTTTCAAAAACTTAAAACTTAATCATATTGTCTCAACCATATGGAGTTTGAGTGTCTGAAAACTCGATCACTGATAGGGACCCATGGGTTTATATTAGAAGACGGACTTTATCTATCTATCTATCTATCTATCTATCTATCTATCTATCTATCTATCTATCTATCTTCAAAAGATACAACAACCAATGCACATAACTCTGTAAACAACACAGTTCATATGGTGATAAAATATAAGGTACAAAAATATCTACAGCAGCACACTCTTGTAAACAGTGAATTCATTAGTACAACCATCCTACAAAGATCAGCAGGTATACAAGCAGATGAAAAAAATACTGTTAATCCTACATTGATTCTAAGATCCTGTAAGTGATTGCCAGAATCTTACACAAAACATAATTCTTCCTTTATAGACTGTGACTTATAAGATTCAGCTTAAGACTTTGCCTGTCATCAATGGCATCATTATTTAGAGAGTTGCTTGAGTTAATGGACTTAGATAGATATATATATTAAGATCAATGAAAGACATAGACTGCAGAAGGTCAATAAAACCCAAAAAAGTCAGAAGTGTGATGAAACAAATGAACACAGTAATTAAGACTGTCCATAGAGATCCATGCAATATAACACAAGTAAACAGGATATATTACTGTGCAGATAAATTAATAACTGATGAAGTTCTACCACAAGAACACACGCTAGTGAGGGAAAGGAAGGGGAGAAATCAAAATACCATCATGGAAATATCAAATAGAGAAAACTATAAAGCAATTAAGTCAAGAAGTGTCACTGGTAGAAATCTATAGAAGAGGGAATAGATCAACAAAAATACTAAGAAAGATAGATGTGATAAAAGCAATACACAGTTTTACAACAGACCAGGATCTATCACACTCTATCACAAATAACAAACTAAAAATTTCAGCACAGGTGGAAAAACTTAGAAGATATGTAAAGGGAAAGTACAAAATAAGCAATTCATTGATAACCCAAAAATGTTTTATAGAGAACTGCCAAACAAAATAAAAGGAATTGAAAGACTGTCAAAAAAGAAAAAATAGATAAATTTTGGAGAAGTACCTATGAAGATCCTGTGGAAGATAACACAGATGATAAATGGATAGAAGAAGTAAAAGAAAGAATAAGAAGTTTAAATGTGCAGGATATGAAATGGGATGAAGTAACAGCCAGAGAGATTGAAACAAAGTTAAGAAAAGCCTCTAATTGGAACACCCCAGTCCCAGGTGCAGTACCTAAGTTGTGGTTAAAAGAATTAACATATTTGCACGAAGATTTAGCCATGAGTAAGACCTATTTATGTGCGCACACTGAACAGACATCAACCTGGCAAACAACAGGAAAAACAATGCTTCTACTTAAGAGTGAACCTGCAAGCTACCCTAAAAATTAGAGACCAATAACTTGCCTTCCGACGATGTATAAACTATACAAAGGAATTGATGCTGACAGAGTTTATAGTTATTTAGAAGAAAACGCAATTGTCAGTAGACCAAAAGAGCAATAAAAGAAAGTCATATGGAGCAAAGACCATTTATTGTTAAATAAAGTCATAGTGGAGAAATGTAAAAAGGGGAAGAATCTAAGCATGGCATGGATTAACTACAAAAAAGCATTTGATAGTATCCCATATTCACGGATAAAAGAGTGCTTAAAAATGTATAAGATACACCCTACACTGATTGACTACATTACAGTGACCATGAAACAGTGGCAGGCCACTCTGCAATTAAGCCATGAAAAAAGGACAAATTATTATCCCAGGGATAAAAATTCAAAGGGGATATTCCAGGGTGGCTCTCTGTCACCGTTGCTATTCTGTCTTACCATTAACCCATTAGGCTGTATATTTAACAGCTTAGGCCATGGCTATAATTTGGCTCCTTGAAAACAACAACGTGCGAAGACTTCTCATCTTCTCTTTGTCAATGATTCAAAACTGTATAGTTCAACAGATGAGGAACTGAAAGCACAACTGCAGTTTGTCAAAACTTTTTCAGATTATATAAGAATGTTATTTAGTCTTGATAAATGTGCAAAAGCAACCTTTAAAGCAGGAAAACTGTACCACCAGGAAAACATCAGTTTGGGACAAGAATGTGATATAAAAGAACCTGAACAAGAGGGAATGTATACATATTTGGTAACTGATGAAGAATCAACAATGAAACATGAAAAAATGTGAATGAAACCTAGTAAGGATCACTTTAGAAGACTTAAATTAATCCTGAAAACAACATTAGCATCTAAGAACAAAATTCCATAACTGTACTTTAACTTAGAAATGGAATAGGAATTCCCATAATGGTTTTAGAAACCCAAAAGATTTGGAGAAATTAAAGAGAGTGGAAAACCCCAAGCCCTTATGTGGTATCTAACTTCTGGCTAAAAGTATTAACATCTTTACATGAAAAACAATACTCCTCCTTAAGAGCAAATCTACAAGCTATCCCAAAAACTAGAGACCAATAACTTGCCTTCTGATGATGTATAAACTATATGCTAGAATGGGTCTACTTTATTCTATCGAAACCGCGTTACATCGAATGCGATTTCATTGACACGTAATCAGCAAACCGCAAATCCAGCGAATGCACAAAACCGCGAATTTCAAACTGTTGAAGTGTTTTGGTTGGCCCATCTGCGCTACAGATTCGTAAGGTAAGTGTGCAATAGTTACATACATTAGGGTTAGGATTAGGGTGTGGGTTAAGGTAAGTGCATAGATAGGTAATGTAAGATGGGTAATGTATTTAACGTTTAGTGTAGGGTGTGAGGTAGGGGTTTGGTTAGTGTATGTGTGTGGTTTATTTATTTTGTTTGGGTATAGCTCAGTAGGGTAAGTGTGTGGAAGTTACGGACCTTAGGGTTAGGGAGGGGTTAAGGATAGTGCATAGATAGTGGTGTATGTGGGGTTTAGTATAGGGTTAGAAGTAGGGTTTTGGTTGGTGTATGTTTGTGGTTTATTTTTTTTGTTTGGGTGGGTAGTATGTTTTGGGCAGTGGGGTTGGCCAAGTATGACATTTCGGTATGTTGAGTTTTGTGGTTTCATGCTTTTGATTATTTCGCAGTTCGGTGTATATGTGTCGATGGAGTGGTGTTCGACGTAACGCGTTTTTGTTTAAATAAAGTAGACCCACTAGAACTGATGCCAGCAGAGTTTATAGTCATTTAGAAAAAACTCAATCACAGCAATAGAAAAAAGGGTAACAAAATAAAGTCATATAGAACAAAGTATCATTTGTTGTTAAATAAAGTTATAATGGAGAACTGTAAAAAGGGGAAAAACTTAATTATGGCATGGACAGACTACAAAAAAGTATTTGACAGTATTCCACATTTGTGGATAAAGGAGTGCTTAAAATGTATCAGATTTAACCTACATTGATTGATGACATTGCAGTGACTGTTAAACAGTGGCAATCCACTTTGCAGTTAAGCCATGATAAATGACAAATTATTATTCCAGGGATAACAAAATTCAAAGGGGGATACTCCAGGGTGACTCTGTCACCACTGCTCTTTTGTCTTACCCTTAACCCGTTAAGCTGTCGACTTGATAGATTAGGTCATGGCTACAATTTAGCTACCAAAAAGCAATGAATTGCAAAGACCTCTCATCTTTTTGTAATGATTTAAAACTATATAGTTAATCAGATGAGGAACTAAAAGCACAACTGCAAGTGGTCAAAACTTTTTCGAATGATATAAAATTGTCATTTGGTCTTGCTAAATGTGCAAAAGCAGTCTTTAAAGCCGGAAAAATGTAGCACTAAAAAAAATCAGTCTGGAACAGGAATATGATATAAAAGAATTTAAGCAAGAGGGAGTTTATAAATATTTGAGAATTGATGAAGGATCGACAATAAAACATGAAAAAATGCAAATAAAACTTAGTAAGGAATATTTTAGAAGACTAAAATTAATACTGAAAACAGCTCTGACATCTTGGAACAAAATCCAGGCAATAAGCTAATTTGCTCTTCCTGTCCTAACTTATGTTTTTGAGTGATTGACTGGCCCCAAATGGTGTTGGATCTGTTGGATGGGAAAACAAGAAAAATGCTTTAAGCTTATCAAATGATTTATAAATATCAATGTATACCAAAATTATATCTTCCCCATTCTGAAGAAGGTATTGGCCTCCTCAAAATTGATTACATGGACTGTATGCATATCTGCTGACCTCTCAAGACCCAAGAATAGTGAAAGTTTTAAAACATGAGGAGAATAAGTCTAAGTTGGCATCCCTGTTTAATTTAGCAGAAGGATATCGATGCCAAGCAGAAATGGAAATCGAACCAGAAGATAAAAATCAGGCAACAACTGAATGTACCAAAAAAAAAAAAAACAAAAGAAAAAATATGAGGTAAAGGATCTGATGAAAAGACACAAATATAGAAAATGCATAAATATAGTTGTATGTACAGAAAACTCTTGGAACAACCTCATGTCGATCAGGATCAAATGCAGGAATGGTTAACAAGAGGTGAATTCAAACCAATAGACAAACATTTAATTTTGGTGTCTCAGGATAGTTGACTACATACACGTTGGTTTACAAAGTTGTGCTAAATCTGGAATGGAATAGTAAACCAAAGCAAAAATGAATACATTGACACCTGTGGATTGATGTACTCTCCATAGCAGACAGTGACATCATTCACCTCCTGCTATGCTCATTAATGTACTGTTACACTCCACAGTCAATGATACATTAATGCTACTATTTTGCAAGGGGGTAATGCCCTCCTGCAGCTCCCATGTGGGCCGCTGTGCCCCTCAGCCACCTGCACATTAAATATATCAACTCCAAGATCACACTACAGCGAGGAAATGGGCTAATTCCCTGTTCAGCCCTGAACCGCAATCTCCTAGCACATTGAATCAGGAATGATCAACTGCAACATGTCACTCAATCATTCAAAAATAATCACTTTTTGTTTGATTCACTGCCATTTTGAAAACAGTGACTTAACCATGTGTAACAAAATACGCTGCACTTCATGATTTTCATAGTAAACAGAGAAAGTCATATGGAACAAGGGTCATTTGTTGTTAAATAAAATCATAATGGAGAATTATAAAAAGGGGAAGAACCTAAACATGGCATGGATAGATTACAAAACAAGCATTTGACAGCATCCTACATTCACGGATAAAGGAGTGTTTACAGATATATGAGACACACCCTACATTACATTGGTCAATCACATCACAGTAGCCATAAAACAGTGGCAGACCACTTTGCAGCTAAGCCATAATGAACAAATTGTTATCACAAGGATAAAAATTCAAAGGAGGATATTCCAGGGTGACGCTTTGTTCTGCTCCTCTTTTCCCTTGCTCTTAACTCATTTATTTGTCTACTTAACAGATAGGCCATGGTTACAATTTGGCTCCCAGAAAACAATCAAGTATAAAGACTTATCATCTACTTTTTGTAGATGAATTAAAACTGTATAGTTCATCAGATAATGAAATGAAAGCACAACTGCAAGTGGTTAAAACTTTCTCAGATAATATAAGAATGTCATTTAGTCTTGATAAATGTGAAAAGGCAACATTTTAAGCAGGAAAGCTGCAGCACCAAGAAAACATCAGTCTGGGACAGGCATGTGATATAAAGGAACTCGAGTGAGAGGGAGTATATAAATATTTGAGAACTGATGAAGGATTGACAATAAAATATGAACAAATGTGAACAAAACTCAGGAAGGAATATTTTAGAAGACTAAAACTAATACTGAAAACAGCCTTACAGTATTGGATCATTTGGAGAGGAAAACAAGAAAAATGCTTCATGCTTATCAAATAACACATAAAAAAAATCACTGTATACCAAAATTATGTATGTATCATTCTGAATGAGATATGGGCCTCATCGAAACTGATTACGTGTTTAGATCTACAAACATAGGACTGCATACATACCTGCTGACTTCAGCAGATTCAAACATAATGAAATTTTTAAAACTTGAGGAGAAACAGTCTAAGATGACTTCTCTGCTTAATTTAGTAGAAGCATATCGGTGTCAAAGAGGATTGGACATCAAAGCAGAAGTAGACACAAGTCAGGCAACAAATGAATGTACTATAAAACAAAAGAAAGACTATAAGGAGAGTGAACAGATGATATGACAAGAAATTTGGAAAAGTCATAAATATATTTGCAAGTATAGAAAACTCCTTGAACAACCTCAGGTGGATCAGGATCTGACACAGGAAAGGTTAAGGAGAATGAATTTTAAAACAAAAGATGAAAGGTTAATATTGGCAGACCAGAATAGTGGATTACATACATATTAGTTTAAAAAGTCCATTGAACATGTGGGATAAACAGACAAATGTATGTTCTGTAAAACATAACTGGAAATAGTTGCACACCTTGTCGCTGGGTGTGATACACCAATAGTAGAAGGCATGTATACTGAAAAGCATAATAATGTGGCAAGACTGTTACAATGAGGATATAATGCAAACATTATAATACTGAAGTAGCTGAAAACATCAGAAACACAACCCATAAAGTATTACACAGAATGATGAAACTTATTTCATCATTGTATCAGAAAATAGATACAAGAAAACCAGATACAGTAATCCATGAAAAGAAGACAAACGTAGCATTGATCATTGAAACTGCTAAACCCACTGATTACAGTGCCTTATGTTTAGAGCAGAAAAAGTCATAAATAGCCAGGATTTTCAGGCAGGAACAAGGGCAGCATGGAAGAAGTATACCCAGACAGCTTCAACAGTAGTAGGAGCAATGGGTCTCAGAAAAAAACAAAACAAAACAAAAATTTTGCAATCATATTTAGATATTCTAGCGATACACGTAACTCCATATGAATTACAGAAGGAGTAAATACTGGACACATTTCAGGTTAACTTCAAAGATTGAAAGAATCCAAACTTCATGAACCTTAATCTTACTTTGACTTAGGAATGGGGTCCATTCTTATCATGGAACTAGTAACCCAAAAGAAGTGAAAAAATTATCCCAGAAATGTAGACAAATAAAAATATTCTGCCATGTATATACATACATACATATCTATCTATATATATGTATATATATATATATATATATATATATATATATATATATATATATATATATATATATATACATATATATATATGGGTCTACTTTGACCCATCAAAATTATGTTTCACCAAAATGTAATAATGCAAGCTGTTTTTTGTGAAAGTACACTTTGCAAAAAACAAATTCAATGAAAACAAACAAAAAAACAAAATAAAAAAAACACAACACTAACCAAGTCCCCCTGCACCCCCGCTAACTTTATATTCTCACTCCAAGATCGCTCAACAGTGGGGAAAATTGTATATTCCCTTATCCACAGTGCCACAATCTAAGCAACAGCCCCTGTTGTTGTTCACTAAAGTACCTTTTCGCAAAAGTGCATTTTGGCAAAAATGCACTTTCGTGAAATAGTGCTAGCCTAATTAAGTTTTGGTAAAACATAATATATATATATATATATATATATATATATATATATATATATATATATGTGTGTGTGTGTGTGTGTGTGTGTGTGTGTGTGTGTGTGTGTGTGTGTGTGTGTGTGTGTGTATATATATATATATATATATATATATATATATATATATAGATAGATAGATATGTGTGTGTATAGATTGTGTGCTTCATCGAACAGTATCATCATTAACAAGGCACATTTGACACATTTATGTTGACAACATTAACCTAGTTGCAATTCTATGAATGCTTCGAGGTTTAACCTTGGGCCATACTGATTAAAACAAAACATGTTTTTGCAGGAGATGGGTGTTTCCCCCTCACTCCCTGCTAATAATATATATTAACTAGAACAATGCACAATCCCCAGGAAATGGATGATCTTGCACATCTGTTGACAATCTGTGCAGCTGACCAAAGTGAGTCAACAATACATAGAGTCATTAAAGCTCAATTTGAGAAATGACAGTAAAAATGCTAATATAGGTCCTGCAGGTGGGCATTTCAGAAGTTCAGTGTTGTAAATCTTCATCATGTCCAAGATCCAGTCTAATGATTTCAAAACTGCTGAATTCAATGTGGCTGTTATCAAGCAAGTGATTGTCAGTATACATATATATGCTGTCTTTTTAGTTTGATTACTGAGAGGGTGGACTGTCCCGCAGATCCTTTTCAGTCACATCCTAGGCCACAAGATTTTGCGGACTTAATTAAAAGCTGTAATGAAGCAGAAATACTTGCACAGACTCTTTTGGGCAAATTCCAGGCCAGAGTGAGGGCACAGAAAATGGTGAGAACATCAGCTCTCAAAACAGCAAGCCTGAAACACTGACCATCCAAGATCATGGTACAGCTTGGAGTGGAGTTTTGCCTTTTACCAGCTGTAATATGTTATCAGCGTTGGGATATATAATTAACAGGGGTGCCCCTGCAAAAAACAAGTTAATCCTTGGAGCAGTAATAGAACTGTGTCCTGCTGCAAAAAATATACTACATATTTTTTTTTTGTTGTTTCAATGTTGTGTGTTCTTTGGTGTTCTAGATTCACTCTTTTGGGAATCAGATATTTCGCCAGTTGATTATTTAACCTAGATGTGAAATAAAAAGATGAAATGCATTAATGATGTTACTTTCTGTATACAATTGTAGCTAACAAAAATTCTTAAATAAATATTTACATCCATTGCAGGTCAATGCAAACCTATCGGTCTATCTGCACTGAAATGTACTCACCTCTGTTAGAGCACGACTTCAACAAATAACATTTTTTCTCTATTCATTTTGCCCTTGCATCTACCATCCATTGAGACATCAACAACTTGCACTTGAGACCATTTATCCCCTGTATTGGGTAAACCCCAGCTCTGGGCAAGATTCCATCTTGAGGGGCTATCATCCAGACAGCCATGAAGTTTTTCTGTGTACTTGCTGACATTCTGGTAAGGTCATATTAAGCCTTAACTCCATCCCTGAATGGGGAAATGTGACTGGCATAACCATGGAGACCACTATGTCTGCAGAATCATCCTTGTATTGATAACCTGCCTTCAAGGGATTGTGGCATTGAACTACGCTGTCTAAAGCCTCCTGCCAGGATAAT
The DNA here is from genome assembly GCF_019279795.1 of Protopterus annectens. Classification (NCBI taxonomy): domain Eukaryota; kingdom Metazoa; phylum Chordata; order Ceratodontiformes; family Protopteridae; genus Protopterus; species Protopterus annectens. The sequence continues at coordinate 1,858,142,548 of NC_056743.1, read as the reverse complement.
CAGTCTCATCCTCTTCAGATCAACTCATGAATGTACCCAGGCCACTAAATATACATTGGTTAACTGGGTATTTATCAGAACTTTATCTCTCTGTACTAGTGAAGCTGATAACTTCACAACATGAATGGGTGAGATAGGGGATGACCAGATGTTCCTTGATTCCTAAATGCCCAGGTTTATCAGTGATAAAAAGGAACCATCAGAAAGACTGTGATTTATGAAACAGTAAAGGCTAAATTGCATTGTGCAATCCCCTTCCCTCTGCATGTATTTATATACGTTTTCAGATCTACAATGATTTACATCAGCTTTTTGCTCTAGTGAATGTCAGTGCTTACTTGTAGCCTTATATTCCATGTCCATATAGTTTACAAAGCATATTAAAGCTCACAGTAAAACACTTTAAATGGAAAAAGGATATGTATAATTCACAATGTGGTTAGAATATGCTATCGTGAATCTGCTAGCGGCAAGGTAATTTAGTGGTAGCTATTTCCCTGTTATCTGTAAATGTATAAAT